>NW_005371555.1:231456-272062 GCF_000412655.1 Myotis brandtii
CAAAAATCATACACCTATGGATGAGGACAGTGGGAGGGGGAAGGGCAGAGGGTGGGGTGGGAACTGGGTGGAGGAGAGCTATGGGGGGGAAAAAGAGGAACAACTGTAATAATCTGAACAATAAAGATTTAATTTAAAAAAAAAAGAAAGAAACCTGGTCCTCAAAAGGTGCCATTCACCACGTGACCCTCCTAAGCCCTCCACCCACGGCCACCTGGGGTGATGTCTGAATGGTGGCAGGGATGAGGGCAACTGCACTAGCACTTAGAATTACCACATTTGATATCTTAAATTTAAGAGTATAGTATGTATTAAAAAATAAGTATCAGTTTGCTCACTAAATTTAGCTTTAGATTTAGCTTTAGAGATACCAGTATCTTATCTCCATCTCTCTTGGTTAATGAATAGCAGGCCAATATCTGAGGGACAAGAAAAGGGGAACCAGTATTTACAGAGCAGTTACTACACACCCTTGTCTTAAGCAGCATATAGGCTATGTCTGAGAAGAGAAGAAAGTGTGAAGGTATTTTTTTAAATGTAGTATACAAGAAAAAGTTACTTTTTCAGAACTTAGTAGCCCCCATGATATGATATGAAGAGCTATAGAAACCATTCATGTTCTGAAGAGCAAATTCGGGGGGGGGGGAAGGGGGGTGGAGAAGTACAATAGAGAATTCACTGAATCCAACATTTGCCAACAGTACCTTAATCTAACTCAGTGGTTCTCAAACCTGATAAGACTTGACACATGATTACTAGCCCTGACCCCTGGAGTTCATGACTCTGGAGGCCTGAGGTGAGGCTAGAGAATTTGCATTTCTAAGTTCCTAAGTGATGCTGACACACACGCTGAGAACTGCTGGTCCAACTAATTTCATTTCCTCAGCTGTGGCTGATCTTCCAATCTTGTCCTGATGTTGCAGGAGGTATAGCATGGGCATAGTACAGATGCATCCTGGAACTAATACCCAAGTGTCTTTCTGGTTTTGCAATTGTCTGTCTTTTTTCATATAAGAGGAGAGAAAAATTCTAATTTCAAAAGTATATTTTGTGAAAATTAATAATATTGAGGAAAAACAGAAAAGTGATCTTGCAACACCTGAAACTACCTTTTTCCAATACGAAGTTTTAATCCACCCGGCTTTGTAATCCAATCAAATGCAGAGCTTGCTCTACTTAAATTTCTGTCTTTGAAACTTGGCTACAAGATTAGCAGATTCATAAAATGGCTGATTAAAATTTGCCTTGTTTCTTAATGTTTTCTACTTTCTTTTATACTTTTCAGCAAGGGATGCTCCTTGAATTTCATACATATTTCCCCCTGGGCTATCTGGTTAATAATTTTTATTCAGCTACAGTGTCTCTTGAAGAAATTGGCTTTGCCACCCACAGGGAGTTCTGCAGGATTCATCACCATGGAGTACCTCAGTTCTCACACTTCTGGACACTTGAAGATCCCTAATTACTAATTTTCTTAAAGACCTTCATTGTTTTCTAGTAAAAAGCACATCACCATTTCACAAACATACAATTTCAATCCAAACTCCATGTCAGTGCATTGTTTCTTGCATCGTTCCTCTTGTCCTTTAGTTCTCTTCTCCAGGTGTTTTCAAGAGTGACTAGCCTGATATCAAAAAGCAAATCTGAGCAATGAAGTGAACAACTCATTAGAGTCATGGGACAGCTGTCTCTCATGATTTCTCCCGTTGCATTTATTTTATTAGCACCATTAATCAATAAATATATCAGATCCTTAATATTCCAGGGATATCATATTAAAATTGGTGGCTGTTTTCACAAAGAAAAACAATCTGTCAGTTGTGAATGTTAGAGAATTGCAACAGTTAGTAGGAATAAAGGCTTGGTTACAAAACAGCTGATTTCAGGTGTCAGAGCCCAGGAAATGCGAGGAGGATTGGCTGAGTGGTGTGGCCTGAACTAGATTGTGGAAGTACGTGGACATTGACAAGGGTGCCCATGGCTGGGAGGAGGAGGGTGTGTCGGTGGGTAATGGCAGGTAGGGATGTCAGAGCCTGTGTAGGGTGAGGAGGGTATCATGGGGACTGCAGCAGCAATGGGAGATTGGTCACATACAGGGCAATGGATCAAATGATATAGAAGGCTAATGGGAGCCAGGTTTCTCACTGTTGAGGAGGGAGTTACAACTATGCAGGGGTGGGGGAGAACTACAGTAAACTTTGTGGTACTGAATAAAAATTGGAGCGAGGTATATGTGTGACCTCATGATTTTTAATATAGGTGGTTATGAAAATATAGATTTAAATATGAAGATAGCTAGGCAAATGTTTCCTAGCTCTGTTCTCTGAGAGGACTTCAGAGCAGCAATACCCCATACCAGGGAGAACAACTAGTCTTCAGATCTTTACTTCCAAATATCTTGCTCCACTAGTCCAGGGCTTCTTGAAGTAACAGGTGATGTCAGGAACGGGGCAAGGAAAGTACATGAGCTGGTTCTCAACCTTCCTAATGCCGCGACCCTTTAATACAGTTCCTCATGTTGTGGTGACCCCCAAGCATAAAATTATTTTTGTTGCTACTTCATAACTGTAATTTTGCTACTGTTATGAATTGTAATGTAAATATCTGATATGCAGGATGTATTTTCGTTGTTCGTGACCCACAGGTTGAGAACCGCTGGCTTAGAGGATCTTATTGCTCCAGAAAGTAAGGAAGTGCTCAAAGAATAATAGAGATATGTCAAAAGAACACAGAAGCCGTTTGTTTTTTTTAAAGGTATATATTTTTTATTTATTTCAGAGAGAGGAAGGGAGAGGGAGAGAGGGAGAGAGAGATAGAAACATCAATGATTGGCTGCCTCCTGCATTCCCCTCACAGGGGATGGAGCCTGCACCCCAGGCATGTGCCCTGACTGGAATCGAACTGTGACCTCCTAGTTCATAGGTAGACGCTCAACCATTGAGCCATGCCGGCCGGGCCAGAAGCCGTTGTTTTTTTTTGTTTTGTTTTGTTTTTTAAATATATTTTATTGATTTTTTACAGAGAGGAAGGGAGAGAGATAGAGAGCCAGAAACATTGAGGAGAAACATCGATCAGCTGCCTCCTGCACACTCCCCACTGGGGATATGCCCGCAACCAAGGCACATGCCCTTGAACGGAATCGAACCCAGGACCCTTGAGTCCGCAGGCTGATGCTCTATCCACTGAGCCAAATCGGTTAGGGCCAGAAGCCGTTTTGAAGGTATTTCCAATGGGCAAATGTAGGATAATTTGAGCACTGAAATAAATAATTGTAGCAATGGATTATAACCCATTGAATGAAATAGGAAACCATAAGTCCACACTGAATAAATATATAAATTGATTAAAAGTGTGGTGAGGAATGAGGTATTTGTATAGTTTTAAAGTACCTCTCCACAAGATGCCTATTAATTACAAAAAGGGGAAAGAGTAACTTCTCACTGGAGAAGCCCTAGCAGATATCACTTAATTCAAATAATCAAAGCAAACATAAATAATGGGCCAATCTGAAACAATGGTCCACCAGCCATGATGCAATGAAAACAATTCAATATCTGTAATTTTCTGGAAAAAGACTTTAACTTTACTATAATCATCAGGAAACATCATACAAGCCCAAATTGACGAGGATTCTACAAAGTAATTTTCAAAAACATTAAGGTAATTGTAGCAGACAGACCCTAAGGTGGATAGTAATAATCCCCACCCCTTGGTGTTTATACCTTTGTGTAATCCTACCCCTTGAGTTTAGGCAGAAACAAAAGGATAGAGCAAAGGTGATGGGATGTCCCTCCCATAAGTCCTTTACAATATGTCTATGATTCCATCTTAGCCTCACTGTCCTTGAAGAAGTAAGCTGCCATGAGTGAGAGGTCATGTTGGAGAAACCCACATGGCCAGGAACTGCAGGAGCTGAGGTCCTGCAGCAGCGAGGAACTGAATTCTGCCAACAACCTGGGGGAGCTAAGAAACAGATCTTTGCCCGATGAAGCTTCTGAGGCCACAGCAGTGGCTGACATGGCGGTGGCAGCCTGGTGAGACCCTGAAGCAGAGAATCCAGCTAAACTATGTCGGGACTCCTGACCTCCAGGAACTGTGATAATCAATGTGTGTTGTTTCAAGCTGTTAAAAGTGTGGTAATATTTTACGTACCATAGAAAAGAAATACTTTCATTAAAGTCAATGAAAGACCAGGAAACTCTTCCAGACTAAAGGGGACAAGAGAAATATGACAACCAAATGCAAAGCCTGATTCTGTACTGTATCATTTTGGACATTGTTAAGACAATTGAAAAACTTGAACATAATCTGAGAATTAAATGGTAGAAATATATCAATGTTATTTTTCCAATTTTGATGAATGTTTTAGAGCTATATAGGAGACTATTCTTGTTAGTAGGAAATACTAAATAAATAGTAAGTAAATACTTTGAACATAAATACTTTGAATAGTAAATAAAGATTTTGAATACTTGAATATTAAATAAATAATTTGAATACTAAAGTATTCAAAGTTGATCCGGCATCAGGTTGGTAACTTACAAATGATTTAGAAAAAAAAAAGTTGTCTTATATTCACAGTTATTTTTTGTAAATTTGCAATTGTTAACAAAAACTATTTTTAAAAGAAACAAGAAAAAGTATTGCTACTTCGTCTTCTCCATCTCAACAAATGACATTTCTATTTCCCCATTTGCTCAGGTCAAAAACCTACACATCATCCTCACTCTCTCTACTTCCTGACATTATTCACACAATCAGCACATGCTAAGCATTGATCACCACATCCACTATTATCATCTCAGTTGAAGCCAACACCTCCTTTTCCTGCCCTATTCCCATAGCCACCTAATAGGTCTCCCTGTTCTCCTTGCTCAGACACTTTCCCTCCAACCCACACCCCAGTCAGTTCTGTACACAGAAGCCAGAGTAATTTTTTTAATTCTAATTCACATCCTGTCATGCCCCTGCTCCAAACTTCCAATAGCCGCCCTGGGCACTCCTTTCTGTGGCCCACAGCTCCTTCGTGATCTGGCCCAGCTTACCATTCAGACTTGCCTCCTACCACTCTCATATTCACTCCCGTTCAGTCCTTAGAGCCTTCTTGCTGCTTCCTGAGAGCAAGCTTTGGCATTTTCTCTTCCCTCTGTCTAGGATTCCCCCAGACAGCAACATGACTTACTCCTTCCCATCAATCTGAGTTTTGCGCAATGCCACCTCCTCTTACCTGACCATTACACTAAATATGCATCCTCCTTCCCATCATTATGTGCATTCATCTCTCATCCCACTTTACTTTTCTTTATAATACTCATCACGACCTGAGATTAAATGATGTACTTGCTTGATGACTTGTTTATTATCTATCTCCTCCATGAGGGCAAGGTCTGTTAATCTCTGAATCTCTAGGACTAGAATGCTACCTGACAAATGAATAAACACAGCAATGTCATTATTCAGATGCTGAGCAGTTAGCCAGATTTATTCACTGTTTACATGCTTTAGTCCACAAGCCTCACACTACTTATGGCTGAAATGTTATCTCAAAATAAATTACTACCTGTGCAGGAGCTCTAGGGTCACACAAAACTGGTAGAATCATAACCCTTAAATAACTTCACCCTTTTATCCTAGAGAATACCACCCCTTTGGCACGGATGCATTTAGCAGCATGTCTTTGTCTCCTGTTTTATGTATCCATCAACAATTACTGCTGAGCAGAAAGTCCCCAACAAGAAGAAAATCTATGGAACAGGGAGAGAAAAAAGTATCATTAATAAATTAAGAAGATACAGAACTTGAGGATGAGTCAAATATAATGAAAAGGAAAAAAATGAGAGAAAATAGGACTATAGAATTATTTGCATTCTTTTGACTGCCAGAGTAAGAATAGCTGAAAACACATTAGGAATCTGAGTAAAGAGAGTTAAAAATCCTTGTCAAACAGAATGGTGGTTACCAGAGGGGAAGTGGGTGGGGAAGGATGAAGAGGGTAGAGGGGACCAACTATATACTGAGGAAAGAAGACAAGGCTTTGGGTGATGAACACACAGAGCATATAGATGCCATTTTATAAAGTTGTATACCTGAAATTTACCTAGTGTTATTAACCAATGTTACCTCAAGAAATTTAATAAGAAATAAATAAATGGGAAAAAATCTCTGTCAAAACTCTACTGCACATATTCCATTCTGGTTCTTCTGGCAATGGTTCCCCACCTTATGGAAATGACATAATGAAAAAAAATAATCATGCAAGTGAAGAAAATAGTAATTAGAGGAGGGGCATTCTCCGTCTGATTGTCTATGTATATTCACAAGAGGGGGCTGTCTGGATAGAAATTTGGAGAAGTTTGAGCTGTGAAGAATGGCGTCATCAAGAGAAAGGATATTAAGGTCATAAAAGTATTGTTTTGAGCACAAGCATTTGAGAGAGCCTATGGGTACCGCTCACCCATTGCTTCTTTCATCCACTTTAAGTCAGGCAGGCAATAAATCATGTAGTTGCAGTTCTATATTATCAGAGCTAGTCTACTCCTCATTGTCTCTGCTTAGAAAAAACTCCAGATTAGAGAGTTGCCATAGGATGCCCAGCCTGGCCAGAGTGGCTCAGGTGGTTGGAGCACTGTCCTGTGCACCAAAAGTTTGCCAGTTTGATACCCAGTCAGGGCAGGTATGGAGCCAATCTCTCTCTCTTTCTTTCTCTCTCTCTCTCTCTCTCTCTTTCTCTTCGCCCCCCCCCTTCCTTTCTCTAAGTATGTCCTTGGGTCAAGATTAAAAAAAAGAAAGATAGGATACTCAATTAAATTTGAATTTCATATAAACAACAAAATTTTGTTCAGTATAAGTATGTCCCATGCAATATTTGGGACACACACTAAAATATATTTGTCATTTATCTGAAATTCAAATCTAACCAGAGCACTGAATTTATATTTGCTAAATCTGGCAATTCAACATCACATCAGGAACCCGGGACTGAGAAAGGGTGGACTGTGACTTTTCTTGTGCCCTGGGTAGGGGATCAGAGCAATGATAAGTCCCACTGCTTGGATGACTCTCCCTACAGTCTTCACCATGCCAGAGGGCTGGATCCTCCTAGGAAAAGGTACCCTAAAGTTTGTGTGTCTCTCTGTACTCATGCTTGCCCATCTATCTCTAAGCCTTCAAAAAGCTGCTATTCATTCATTCTTTCTCTTCACTGAATCTTCTCTTATTCTGATATATTCTGACTCTAAAAACTGTCTAATATTCAGAAAGGGTCTCCTGCAGCAGTGAGAGGCTGGTCTTACTCATTTGTAAATTTCCTACTAGCATGCATTTTCATTACTGACTATTGTATTGCAGAAGAATTTTTCTTCCAAATGCTGGCCAATTCTTTCCTAATTCCTAGGTAACGCCCTTATTTGTAAATAAAGACAGTGAGGAGTGGGACTTTTTTGCCATTAATTATTAGTAAAACCACAAAAAGAAAACACTAGAGTTACAACTCCATTAATTCTATATAATAAAGATGTAATATGCAAATGGTCATTACACCGTGAAGCCTAACAACCAACCACGTCATGACCAGATCAGCAGGAGGGTGGGGCAGCGAGCTACAAGCCGGCTGCAGAGAGCTACAGGAAGGGGCAGGGCAGCAAGCCATGAGGAGGGACGGGGGAGCTACAGGAGGGCAGGGCAGCAGGCTATTGGTGCACGGATTCATGTGCAGGGCTACTAGTGAGCGGGCAGGGCAGCAAGCTATGAGGGAGGACAGGGGGGGTGGGGAGAAGAGCTACAGGATGGTGGGGCAGCGGGCTATTGGTGCACGGATTCATGTGCAGGGCTACTAGTAACTCTATAAAGAGTAACACAGCCATCCAAATTCTGAGAGATGGTCAACATTTGTGTCCCAACAGATAGGCAGAGCACAGTAAAGGGCCATTTTGAGCAACAATTCTTGAGCTGTCTAGGCAGTCAGCTTCTAGAGATCTTTCATTCTTCTAATAAACGTTAAGGTTTAGGGAGTTGTAGGAACTGAGGCTCGTGAAACAGGCTAGAATCCAGACATCACACCTAGAATATGCTTCTAGAATTTCAATAGCATCAGCTCAAGAGTAACCTGACACACAGCCTTTGGGGTTAATCTAGATCCGAGTTTTTACTCCTTGGCATTTTAGATTTGGGGCCAATAACTCCTTGTTGTGGGGGACTGTCCTGTTCATTAAGGATGTTTAACAGCTGCCCTGGCTTTTACTTACTACATACCAGTAGCACTCTCCCAGCTGTGACAACAAAATGTCTCCAGAAATTGCCAAATATTCCCCGGAGGGCAAACTTCCCCACTGAGAGTCACTGGTCTGGAATATTAGAGGGATATTTAACCCTGGTGGAACATTGAAAGAACCTGGGGATCTTTTGAAAACACTGATCCCCTTGTCCCACCCCCAAAGCATCTGATTTAATTGGTCTGGAGTGAAACTCAGGCTCTGATTTTGTAAAAGCTTCTTATCTGTATTTCACATGCAGGCAGGGCTAAGAACTATTTCTCTAGACAGAAGAAAGAAGAAGAAAAAAGAAGAAGGAGAAGGCGGAGGAAGAGGAGAAGGAGGAGGAGGAGGAGAGAAAGAATCCTGTCTTCAAAAGGGTCACTACTCTTGGAAACTGGAAGCAGGGCCCAGGGCTGAGCCCACAGATATGGGTCAAATGGCCTCAGCTGTTGAAGAGCCAAAGAGACTAGGTGCGGCACACAGCATCCACTTACCCCAGCTTAACTGCATTTTTAAAAAACAATCTTAGAATTTTAGGCTATGGTTATATTAATAAGGTTGCAAGACAGGAAAAGAAACAGAGAACTCTGATTTTTTTTTTAACTTTTTTTTTTTTTAAAGAGGAAGTTTGCACCCACTGGTTCCTTTTTCACTTTTTAGAATCCTATTATGCTGATCTCATGCGACTGCCAGTTATCGCTTGGGGTCATGCGTAGTTATTAGGAACACCCTGTGGTGCTCTTCAAGTATTTGCAGGCAGTGCCAGGCCTGTCTTTCCTAATTTCCACAGAGAGTACGCAGTACAGAGTTAAAGGCCCTCCTGCTGCCCCGCTCTGGAGTCCTAGGGCCAGCGAGCCGTTGCTTCTGCAGTCTCTTCTGAGGGAGTCGACTAGAGACAGTCCAGAGAACCAGTTTTCTTTGCTTACTGAGACTGATCTTCCTAGAAACATTCTTCAAGTTACAAAACATCCCTCTTACTATGCAAGGGGGATATGTGGCCAGAGTATGCAAATGTAGTGCAGACACAGGTGGCACCAGGAGGACCTTTCAAATAAGTGCTACTACTTACTAATGGTTGAGCTGCAGCCACATGCTCTGATATTTGAACAATCCTCATATTTTATTTTTTTAATATATTTTATTGATTTTTTGCAGAGAGGAATGGAGAGGGATAGAGAGTTAGAAACATCGATGAGAGAAAAACATCAATCAGCTGCCTCCTGCACACCCCCCACTGTGGATGTGCCCAAGGTACATGCCCTTGACCGGAATCGAACCTGGGACCCTTCAGTCCACAGGCCGACGCTCCATCCACTGAGCCAAACTGTCCAGGGCCTCATATTTTATTTTTATAATATCACCAAGTCTGGCTGAAATAAATGCTAGATAATAAAATATGACTTTATTATGAGTGATTGGTAATCTGCTCACTGGTCTTCAAGGAGCAGGGTTAGAGACTACACTTGCACCCTAGCCAGTTTGGCTCAGTGGATAGAGCGTCAGTCTTCGGACCAAAGGGTCCCGGGTTCAATTCTGGTCAAGGGCATATACAGGAAGCAACCAATCGATGTGTTTCTCTCACATCGATGTTTCTCTCTGTCTTTCCCTCTCTCTTCCACTCTCTCTAAAAATCAATGGAAAAAATATCCTCGGGTGAAGATTAAAAAAAGAGAGAGAGAGATTACACTTGCTTGATCATTTACACTAAAACTCTCAGGTGGAGTCTTATATATGGAGGGTACATTCTTTTCTCTTCTGCTATAGAAACCTCTAATCTCCACTTCAATCCCACCACTGTGAGAGAACGCTAGAATGAGAACTTAGATCTCAAAGATCTCCATGGGGCTCCCTTGCTTCTCAACTCGATGAAAGCAAGTGCAACAGAAGAAGGAAGTAAACCAGTGGGTGTGGGGCAGTTGACAAGGGCTGAGGTGGCCGAGGGCACAGGGAGAAGTCTTGAGGGAACCAAGCAACAGAGATGCAGCAGAGCACTGTGAAAGCCCAGTGTGCAGCCGCAGGAGAGAGTGGGCAGGAGAAGGAATTGAAGGAAAAATGAGTGTACTATGAAAGTCGGGGGGAAAAGAAAATTCAGTCTTAAGGATTTGGAGTCAACAGGGCAAAGTCCAAGTAATGCAATACTGGAGACTATTAGTAAAGTGAGTCATACTCACGGATATGAGAAAATAGGTTTTCTTAAATGCTTCCTCTTACTCTTATTAAAGCCTGGCACCTCTGGTACTAAGATAACCAAATGGGCACCCTGAAGAAAGCACTCTTTTAGCACAATAGCTGGATATTACTCTTCATGCTCTGAAAGATCTGATGATGTGTTAGATATGTTGACTGTGCCCTGAAGCCCAGGCAAGAGGGGCCACTCCTCTGTGCCCTGTTCCTTAGAGGGCCTGGCGTATCACAGACTTACACAAATACGCTTATCAAAGAACACACAGAAGCCTCTGTTACTTGGGATGCAATGCTCAGTACCAGCACAGCACACACAAACCCATAAACATCTGCCTTCACAACTCAAACCATTCAGGCCCCAAGAAGGAATTCTCTACAATTCTGGCTCCATGACTTCAAAACAAAAGGTACATGCACCTGAGCTCTGAGAAGTTTGTGGGCTGTACCACTGTTGAAATCAGAGACAAACACTGATTCAGGTGGGGAGTGTTTGAGTGGCAGAAGTGCTTAGGTAACAGAATAGACAAATTAACTTGTGAAATCCTTCCTCTCAGAGAATGTGAATGCAATAGATTCTTGCATAATGAAATACAGTTTCCCAGGCATCTATTTTCTTGCTTCTCTTCATGTTTTGAATCTCAGTTCCAGATGTGCTTGTGAGTTAGGTCAGTTTTTGAATATTAAACATCATTTATAAGAACATTTTGCAGTATCGAATGTTTCATATTAGCCTTAAATTTATGTTAATGTAGGTTTAGATATAATGTGATCAATGTTTTGGCAATTAAATGAAAGTTGATCATAAGAAGTGCAAAACCTTATCATGAAAATACTTGAGGTTTTATAAATTTATAAAAAATAAGCTAAAATAATTCAAAAATTTAGATAAACAAATATACACATTTATTTATTGTACCTTGTTTTCTTTTTTTAAAAATATATTTTATTGATTTTTTTAAACAAATATGCACATTTATTTATTATACCTTGTGTTTTCTTTTTTTTTTAAATATATTATATTGATTTTTTACAGAGAGGAAGGGAGAGGGATAGAGAGTTAGAAACATCGATGAGAGAGAAACATCGATCAGCTGCCTCCTGCACACCTCCTACTGGGGATGTGCCCGCAACCAAGGTACATGCCCTTGACCAGAATCGAACCTGGGACCCTTGAGTCTGCAGGCTGACGCTCTATCCACTGAGCCAAACCGGTTAGGGCCCTTGTGTTTTCTTTTAATTATGTTGGATAAATTTGATATTAAACATTCAACAAATCTGTTAAAAGATCCTGAAAAATAATTTTATTTTAAAAATTTTACATTTCATTTAAACTTTATATGAAAATGTCTAAATTTTATACAGTTTAAATGTAATTGTGTTTGTTGATCTTTTAGTATTGCTTTTCTATTGCTACTGTAACAAATTACGACAGTTGAGTGGCTTAAAACAATAGAAATTCATGATCTTTCGAGGCCAGAAGTGCAGCCTGGCCACATTCGAGGACTGCGCTCCTTTCCGGAGGCTCTAGGGGAGAACCCACTCGTGCCTTTCCCAGCTTCTAGAGGCTGCTTCCATCCCTTGACTCATGGTGTCCTTCCCTCCATCCTCAAAGCCAGCGATACCAGGTTGATTTCTCACATCCCATCTCTGGCCCTTATTTCATGGCCTCGTTCTCTCTCTGACTATGGCTGAGAAAGGAACTCCACTTTGAAGAAGTCATATGATTAGACGGCACCCAGCTGGATAATATGGGCTGCTCTCCTCATCTGAAGAATCTTAACCTCAATCATATATGTAAGTCCCTTTTGCCATGTAAAAGGGCCCAAGGTTTAGATGTAGAGATTATTTGGGAGTAATTATTCTACCTTTCAATCATTGAGAATGATTATAAGTCAAGATTATAATAGCAATACAATATGTGAATGTGAACCTCAAAAAGAAAAAATGAAAGGTGGAGAGAAAAAAAAAATAAACTGAAAAATCTCTGAAGAAACAACAGCCTGCTTAAAGGTTTAAAAACTGAGGACAGCCCTGACCGGTTTGGCTCAGAGGATAGAGCGTCGGCCTGCAGACTGAGGGGTCCCGGGTTCGATTCTGGTCAAGGGCATGTACCTTGGTTGCAGGCACATCCCCAGTGGGAGGTGTGCAGGAGGCAGCTGATCGATGTTTCTCTCTCATCGATGTTTCAAACTCTCTATTCCTCTCCCTTCCTCTCTGTAAAAAATCAATAAAATATATTTTTTAAAAAACTGAAGACAATGGGAGTGAACAGACATCTGTTGAGCATAAAACACTTAAAATCTGTGAACGGGGCATTACAAATTCTTTATACGATGGAGATTTAATTACTGATCAAAACAATAAAAATAAGCAAGAGAATTATTCTCATCAAACCCATAAAACATGAAAAAATCAGACAAAATTCCAACAACTCACATTCTTAACTAAATGAAGACTAATTATCAATCCCAGCAATGAGACTACATGAGCGTCTCCATCTGCGCTCTTGCTGGAAATCTGAAAGAACAGGGGTAAGTCAGGCTCACCTTGAGGCTGACCTGTAGGGATAGCCCCTTCCCCTCCTCTCCTCCACCCACAGGTCCTGTGTCCCACCCTCTCCAGCATCAGAACTGGACTCAAATGAAAATACAATGTAGAGGAGAGAGCAAGTTGAAAAAGGAGATGGGGTGTGGGGGGGGGGTAAGAGAGAGGGTCTCAAGGATAACTATGCTCTTGGAAGGATAGCCACAGGTTATGTGAATCCCTAGAGCAGGGGTGGGCAACCTTTTTGTGAGTGCGTGCCAAAACCAGCAAAATCTCTGACTCAAAATTCTTCTGCGTGCCAACCCTAATTTTTTGAGAACATGTTATGCCTACTTGATATCTCTTAAGGTGTACGTATGTGAAGAACCTTGAAGAAATAATAAAATTCATTCAAGCGACAAAAACACAGTATATGATGATGAAAAATACATTTATTTTTTAATGTATACATGTACACTGATAGTCCGACAGAAAACTTTATGACTCCATTTGATATTATCAGTGGGACTTTTGCTGCTGCATCACTGATGACAGAGAGAAAAAAATTTAAATGGAAGATTATAAGAGAGGGTTTCGCGTGCCAGCAAAAGTTACTGGCGTGCCATGTTTGGCACACGTGCCAGGGGTTGCCCACCCCTGCCCTAGAGTCAGGGGAAGCTAAAAGACCAGAGAAGCCACACCCAATGGATGCTACTCTGTGGATTCTGTGTTGGTTAAGAAATAGTTAACTGCCAGCCAGAAGTTCCCCTGCAAGGTTCCTTCATTCCATATAGGTGCTTGACCAGTGAATGGTAATGTCATTTTGTTTTAGCCTATCCAGTGGTCGGCAAACTCATTAGTCAACAGAGCCAAATATCAACAGTACAAGGATTGAAATTTCTTTTGAGAGCCAAATTTTTTAAACTTAAACTATATAGGTAGGTACATTGTTATTAACTTAATTAGGGTACTCCTAAGGCTTAGAAAGAGCCACACTCAAGTGTCCAAAGAGCCGCATGTGGCTCACGAGCCGCAGTTTGCCGACCACAGGCCTATACCATCCCCTGTTTGAAAACGAAGGGAGAAATGATGGGTTTATACTATTAATTTCCTACCTTATTAAAATGGGGAAGCAAAAAGCAAAGCACAGTGAAGAGCCCAGACTTTTACTTAATCATCCCTGTCCACAAAATGTTTGCTAATTCCTTGTCAGGCAGTGAATGACAAAGCTAGCTCACACTTGTGTAGAATATGTCTAAATACAAGTATTTATGAATTTGGTTCTTTACCTATAGGGGAAAATGAGACATTCTCAGGCAAATCATTTTTTATTACACATTCCAAATGAGAATCATAAAAGGACACTTATTATAGCAATAATAACTATATCTGGATGGGGCTCCAATCACCAGCTATTGACACAATCAATGCCCAGAGAAAATAGTTCATCTTTTATTTAATTCATCATTAAAAGCAGCAGCTGGACTGCCTGTACAAATCTCTCGGTCATTTTCTACTGGGTTGTTTTCCTTTTATTAAGTTGTAAAAGCTCTTTATATATTCTGGATAAAAAGCCTTTATCAAATATGCATTTTGCAAATATTTTCTCAGTCTGTGAGGTTTATCTTTTCATTTCCTTGATTGATAGTATCTTTCAAAGAGCAGTTTGTGATTCTATGAAATTCAATTTATCAATTATTTTCTTTCATGGTTATGTGTGTGAGTGTGCATTTGTCCTAAGACATCTTTGCTTAGCTCAAGTCTAATCAAACTAATTACATAGATTAGTTGCTATACTTTCTTCTATAAATTTTATAGTTTTATGTTTTGACTTTAGGTCTCTGATCCATTTCAGATGCCAAATAAGCACATAAAAGATGTTCACCATCATTAGTCATCAGGGAAATGCATATTAAAACCACAAGGAAATGCCACATGCATATATTAGAAAGGCTAAAATTAAGAAGAAGAAAAAAACCATCTGACCACACCACATGCTGACGAGGATGAATAGCGACTGGAATTCTCCTGCAGTTCTGATCGAAATGCAAAATGGCACAACCAAATTGGAAAACACTTTGGAAGCAGCTGCACTGACATGGAAATTTTAGTTGGAAAAATCTTAGGGACAAAAAGTATTTCACCCACTTCCCCATCCCTCCACCTAAGGAGCTTTCAGATGAGGAAACTGTGGGTCAGGGAGGAACTGTCTGTATCCTCTTGCTATTATTATATTGATGCTATCATAGCCATCACCCTTACTACTAGCTGTCTAGTGTGGGTATTTTTCTCTCTCTCTATTGCTTTTCTTATGGCACAATTATTATACGTGTATATTCTCACTGTAAAAGCAATACAATAATAATAGAATAAATCATGAAAGTCCCCTCTTCATCCCTACCCTAATTTCTATCTCCTCATCAGAATGATTCATTATTTTAGTTTGATAAATGTTCTTGTAGCTCTTCTTCAGTTTTTAGCTATATGCATACATGTATGTATAGATAGCAGATGTGTAATTTTTAACATAAATGATACCGAACTATAGATTTTGTTTTATGACTTGCTTTTTCAACAAAATTACATGTCTTAGAGAAATATATATAGTGAAGTCTAGGGAAGAACTTGTTTATAACCTCGTACACTTCCTCTTTATATATACATATAGCTCATTCTTTATAGAAGTTTCAGAGTATTCAAAATATAATTTATTTACTCATTACCCAATTAATAGGCATTTAGGTTTTTTCTAATTTTTTCATAATTAAAAACTATACTTCAATTAACATACATACACCTTTTTGAATCTTTATGAATATTTCTTTAGTATGGGTTCCTAGAAGTACAATTGCAAAGAGGTCAAATTTTTCTTATGATAAGTTATAATTTTATAACATACCAAAAGTCTGCAACAGTTTCCATTCACATAAACAGTATAAGAGTATCTATTTTACTGTTTCCTTATCCTCACTTGTTATAGTCAATACTTTTAATTAATGCCAATCTGAGGGATGAAAGATATCACATTGTTGTTTTAATTTGCATTTTCCCAATTACTAGTGAGATTGAACATGTATTCTTTGTTTTACAAATCATTGGCTTTTCTTCTGTGAATTGCTTGTTCATATCCTCTAGTTCAGTGGTCAGCAAACTGCGGCTCGTGAGCCACGTGCGGCTCTTTGGCCCCTTGAGTGTGGCCACGAAGTTTCAATCACACTGTACGTATGTGCCTGCACGTGCTATTTTGTGGAAGAGCCACACTCAAGGGGCTGCAGTTTGCTGACCACTGCTCTAGTTTCTGCTCTTAGGCTATCTTTTTCTTTTTTATTTATATGAGCTCTTTGTTTATTCAGAGTATTATGTTTTCTATATTGGTATATATGTGGCAAATATTTTCTCCTCCGGACCAATGCTTTTTATCCTTGTTTATGGTATCTTTCATCTGACAGATATTTTATCTTTATGTTGTTTTACTCTTTAATTATGTACATCTTAATCACACCTAAGTTACTTTAATATCCTTAAAGCCAAGTTCTATATACATATACCTTATTTTTCCATGTATAAGATGCCCCCATGTATTAGACACCCCCCACTTTTCCAACCCAAAATTAATAAATCAATATTTTAAACATAAAACAGAACACATTTTTGTTTAGTAATTGCCACAGGTAATGTTTACATCCAGTACTATGATATTATGCAGCATATCACTTTATTCAGCCTCTGTTGCATCACTACTCTCTTCTTCATCATTATTAGTTCCAGACATATCAATTACTTCAACTTCTATTGTATCACTGCTGTCTTCTGAGTCACTGTCTATATATGTGAGATCATCCTCATAAACTGGTGGCATTTTTTGAGCTACCTTTGTGTTCTCATGGCCAACCCTTCTCTCCTCATGAAATTGAAGCACCGTTTTGCCTTTTCTGTAAAATCAACAATGTTCATTTCGCTTGCAAACATTTTCGCCTGACATTGAATAAGCTTGGTTGACACACAAAAGCCACTCTGGCACTGCGCCATTATCCAAGTCTTAAGCCTCTGCTCCAAGTTTGCCCATTTTGCCGGTTTTCCTCTTACGGCCTTCTTCTTTTTTGACATCTTAAGGAGTTGTTCTTCCTGTTTTCTCCACTGTCTGATCATACACTCAATGGGAGGAGGTCCAAATTGTCTCTCTGCTGCAGCTCTTCCATGCTCTTTTGCATAGCGATTACATTCAGTTTGAATTTTGCAGAGTAAGACAATCACTTACCAGTGTTTATCTTTTTTTTTTTTTTTTGACATCTTTATGGGCTCAGAACGCTCTGGTCCCTGTTGCATCTGTCTACTCTCCACCTCCACCTCCAATTACGACATCAGCTGATGTCAGTAACAATAAGGCTCGTGATTGGAAGAAGCCTGTTTGACAAGGTATGGGCAGCTACACAGCCGCACAGCACCCTCCTTGGCTGACTTCCGTGTGTAAGACATCCCTTGATTTTCAGTCTAATGATTTTAGAAAAAAATAGCATCTTATACATGGAAAAATACAGTATATTTTATTTGCATTCCTAATAGGTCCCTGAGAAACACATTAAATAGGTCCCTGAGAAACACATTAAAAAAACAAACAAAATATCACCTAAAAACTATCCTTTTAAGGTGATAATCATTAAAGAATTCCACAAAATCATTTTAAAGAAATTCTTTGAGCTAATATCTGGTTTAAAGATGTTTCTTAAGTCAGAGCAGGGGTTGGTTAACATTCAGGAGCAATGGACTGGGTGGATGCAGAGCTACAGGTGTTGGAAGAGACTCCAATTAGAATCAATATGAATAGTTCCCGAAGATCATCAGTGCAGACATCTGAAGACAAGCCAGGGAAACACCAGCTTTGGGCCTCTCAGATGAGATGTCAAAGTATCAAAAGAGTTAAGCCCAAGATGGTGAGTGCTAATTTAGGAGCAGGCGATACTGACAAGACCAGACAAGCAGGTGGACTGGCAGCCACCATCAGAGAGGGATGGGTTCAAGGCTACAGGTAGTCACGATGGTGGAAAGGGTACTCCACCAGCGTTCTAGAACTGTGTTCCATACCAGTGCATCCCAAACATTAATGTGCATGCAAATCACCTGGGAAATTTGTCAAAATGCAGATTCTACAGTGGGTCTGAGGTGGGGCTTAAGAGTCAACATTTCCCAACAAGATCCCAGATGATGGAGACAAAGCTGGTCCCTGACCCACACTTTGAGAAGCAGGGGTCACTAGGCACAGAGGAGCCCCACTTTTCAGAAGAGTGGCAAAATGGGATAAGAATTTGAAAAGTAATGTAATATAGATGTCAGAGTGTGAGACAACCACTGTCCTCCTGGGCAGTATTCCGGCTGGCTCCTAAAATAAGGGTAGGGCTGATCCAGCGTACAAGGGGTTCAGGAGGCTGAGACTATAAAAAGAGTAGGACTCCATAGACCGGGCGATAGGCAGGGACAGTGACATCTGCTGCTTTTGAATTTGTACATAGAGAGCAGCCACACAATAACTGTGTCCTCAGCATCTTGAAGTCTTTCCACAGATTGCTGCTTTCATTAATGGGGCTCTTTGCTGCTATTTCTCCTTTTCCCTCCAGCTATCCACATTTTGGCTTTCCAAGCCTCCATCAAAAGGTGGCCGAGGAAATAAATTGTACTGGAATGCAAACATGCTCATTTGTCTACTTGTTGCCGAGACTGAACAGGGAAGAAATTGAATGGAACGATTTTCAAACTTTCTTCCTTACGGCTCATTTAGGTAAACTAATAGACCTAAGATTCACCTACAACGTGGGCTCCCAATTTTCAATACAGAAAGAATCCAGTGCTTTAATAACACAAATAGATCATGACTAAGTGCCTTTTAGTGACATTCAGGGAAGATCAAAATCTACAGAAATTTTCATTATTTTCTTATGAAAAATGCTCACTTCACAGCCCATCAAGAGGAAGCCCATGCCCAGAGGAACCCATTGATCACATGCTCACTGGCATGAGGGAGAGGCTTCAGAACATTGTTCTGAGAAGCCATGAGGCTCCCTGGAGGTTCCTCGTGGCCTAGAGAAGTGTTCACCTGCAACCCTTGTTTTAATCAAAGCAGCTCCATTTTCATCAGGCGAATGCACCACATTGGGCTTGAAGAATAGTCTCCAGGGCTAATGCAGAGTTTGAGAATCACTGAGTCAGAGTTAAATTTCTGTGTATTATCTTTGGACTTGACTTATTCACACTACACCACCACCACCCACAAATATAGATAATACAGAGTGAACTATTTAAGCGTACAGAGAAGATGTTCTCAAATTACTTTATGAGATAAACTTGTGCTGCAAATTACTTGGATCTAAAACTAATACATAAACGCCAAGAGCATGTAGTGGGGATACTATATACACACACTGAAGCTTCTTGAAAGGGAAGAGCCTTGGGCATTGTGAGAGGTTAGGCACTCAAGTGTAACGCTCCTGCCTCTGATCGTTATTTTTAAATACAATTTCATTACAGTGCATCCATAAATCAGCATCCAGGACTATGAAGGGTTTCTAGTAAGAACGAGA
Source organism: Myotis brandtii (assembly GCF_000412655.1). Classification (NCBI taxonomy): domain Eukaryota; kingdom Metazoa; phylum Chordata; class Mammalia; order Chiroptera; family Vespertilionidae; genus Myotis; species Myotis brandtii. The sequence goes on from NW_005371555.1 coordinate 250,988, forward strand.
TGCTATAGATATGGGACTAAATGAGACACTGTAGGTCATGACATGGACTTTCACACCTTATTGTCCATGGGAAGAGGTAAGGCATGGCATAATATACTAGAGCCATAAGAATTACTGAATGCTTCCCAGGCTTACTTATAATCAGCCACAATGTCAAACAAAGGAAGATTCTAATAGCAAAATGATCAATGCACAGTAATTGAAAAAGTGAACTTGAAGGGTTTCCCTGCTTCCACTTCTTTCTGCAGTAGAACAGCCTGAGCAATAGCTTTTGCAGTAACGCATGGCATAATATACTAGAGCCATAAGAATTACTGAATGCTTCCCAGGCTTACTTATAATCAGCCACAATGTCAAACAAAGGAAGATTCTAATAGCAAAATGATCAATGCACAGTAATTGAAAAAGTGAACTTGAAGGGTTTCCCTGCTTCCACTTCTTTCTGCAGTAGAACAGCCTGAGCAATAGCTTTTGGCAGAAGGCTAGTGCTTATGAGGTTTTCTTAAGGCATCATTTTCCAATTAAAATTTATTTCACAAAGACCTACATCCTTGCCACCCTTCAGAGAGAACAGATGATTCAGCCCTTGATCTAATAGCAACCATAAGTGAAATTCTCATTCTCAGAATCGGCTGAGCTTTCGTGAGATAATTTTATTTTGGCTTTAGCTGGGGATTACTTATTTCATGCCTACCCCCCTGGTAGACTGAAAGTTGGATGAGACTGGGTCAAATCTGCCTTCACCACTGTAAACTCATTACCAACACAATGCCTGGCACATGGTCCTTACATGAATATTCTCTCAAAAAAATGTTGAGAGAATGGATGTACTCATCAGGAGAGCATCTGACCTCCAAGGCCAAGTTCAAGGTCCTAGTAGCTTCAGCTGTAAGGGATCCTTCTCCTTTCAGTCCTCCATTATACATTTGCTTGGCCTGTATTATGTGTATACTCCTCACAGCCAAGGGTTTTTTGTTTGTTTGTTTTTATGACAGGACCCTTTTTTGTGTGCATGTATAAGTTTTAAAATGCCTAAATATAATAGAGCCTCAGTACATATTAATAAACAAATGAATGAGATTACTAAGTTTTCTAAGATGTTACAGCTAAAGACATTTAACACATTATTTGATAATAAAACTCTAGTTAATTATGGAGTCCTATATAGAAGTGGCTGTACATTTATTATTAATAATAAGCATATGTTTACCAGTGTGCACAACTTGTAGTATGAGTCTGTTTTGGTTCCCTGCACATAGACCACAAAAATCCTAAGAAACAAACTGCCACCCCAAAGCTACTGCATAACACAAGCATTTTTAATCCTTGAGGTTTTTCAATAGCTAAGCAATGTGTGTGTGTTTTTAATGCAGTAACACTGCGATGCAGACATATTTATTGTCCATTCACAAAGCCATTCCTCAATATGATTACAATATGCCTCCCTGGATGTCATTAAAAATGAGGGTCTTATTTTTCTAGGATGGGTTAGCTAACATTCTGCATGAAAGCAAGTAATAGAAAATATGATTTCTCAAGACCCCGTTAGCCTTGTGATTCTGTACTACAACCTTACCAGTCCAAAGTCAACATATGCTTCCTCAAAATCTTTTCAGTAACTCATTTTATTCTTTGGGTAACACATGTTCCCAGGAGTTTAATAAATATTATTTTTGCAACTTATTTAGTGACAAAATAATGAGTCCTTGGTATAATCTTATCCTCTGCTTTGCCATTAGAAAAGATAGATTCAAACTATTTTAACCAGAACTCAATTCAAGGGCAAAAAGCAGTCCTAAAAAGTGTTAAAATTCAAATATGCGATAAGTGCATGTACAGTATGTGCATTCTAGAAAGGGATTTTATTTTAAAAGATAAATTGCACCTTGTTGAGGAATTCCAATATCATCTGGATATATTAATAACTGAAACGCTCCTGATTTTACCAAGAGCTTCCAATGAAATCATGAGCTGCATAGACACGCACCCTGGAGGAACAACTTTCAAACCATATATTTTTTTATTTCCTCCTGGGATCTACAACAATGCTAGAGCATTAAAGCTGGTGAATGGATCACACTATAACTTTTCCAGCCTCTACTGCCTTTCATGTGTCCATATATCAAGCTTCACAGAAATAACAGATTTTATTCTTTACCTCATTATCCTCTGATTACTTCTCTTGGTTCCTCCTTTGCCTTGTAAATCTTTATTTTATTGGTGGAAAAGGCCACATCTTTGCATCCTGGTATTTTAATTTCACATATGTCACAGACTTTATTTCAAGCGGCTATAAAGTCACCAATGGTCATTTTTAACAATTACATTATTAACTATCATTTGGGTACTACATCAATTAACTAACCATTCATATTATTGGACATTGGGTCATTTAAAAATTGTTGCTATTTTGAATAATGACTCAATGAAAGTTTTTGTACATATAACTTTTTTTTTGTTGAGTTATTTCCTTGTGATACATCCCAGGAGTGCAATTACTTTAAAAGGGAAGTACTCAGGAGGGTAATAACTCAACACATAATCCCATTAAGAGGGAAAAATTTTTAAGTGGCTAATCTTTTTAACCCAATAAACAGTTTGTATTTACATTTGGATTTAGAGACCACTTGGTGGTTATAGCTTCACCTAACTTTTATAGATCCTACTAGTGGCCCATTGCACGAAGATTCTCACAATAGGCCTTCCTTCCCCTGGCTGCCGGCACCGGTTTTCCTCTGGCACCCGGGACCCAGGCCTTTGGTCTGGCCTCAGCAGCAAGGCTTGGCTTCTTGGCTCCAGCTGCTCCCAGCCCCTCCTTTTTTTTTTTCCAGCTCCTTGAGCGGAGCCCAGGGCGGGCTGGAAGCCTGGGTTGCCCCCGTTGACCCAGGACCCCAGCCACTCCTTGAGTGGAGTCCAGGGCCGGTGGGAAGCTTGGCTTCCTCCGTTGCGGGGAACAACCCAAGCCTCCTGCTTGCTCCAGCTCCATGGTCGCTGCCATCTTCAGTCGTCTTCAGTCTTCGCTCTGCACCTGTGTATGCAAATTAACCACCATCTTTGTTGGGTTAATTTGCATAGTCTCTCTGATTGGCTGGTGGGCATAGTGGAGTGACACCAATTTGCATGTTTCTCTTTTATTAGTGTAGATTGTTAACTATCTAAATGATTTAAATCTAATTTCACTGAGTTTTAAATTCCTTAATATTAGACAAGACTAGATTGTGTGTTTCAGACTTAGATACCAACCACCACACTAGAAAAGTGAATTCACATGAGGCCTATTATTATTATGTCTGGAAGGTTAATTCTCCTTCAAGTGTCTTTACATCTACAGTGACCAGGGACCAACCTTGATTAATTAATTAACTGCTGGAAGTACCATTGAAATATTGGGATCATATGGCTCTGGATAGAGAATTAATGGGGAAGAAGTTCACTGACAAAGCATAGGAAATACCCAGTTACCTGGTGTCTGTTCACATAAGGAATCAGCAGTCAAGATTTGTAAAAGAGGTGACTGCCTTACGAGGGGTAACCTACTGGACTTCTTAATGACTAGAAGCAAATGGGCTCAAGTAGGATGCAGATAGAATTCAATTTTATTAGGATGCAGATAGAATTTGGATAACAACCCACTGGAATAATTAATAATAAAAATGAGGAAGTATTAGTGAAAATTAATATAAGTCTGAGAAAAATTAATATTAAAGAAGCCTTACAGAAAACTAATATTTATACCCAATTCAAGGACATCATACTAGAAGGCAAAATACTCTGGTCCTGGCTGTTCCTTCTTCCTATTTTTTTTATTCTTGGGGCCCCAGGTTCAATGTTAATATTAAAATCTGAAGTACCTGGAAAACTAGAATAGTTGAAGATATTCAAGACCCAATAAAAATACCTGTAGCTCTATATATCATGAAATATAACATAGAGACAAAGATCTAACCCTCCCCTAGCCAAACTTTCTTGAAGACCTTGTTATAGGAGATGGAAAGTAATGTTAATGAGAAAGGACATAACTTTAAAGACATGGGGGAAGATAATATGTGAAATCATCTGGAAATGGTTTGCAAAAATTACTTTGGTTCAAGTTTAAGTTAAAATCTAGTTTGCTCCTGCATTGTCACCAGGCATCATAAAGTCGATAAAGCCTTCAAAAAGTGTTCAAGCCAGCTAGACCTCTGTTTTCTTCTCCATGCTATCCTGGGATCCTAAGCTCTTCCACCTTTCATATTAGCATTTCCTCAAACTACATAATAAAAGGCTAATATGCAAATTGTCCCCTCAGAAGTTCGACTGACCGGGAGTTTGACCACTCACTATGATGTGCGCTGACCACCAGGGGGCGGCATGGAATGAAGGAAGGCCCCGGCCAGCAGCCAGAAGGCCCCAATAGGCCCTGATTGCCAGCCAGACCTAGGGACCCTACCTGTGCACAAATTTTGTGCACCGGGCCTCTAGTATACAATAATGCACTCTTAATATTTAGTGTGATGACTGATCTCTCAAAGATATTGCAAAATTAATGACTTCAGGTTTAAGGATTAATTTACATAGTTTAGTCAGATTTTAGAGTTAGATTCCCTGATTTCTTTAATAATACTGCCTGTCTTTTTTTATATATTAAAGAATCTTTCTCTATCAAAGACAATATGAGGTAGATCAGAAGAGAACTTGATTTCAAAATATCTGGACTGTCAAATGGCCACAGCAGCTTTTGGAGTCCCATAGGAGATGGCCAAATATATACTATTATTTGAGGTACTGATCATAAAATTCATAACACAAAATCAAATGGCCTCCATTTACTCTTTGGAAGGCAGCTATGCTCACCACTATACCACCAACGCCGCACAAACTATTTACTCTTTGGAATGACAAATTAAGTGCAGAACACCTTTTATACATCTCTCACAGAAGCTACTGAAGTAAGCTTTTACTTGCTTAAGCTGTGTCTCTTCAGTGGTTTTATTTCCTACTACCTTGGAAAAAATAAAACTGCTTAAAAGATTAAGAGAGACTACATTTTACAACCCTTTGGCAGAGACAATACGATGTATTTACCAATCTTCCTGGAAAAAAGGTTTACTCAAATTGTTTTCAGCACCAAGGACAATGCCTTGAGCACAAAATACATTTTACATTCAATAAAAGCCTGTAGAATGATAAATTTGTTAATAGATGCTGGGGCTAGCCTCAGGCAAACTAATGTGGGGAGCCTTGTTTTTCATTGAAACAATTATTGCCTTGCTTTATTCCCACTGGCATTCAGGGCTCTGTGTTCCCTTTTTCCCATCCCCTATGAAAATCTACTTTCAGAGGCGAGAAATATCTTCCCTACTCTATACATAAAGAATAAAATTAGTGTTTCTCAAACTATCTATGACAAAGGACTCATTGAAGACCAGGACTTTTGCAAAATGCAATTAAAACAAGTTACTAGAAAATAAAATTTAAAAATCAAAGCTATAAAAATACAAGTCCTAATGTTTTTATTATTGGCTTTAAAAGACTTAAAGTTCCATTTCAAGAAATAAAATAAAAACAAACATAATGTAGGAAAAAATAAGGATCACAGCCTGGCCCAATATGCTGACTACACTTCACCAAACACTGGCATAAATTACTAAGGAGCAAAATCTTCCCCCTGTGGGCATTTCCATTTCCATTACACAAAATATGCAGGCTAAAAGAGAGATGCCCCTGTTTATACATATTTGAGAGACAGAGAATGTGATCAACTAACTAGTGGCAACTGCAGGCTGAGGAGGGAGACGGGGGGGATTCCCAGGCCCCTCAGCCATCAGCATGCACAGGTCCAGGCCTGTGCTCAGGGCATGAGCAGCATTCATAGGTCCAGAGAAAAATGTCAGCAGCCAAAGTCTGACATTTTCATACTTCAGTCACAGGAAACTCCCAAGCCTCTCATCTGAAGCATGTGGATCCTGACTTATTCATTTGCTTTCATTGAACTGGCTGTGATATTAAGATCTGCTGATTTGATTTGCATTCCAACCAGCCAAATAAGTCAGATTATGATTTATTCATATGTGGGATATAAAACAGAAAACAACAAACTAACAAACAAAACAAACAAACTCACAGACAGACAACAGAAGCTGGGTCATCAGAGAGGAAGGGGGTTTGGGGAAGGATGAAGAGGGTAGAGGGGTTAATTATATGGTGACAAAGGGAAACTAGACTTTGAGTGGTGAGCACATAGTGCAATATACTAGTATAGATGACATAGAATTGTACACTTGAAACTTACGTAATGTTATCAACCAATGTCATCCCAATAAACTTAATAAAAAAGACTCTGTTTTCAAGTTATTAACATGTGAAGGTACCAAAGGTTTAAAATGTAGACATTTTTAAATGTAAAATTAGCCCAAGTTAAGCAGCTCTGCTCAATAGCAGATATATTTGCTATAATATGGGGAGAAAGAAAACTAAGATTAACATTACCAATCAGAAACAAAAACAAGACTTTGAAATTAAATAAATGCATCCATTTGGGGCCAATTGAGAGATTATTAATAAAGATTGTAAGATATGTTAAACATTAGACTGTATGAAGATACTGTTTGTAACTTTAATGTGACAATTTTATGTGATGAGAGACATCATGGACTTTGACTTATTGTTTATTGGCACAGTTCTAGAATTATAATTATGACTTTGTCTGGAATTAAGTTGATGAGAGGGCTAGAAACAGTACATATCAGTACATCGTTCCTAGAACTGTGGAATAGGTAAGGTTTGTATTCTCCTTCTGCTTCCCCTCGTTTTAGCACCTCCGACAGACTTTGGAACTCTCCTGATATTGTCCTGTACTTCAGATCCTCCATATGATCTTGTACTCTCAAGGGTTTCCATCCCTGACCCACAACCTTCCCTCCCTGCAACTTTACAAGCTAGTTCTAGCCCAGTGATTTGGTTTCGGCTTGTAAAACTCTGTCTTTGCCATTATGTAATCAAATTGGAGAGCCTCTACTTCGTGGCCGGGTCTTGCGGCCAGGAGACTGTGAGTCTTTGGCCAGTCTCTGGTAGGAAAGTAAAAAAGAGCAATGAAGACAATTATTCCATTGATTTCAGCTATAAATACCACTTTGCCTGAGTTGTCTGAATGATGAGTATTCTGTGCAAATGCTGCTCTCTAGTGCAATAGAACTGCAAATAATGCACATCTATTTCTTATAATCCCATTCAACATACCCCCAAGGGTTCAAATCTATCAAAACACACGTAATATGACAGTTGGTTCATAATGTAAGTATGGGGAAGAGGAGGGAAATTTCAAGCATGAGGATGCTATAGAGCAGCGGTTCTCAATCTGTGGGTCGCGACCCCTTTGGGGGTCGAACGACCCTTTCACAGGGGTTGCCTAAGACCATCGGAAAACACATATATAATTACATATTGTTTTTGTGATTAATCACTATGCTTTAATTATGTTCAATTTGTAACAATGAAAATACATCCTGCATATCAGATATTTACATTATGATTCATAACAGTAGCAAAATTACAGTTATGAAGTAGCAATGAAAATAATTTTATGGTTGGGGGTCACCACAACATGAGGAACTGTATTAAAGGGTCGCGGCATTAGGAAGGTTGAGAACCACTGTTATAGAGGAAGTAAATAAGCTTAATTTAAGTAACATCATGCTAACTTAAACAGGGGTCACCGATAAGGAAAGTATTATTAATCCATCAATAGGCAATTACTAACAGTTTACTCAGAAATAAAGTATGAAGACAGAGGAAGAATAAAATGTGGTCCAGGTGAAAAGATATAAAATAAGAAAATACATATTTGAGAGAGAGAGAGAATGTGATACAGACTCTACACCCATACTGTTCAACACAGTATTCACGAGTCACATGCACAGTATTCACTACCCACATGCACAGTATTCACTAGCCACATACATAGTATTCACTAGCCACATGCACAGTATTCACTAGCCACATGCACAGTATTCACTAGCCACATCAAGCACTTGAAATATGGTTAGCCCAAATTGGGACTGCTGCAAGCATAAAATGTAAACCAGGTTTCTAAGACTATTTTTAATCAAAATATTTCATTAATGATTTAAAATTGATCATATGTAGAAAGAAAAATATTTTGGCAATATTAGAATAAAATATATTAAAAGGTATTTTACCTGTGTTTAGAAAATGTAAAAATATGCACATGGTTTGCATTTTATTTCTATTAGATAACATGGCTTTAAAACTGAATTTCAGAGGAATGGGAGCTAGGTAGAGAATGGAGTAATCTGGGTCCCATGGATGAAATAGATCTTGAATAGGTCTTACTGAACTTGGAGAGACAGAGAGAATAAAAGGAAAGTAAAATCTGGGAAATGTCGTGATGGAATGAAAGTGGGGAGAGAAGGTAAGAAGGGGCACAGAGGGAGCGGGAGCTGCAGTTTGGGGGAGATTACAAAGAACAGCCTGACAGGGAGGAAGCCTGGGGGGCTGCAGAGAGATTGAGTCTTTGAAGCCAGGCAGAGGTTTGTGGGTTCCTTAGAAGTAAGGCAGCCCTTGAAAGGGTTTGAGTCAGGGCAATTACGTATGAAAGCTGAAGTTTATGAAGAACATTTTAGTATTGAGGTACTTAAACCTCTCATCATATCAGAAAGTTCTTATATAATCACCAAATTCAGATTTGCAGATGACAATACCAAAGTGTACAGCTCAGCCACCCAATTCAGTAAGAAATAACGGCACATTCTCACAAATGCAATTAACCTTGGCCTTTAGTCGACGTGTTTTTTTTCTTTTGTCGTTTTCAAATGCTACTGAATAGATGTGCTGTAATTTCTAGTTGTGAGAAGAATAAGAGAATGGAAACTAAAGCACGGAAGAGGCTTGAAAAAGCTTTCAGATGATGCTCTCTAGGCTAATAGTCCCCTTTCGTTGTCTTTGGGAAAGATGCCTTTTCTTCAAAGCCCTTTGAAATGATGAAGGGTGCATTGATAAACATCCATTCCTTCTAATTTGTAATGTTTGCCAGTTTGTCTTCCTCTTTTCCACCCTTTATGTTGGTCCAGAATGTGATTGTCACAATATCTGGGTGAGTAAGATTGTGAAATGCGGCCATAAAATAAGTGATTATTTCTAAACTCATCTTTGTCACATTGTAATGCTCCACAAAGCACCTTTCTCGGGGCTACGTTTCATTTTAACTGATCCCATCAGCACCACATCTATATCCTGAGTGACTTCACAATGCCCTCTCTTTCGAAAGAAGCCAATCAGGTTATGGGTTTGTTAGTAATAAAAATAACCAAGGAGCAGTTTGCAGATGATAAGAGCAATGCAAATTCTAAAAGGAAGTAATAAGAGAAATAATGAGCATCTTCATCACTTCTTGGAAGTGAGCAATTCCAAGCTCCCTGAAGCAACAATTAACCTATTGTATTCAACGATAATGGACAAATATTAGAAATGTTGATGTCAGCTTTCAAACTCTGTTGGCATCACGCTGTCATTTAAAAGTTAAGTTCTCCCAAGTATTCTTTGTCAAGCTGCTTTCTACAGTATTCTTTCCCTGTCAGGACAGAGCCTTAAATAAGCAGAATAATTTTGTTCTTGTTTTAATGATTTGTTTACTGGTTCATTCCAGAGTGTGAGCTACAAAAGGGGGAAGTGTCATAAATAGACTTTTGTGTCCCATGATTTTCCACTATGTCACTATTGGTATCATTTCTCATTGCCAAAACTATTTGCAGAGCCTAGTAAATGAGCATTCAGCAAGCTGCTATGGAGACTTCAGCACTAACTAAAGCACAGACCTCACACATTTTTCCTTCACCCCAGCCTCCTTGAGCGTGTATCTGCTAAACTTTTTATGACATATCCCACAGCGAGGAAAGTTAGAGGCCAGCAGCCCTAATTACGCAGGCAGCTCTCCTCTCTCTATAACCAAGAAGAATTAGTTGGACTGGAAGGGGGGTCTTTGGGGGAGTTCCGAAGAAGAATGAGAAAGAGGTGACAGAATCAGAAGAGACTGAGAGGGTTTCCTTTTAGGAGACTGTTTTTGGTTGGAAAATAGACTTAATGCATATGATTTACCTGAAGAGACTTTAAAGGGCTCTTTTGAAGAAGAAGTCCGTGAGGAACTGGAGCTATCTTGCACGATGTAGATTCTGGCAAGCTCAGAGGGCTTGGTGAAGGAGAGGCAGGAGCTAGGTATTGTCAAATATGCAGTACCAGCCTTCTTCCCTCCACACTTGGGGCAGACAGACAGCTTACCCAACCACAGCATCGTTATTAAACAGATCCCAATAAAGCCTTCCCAATAAAGAGATCCAGGCACCACAGCTGATAAATGGACATTTGCACTTGAGGTGAACTACATGTCACACTTGCTTGACTTTAGGCTTAAAAGTAAAAGACACCACCCATTTTCCTTTTCAGTTTGATTCATCTAATTCCACTTAGAGAAATAAAGACAAAGCTTCAAAGGAGAGGGAAATGAACAATAAGTTAATACACTTAGAACATGATTATAAAATAGTTATCAAATTCCTATACTTAAAATGTGCCAAGTGCCCCGACTGGTTTGGCTCAGTGGATAGAGCGTCAGCCTGCAGACTGAAGGGTCCCAGGTTCGATTCCGGTCAAGGGCATGTACCTTGGTGGCGAGCACATCCCCAGTAGGGGGAGTGCAAGAGGCAGCTGATCGATGTTTCTCTCTCATCGATGTTTCTAACTCTCTATCCCTCTCTCTTCCTCTCTGTAAAAAATCAATAAAATATATTTAAAAAAAAATGTGCCAAGTATTATAAATGTCATTCCTTAGCCCCATAATAACCCTTTGTAGTGGGCATTATCATCATTTCTCTTTTTGTTGTTATTGTTCCTAAAACTGGGACTAAGAGAATTTATTTTCCCCAAATCACTGAAGAAAGAAATTAAAGAAGATGCAAATATGTGGAAGCATATACCATGACAGAAACACCAATCAGAAAGGATATATGTGCCCCTATGTTCATAGCAGCATAATTTACAATAGCTAAGATTTGAAAACAGCTTAAGTCCCCATCAGCAGATGAGTGAATTAGAAAACTGTGATACATCTACAGAATGGAATACTACACTGCCATAAAAAAGAAGGAATTCTTACCATTTGCAACAGCATGGATGGAACTGGAGAGCATAATGCTAAGCAAAATCAGCCAGTCAGAGAAAGATAAATATCACATGATCTCACGCATTTGTGGAATATAATGAACAACATAAACTGATGAACAAAAATAGAACCAGAGTCATAGAAGCATCAAACAGACTGTCCAACCTATGAGGGAAGGTGGGAGGTGAGGGGGTAAGAGATCAACCAAAGAACTCGTATGTATGCATATGAGCATAACCAATGGACACAGACAGTAGGGGGTTGAAGGCATGTGCTGGGGGGTGGGAGTAGCCGGGGAGAGGTCAATGAGGGGAAAGGAGACTCATGTAATACTTTAAACAATAAATATTTTAAATTTTTAAGAAAGGAAGAATTAACATCATTAAAATGTCCATACTACCCAAAGCATTTTACAGATTGAATGCAATTCCTATGAAGATATCAGTGGCATATTGCACAGAACTAAAACAAATATTCCAAAAAGTTATAAAGAACCATAGCAGTCTTAGGAAAAAAGAACAAAGTTGGAGGAATCATGTTACCTGATATCAAACTGTACTACAAGGCCATAGTAATCAAAACAGCCTGGCACTGGCATAAAAACAGATACATAGATCAATGGAAAAGAATAGAGAGCCCAGAAATAAACCCACACCTTTACAGTCAATCAATATTTGACAAAGGAGGCAAAAATACACAATGGACTACAGATAGTCTAGTCAATAAATGGTGTTGGGGAAATTGGACAGATATGTGCAAAAAAATGAAACTAGGCCACCTTCTTACACCATACACAAGAATAAGCTCAACATGGATTAAAGACTTAAATGTTAGACTCGAAATCATAAAAATCCTAGAAGAAAACATAGGCAATAAAATCTCAGACATTTACCATAGTAATATTTTTTCTGATATCTCTTTGGGCAAGGGAAACAAAAGAGAAAATAAACAAATGGGACTACATCAAACTAAAAAGTTGTTGCACAGCAAAGGAAACATCAACAAAATGAAAAGACACCCCACAGAACGGGAGAACATACTCACCAACACATCTGATAAAGGCTTAATATCCAAAATTTATAAGGAACTTATAAAACTCAACAAAACAAAAAATCCAACTTAAAAATGGGCAAAGGACTTAAATAGACACTTCCCCAAAGAAGACATACAGATGGCCAATAGACTTATGAAGAGATGCTCAATGTCACTAATCATCAAAGAAATGCAAATTAAAACCACAATGAGATATCACCTCATACCTGTCAGAATGTCTATCATCAATAAATCAACAAACAACAAGTGTGGGTGAAGATGTGGGGAAAAGGGAATCCTTGTGCACTGCTGGTGGGAATGGAGACTGGTGCAGCCACTGTGGGAAGCAGTATGGAGGTAACACAAAAAATTAAAAATGGAATTGTCTTATGATCCAGCGATTTCACTTCTGGGAACACATCAGAAGAAACCTGAAACACTAATTTGAAAGAATACATGCATCCCTATGTTCATTGCAGCATTATTTACAATAGCCAAGATCTGGAAACAGCCCAAGTGCCCATCAGTTGATGAGTGGATAAAATAGCTACGGTACATTTACACAATGGAATACTACTCAGCCATAAAAGAAGAAAATTTTACCCTTTGAAATAGCATGGATTTACCTTGAGAACATTATGTTAATGAAATAAGATAGTCAGAGAAAGATAAGTACCATATGATTTCACTCATATGTTGAATCTAATGAACAAACTAAATGAAAAAGAAAAATAGAAACAGACTCATAGAGAGTAGGCAAACAGCTCTTGGCAAGGGTCATGGAGGGATTGAGAAAAAAAAAAAGAAAAAAAAGAGAAAGAACTTATTAACATGAACAACATTGTGATGATTATGGGAGGGAGGTGGAAGTGGAAGCGGGGAAATGGGAGATAACTGATGATGGAACAAATAAAATAGCCCTGGAGGAGGGTTGCAGGTTCAATCCCTGATCTGATCAGTGAGCTTAAGGGAGGCAACAGACTGATGTATCTCCTGTGGTCGATGTTTCTCTCTCTTTCTCTCTTTCTCCTTTCCTCTCTCTCTAAAAACTATTTAAAAATAAGTAAAAAATTTTAAAACAGAAAAGAAGTGACCTGGCCAGTGTCTCTCAGTGGTTAGAGTGTTGGCTCATGCACTGAAGGGTCCTGGGTTCGATTCCTGGTCAAGGGGTGAAGGTCACGTATCTGGGTTGCAGATTCCATCACTGGACCTGGTTGGGACCCATGCAGGAGGCAACCAATCGATGTGTCTCTCTCACATAAATGTTTCTCTCTCTGTGTCGTCTCTCTCTCTCTCTCTCTCTCTCTCTCTCTCTCTCCCCCTCTCTTTCTCACCCTCTCCCTCTCTCCCTCACTCCCTTCCACTCTGTCTTAAAAAATCAATGGAGAAAATCTCCTTGGGTGAGGATTAACAAACAAACAAAAAAGAAGTATGCACTTATTTAATATATTTCCTTTATTTATGGAAAGTGATAGTGGTTTCGTTTTTATAGAAGTGATATAAAATCTTCCTTTAAAATAAACTACATTTCAAAAACTAACATTGATTTTAAGAAAGTAATAGCTGGAAGAGATGGCAAATGAGTAAAATACATCCATTTATTAGTAAGTCAAAGTGAAATAGCTTGAAATAAGTGATATTTTTCCTGGCCACTCCTTAAAGCTCACACAAAAGAGGTAGTACTCAAACTCAGACATACAAGGTGAAGAAATGGCTTCCTAAACCAGTCATGTGCTTCCTCTTCTAAGCTCTTGAGAAATTCCCTCTGTGTTAATCAAGACCGCACAGGCCACCGAGGGAGTTTTCTATGCTCTGTACACTGAGATTGCAGTTGGGAAATGAAGAAGAATCTGTCCTGCACTGTGTTCCCTCAAGGTCAGGACCTGTGCTTCTCACAGTGACAATTAGCTAATGTACACAATTAGACCATGCAAATGAGGTAGAGGAGAAACCCAGCAGCCAGTGTCCTTCCCCACAGCCTGAGCAATGGTGGGGCTGTTGAGGTGGTCGGAAGGAAGCGGGTATAATGGGACAACTGTTTGAGGGCAAGTGGAATTTTGATTGAACTCCTGAAACCATGTGATGCACAAATGTCCCCATTACCCCCGAAAGGGTAGCTTGCTTCTACCTCCAGCGACCACTGATGAACAACAGCAATGTACATTTCCAGAGTGACTTCCTGATTTTTTTTTTATTTTTAGAGATCACGTTATCAACATCAAACTAGCTCTAGCCAATGTCATCTGCTGATATCATCCTCAATGGCACTAATATGATTCCTGAATTCTAACATACACATCCCCACACACACATTTTAATATTTCTGAAACTGGACTGTACTCTCAATGGCACTAATATGATTCCTGAATTCTAATATACAGGAACACACACATTTTAATATTTCTGAAACTGGACTGTACTTTACACCTGAATGTACATGAAATGTGGTCTTTCTTTTTCCTTCTTCATTGCATCTCACACCTGATTTCCCCTTAGAACTGAGTAAATATAATGCTCACATGTGTTCATGAGAATTAGGGTCAGTCATCATTTTAGAAGTATGTCACCAAATATAAGCTTCTCAACATATTATTGGCTTTGAACTCATTTCTTTTTTAACTATTAAGAAAAAAACCTAACACAGTTTGTTAGAAAAAAATGCATTTGAAGAAGAAACCAAGCTGGTAGAAAGAAACATAAAAATAATCAAAAGAACGCTACTATGTCCCAAAGGTTAGAGTCACCTTACTATCAAGAGAGAAAGACTAGATCAAGGAGAAACAGATAGTGCACAAATTGAATATTCCAGTGCTCATTTATCTTTATTTTTAATAATTCCATTTGTATGCATGTGTTAGATCACAAGGAAATGATGTTACTCTTCATGCTGACTTCTCATATAAATTACAAATAAGTTTTTATGATAATGATTTATGGGGTTAGCTATTTCTCTTTCTGACAGAGAGTTACCTACAAAGAAACAATTATTCTACTTCTGAGATGGGATGTCATGAAAGGGATGGTTTCCAGATGCTTTGATTAAAAAAAGATTACAGAATATATGCAACATAAAATTCCAAAGCAGGCAAAACTAACCCTGGTAGCAGTCAAGTTGGCTACTTCTGGTGGAAGGGATGGGGGAGTGATAGAGAAGGGACTCGAAGGTCACTCCTGGGGAGGGAAAGGCTGGCAGTGTTCTTTTCCTTGACCTGGATGGTGATCTCACAGGTGTATTTACTTTTGGTAATTCACTGTGCTGTATACCTATGAACCGTGCATTCTTCTGTATTTGTGCTCTATTCTTCAATTTAAAAAGAATTTTACAAAATAAATGAAACAGATATAGGACTTCTTATAAATTATTATTTGTCGACCAAAATGGGGTAATTTATTCTGCCTTCAGGTAAACTGTCCTACTGGCTTTAATATTACATTGACTAGGGGGTAATTAATCTTAATGTTCTCCCAAGCCATTATCTATTTTCCAGCATTATCAGAATAGAACATCTCTCTTTATAAATGATAACCTTTGGTCATTCTCAAAGAACAGCACAAAGCATGAAAATCAGAATTATTGATCTTGTGTTGTATAATGATGTTTCTATTGATGTGAAATACTGTAGTTTCTATAGAATTGTAGACTTTCTGTTCTAATACACATAACCGGTCCTGGAAGACACCCACAACTAGAAATGACTTCCTTCAGTAAGCAGGTTCCAACAGGATAGTTTAGGGGTATGGATGCTGTCTCAGCTTACCCAGATTACTGAGGTCCAGCAGAGGCTCAGTAAGTACCACCCTCTTTCTGCCCCCCACATAAAACAGGGAAGATGCAGTGGATGGGACTTTGAGCAGGGGCGAAAGAAAGACAAGAACCAGCAGAGGACTTACGTCTCTGGGAACCAGTCAAAATGGGAGACTAAAAACATTTGTTTGAGATTCTGGCACCCACCAACATGTGTGGGGACATACAATTGTCTCAGGTGCCAAATTTGCTTGCTTCACTGCTGAAGTTGAGTGGTGTCTGTTAAAGATGGGAACACAGACATGTAAGCCTCCATATCTCTTCCCACTCCCAGAGTAAGTAGATTCATGTCAGTGGATAAGTCCTGGTACTCTGAAAGAAGCTCTGTATGCCTGCTGAATAATGCTCACCCCTACTCCCCCACCCCAGATACATTCATGTCCAAATCTCTGGAAACTATGAACATTACTTTTTTTAGAAAGGGTCTTTGCAGATGTGATTAAGTTAAGGATCTTGATATGAGATTATTCTGGATTATGCAGGAGGGCCCTAAATTCAATGACAAATGTCCTTATCCTATATAATAAGACCCTAATATGTAAATTGACCGAATGGTGGAACCACTGGTCACTATGACACACAATGACCACCAGGGGGCAAATGCTCAATGCAGGAGCTGCCCCTGGTGGTCAGTGCGCTCCCACAGGAGGCAGCTCAACCAGAAGCCGGGCTCATGGCTGGCAAGCGCAGCGGTGGTGGTGGGAGGCTCTCCGCTGCAAGCGGGTGGTAAGGAGCAAGGGGTCTCAGACTGTGAGAGCTCTGGATTGTGAGAGGGATGTCCAATCGGGCCTAAGCTGGCAGGCAGACATCCCTCAAGGGGTCCCAGACTGCGAGAGGGCATAGGCCAGGCTGAGGGACCCCCCCCCTCAGTGCAGTATTTCGAGCACCGGGCCTCTAGTAAGAGATAAAAGAGGAAAAGGCAATGTGAGAGTTCGGTGGCAGCGGTTGGAGATATGTGGTCACAAGCTAAGGAAACCAAGAAATGCCTATAGCCACCAGAAGTTGGAAGAAGAAAGACAGGATTTCCCCCTTGAGCCTTGCAAGCATGTCAAATTTGGGCCCACTGGCCGAGAGTTTGACATGCTTTAGGGCAGGGGTCCTCAAACTACGGCCCGCGGGCCACATGCAGATACAAATATTGTATTTGTTCCTGTTTTGTTTTTTTACTTCAAAATAAGATATGTGCAGTGTGCATAGGAATTTGTTCATAGTTTTTTTTTAAACTATAGTCCGGCCCTCCAACGGTCTGAGGGACAGTGAACTGGCCCCTGTTTAAAAAGTTTGAGGACCCCTGCTTTAGGGACTGCAGGCCTGCTCACACCTTGCTTTGGGGCTTCTGGCCTCCAGAACTGTGAGAGAACTGATTTCTTTCATTTTCAGCCACGCAATTTGTGGTAATTTCTTACAGTAGCCCTTGAAAACTAATACAACTCCTTAGTACACCTTGAAAGACACTGCTTGCTCATCAAGAAGCCCACAGTGCCCCCTGATTGAAATATACTCATCTTTGGGTAAATTCTAGGCATTTTATTTTGTCCCAGGGGGGCAAGTGGTAGTGTATCTCCCCAGAGGAACACAAGGTGGCGAGAGAGTGTGCCAGGGACACGTCATTGTCCCAGCTTCTCCCTGCACACACCCCTCTGACAGAGAGGGTGAAGGCTCACTTGAACATTCTATTCTCTAAACTACGTCATTAAATGAATCATCACACAAATATGATGGTTCCAAACCCTCTAGAGTAGGTAACTGGTTTCTAACTTCTGAAAGGAGCCGAATTGCTATCAAGACACGGTAACATTCAAAGTAATGTCTTTGAACTCAATTTCACTGAAAATGTAACTAATTACTAGGAATTATGGTGCCTCCTTTGCCTTTCCTGCATCTGCACCATTCTTTCTTATTTATCTCAGCTACACCGCCAGTCTCTGCCCCCTTTCTTTGCTCACTCCGTTCCCTCTAGTCCTTATCACTCATAGAAACTTCTGCATCTACTGGGTACGTGGCAGGGTTCAGCCTTTCTCTCTCCTTTGTACCTGCATGACTGGGCCCATGTCTCTTCCACCCCTTCTTCAACACTGTCTGAGTCTTGCTCACCTCCCTTACATTTTGTTTTACTTTTTATATTCACCCTCAAGTTAGTTAGTGTGTGACTTCGATCACCCACTCCTGGTGATGGAAAAATTATTTCACTTTTGTGAAATAAGTAGATTAGATCTTCAATTTTAATGAAGGTAATAAATGAATTTTGGGAGGAAACTGTAATGCCCTCTGTATAAGGGCATGCTTTAGTTTTACAAGGTAACTACGAATGCAATAGCATTGGTAAGCAAAAGCAATTGTAGTTTTGCTTGTATCTAACTATCATTTTTCTATCAGGCGTCCTTATTTCCCTTGCATGTATCTCAGAAAATGTAGCTCACTGTTTTCTGAAAACATAAAGACCTTTGACTTTGAATACCTGGATTCAAAAGTCTGCTCCAACACTTTCTAATGATGAGTCCAAAGCAGCAAATCATTTCACTTCACTGAGGCTCGGCTTCTCATAGTTAAAACGAGGCTCATAAAACCTACCTGACTTATGGGGATGCCTTGAAAACTTCATTTTAAATGATCTTAAGCAAGAAACACAGGACTTTTTGAAACATCTGGAGAATGTGACTGTGTATGAGCAGGAAAGCCCCAGGTCAGCTATTGATTTGGAAGGTCCCAGGTGTAACCCTGTTGATTCTGATACCTGGCATGTGTGAATCCTGATGCATGTTAAATATACTCTTTCCCTAGTCACACTTTGGTAGCAGAGCCAGTAAATGAGGAGAGAATTTATTACAAACTCAAAGCCTGTGATGTCTGTCTTCCCCACCCACCTCAGCTCAAATAGCCTTTGGTACATAAATATCTAGATTAGCAAACAGGCTGCTGAGAGGTGAGCCAAGAAGTGGTCTCTATTGGGTGTCCCATGCTCTCAGAACGGTGTTTCAGAAATTAGGTGGCGATGTTCAAGCACATGCTGATTTGTACATACTACACGTTTAGTGTACCTCAAAGCTCAGTCATTAAAATTAGCATGCTTTTTAGACATATGTAAAAAGTAACCATGCACAGCTCTTTATCCCCCCTGACTGTTGATGGTTTCTTAAAGAGAAAAATTAAATTTTTACATTTTACTGGTACTATCATTTTTTTCAGTCCTAAAGATGATTAACAGACATGTTTATCCTGAGAAGAAAAAGAAAGCCATTGCCACAGAAGAACCTATCTGCATGACCAAGTTTTAAAAGTAACATGACAGCAACAAAAAATGATGGAGCCTTATAGTTACTTCTGAGTGTGCCCTGTCCACAGACACCACCCGCGCCAGCGCTAACAATTGGTTCCTCTTGTTTTGGATTGGTTTCCCCTGCCTTTTGTGTGCAAAAGAAGTGCTTGCAAAGTTCTGTGCTAAAATATCTTTAAAATAAAAATCGCTTCGCAGCAAGTTCTCACAAACTGGTGCTAGCTCAAGAAATCATTATCTAACCATCGGAAATCTTGATTAAAGGTGTTTCATGGATTTTTAAGTGTTTTGTTTTTATTGTTGTTTGGTTTGTTTTTTGGGAGGGCCTCTTTCCCACACGTTGGCTTTCTGGGCACTGCTGTGCCTTCTCACTGAGATGACAGCAGTGTGCGTGAAAAGAGGTCATACCCTGCCCTCTCTTGGTCCTTCCACCAGCCTCTTTTGGATATAGTGTGTAGAGCAAGGGATTTTTTTCAAGTGTTAACACAAGGAAAGAAATAGCAGAGCTTAATTGGTTTATACTTAGCAGCAGTAGCTGTGTGAGGACGGTGGATGATGAATAGTTAGTAACCTGATTTCACTGAGAGAAATCCAGCCAGACTTTGTGACAGTTAACCACCACCAACCAACCAACCAACCAAACAAAAAAACCTACCTGACATGGAACTGGGTGGATTAGAAGTAACATATGTGAAGCACCTAGCACAGTCAGGCATATCATAATTATGATTGAGGTTTAACAGAGAAATCTTTTTAAAGCATTTCATGAAGATTAAATAGAGGTTAAGGATAAACAAAAAAAAGTCTGTTGATTTAGTTTTTGTTGGTTTTGTGTTTGTTCGTTTGTTTCTCCTTTTGCCTATTTGATCAGTTGTTTCTCTGAATTAACCAAATCAATCTACTGGCTTGGAAATTAATATGGTCACAGCTATTCACAATCAATCCATATTTATGGATTTCTACTAGGTGAATTTCTGGAAAAAAAGATGAAGTTGGATTCCTCACTTCACACTATACACCAGGATGAACTCCAAATGGATCAAAGATCCATCTGAATTATAAGAGAACTAAAAAAGAAATATGGAAAACTTTTTACAACCTTGGAGTAGAAAAGACCTTTCCAACTATGACTCATAATTCAGATGTCAAGAAAAGATCAACCAATTCAACTACATTTAAAAAAAAGGGGGGGGGGCAAAATCAAGAGACAAAATATTGGGAAATTATTCTATAAAGGGCTAATCCCCATAATATTAGTATGTTTCTGGAAATTGGAAAGAAAGAAAAAAGACCAATAATCCAACAGAAAAATGAGCAAAATATAAGAGTGGGGGGGGAGGGGAAGAAAATGCAATTGATGCTTAAATATATGAAAAGATTTCAATTGTAGTCATGATAAAAGCAATGCAAAAAGAATACCAAACTAAGTTAGAATTTCTCACCAATCAAATTTGCAAACATCCAAAAGTAGTTTAATTCATTTGGTTGGCAAATTTGTGGGGAAATCTGGACTCTTCGTGCACTCCCAGGGGAGTGAAAATGATATAACACCCATTGAGGAAATTTGGAAATATCTTTAAAAATTATATGACGAGACTGGTTTGGCTCAGTGCATAGAGCATCGGCCTGCGGACTGAGAGGTCCCAGGTTCGATTCCGATCAAGAGCATGTGCCTGGGTTGCGGGCACATCCCCAGTAGGAGATGTGCAGGAGGCAGCTGATTGATGTTTCTCTCTCATCGATGTTTCTAACTCTCTATCTCTCTCCCTTCCTCTCTGTAAAAAATCAATAAAATATATTTTTTTAAAAAAA
>NW_005371555.1:273264-282289 GCF_000412655.1 Myotis brandtii
TTTCTCTTTGACAGCTTTTGCAGACAACTTCTCTGTGTGGCTTGGCCAGAATCAGAATTGTAAGTTTCCATTCCTGTCCTACACTTACAAAGAGGCTTCATTTTGTAAATGCTCTTAAGGCCCAGTGACGAAGAGGGAGCACACCCCTGAAGGAATCATTTGACACACCTCTCAGGATTGGAACCGCTCCTCTGACGCCTGAATGGCCTCTTGCACAGCCAGTCCTTCCCTGACCCTTTACCCACAGAAACTATTGCCACTGTCATCTCGAAGCAGCTATACCTGCCAAGAAGTTCTTAATGCTGACCTGGAAAATCTCATATCTTCAACCCAGTGGTTCTACTGCTAGCCTCAGAGCCCACCATAGTGGAAGTAGCCACTCCACAAGAATCATTCTGCCTTACAGTAGCGTGGAGTTAGGATGTGGGGGTGGGGAGATGAAGGGGAGCAAATAACGAGTTTTCTTCTTGTTGCTGTTAGTTTGGTTTTAAACACACCTTTATAACTTTTACATTTAAAATAGTTAGGTGCCAATATTTAGATTAATTGCAAAATATGATATTACAACAAAGAGTAAATGTACTATTTAATCAGCTAATTGACCAGATTCATATGAAAAATAACATTTTCAACAGCATCTTAAACATGTAAAATGATTAGCAGAATAACAATGGTCTGTTAAGGATGCGCTAGCGTATTTCAATAGCCCCCTTTACTGTAGAACCAAGGTGTTCAAAGAAATAACATTTAGTTCTGTAATGATGAGACAAGCCAATTCTCTTCCACTAAAGTTATGGCTGCACAAAAATAAGGTGTTTGAACACTTTCCCTGGAGAAAAAGAAAACTGTTTTTGAATAAAGTACTGCCACCTAAGTTGGTAATACCCCAAGCAAATTTGATGGCTATGTAAGGAAAGAATTAGCCTACTCATTTGGGAGTTTAGTGGTTTTTGGAACGCAGAAAGTGACAATGAGGTTGGGAATGGATTGGCTTTGGGGCTTGCTCTGCTTTATAAATAATAATGAGCCTTTTCCAACATGAAGTAATGTGAAATAAAAAAAAAAATCTGTCCCTAGAGTATAAAATTACCTCTTAACCCAATTTGCATTTCTCCACTCTGAGCACATTTTCTGAGAGTTCTACTTAGAGAACGAAAGCTGCTGTATGATAATTAATTTCAACGAGCACTTGGCCGACTGAGCTGGACACTATACAAGCTGCCCTAGACAAGTGAGACTCTGAACTGCACTTTTTCCTTCACAGTGACATTACTTAGGCATTTAAAAGCACCCGAACTGCAACTTCACTTGTTCTTTTTATTCATTTGGATTTTTTTTCTTTTATTTCTCCTTGAATACACAAGCAGTTTGTAACAACTGTTACGAAATGCGGGAGATAATTGGATCTTGGTGTACCAAAACTAGAAAGGTATTAGGTATTTGCTATTCATCAAAGGGACCAAATGTTTTCTTTCTTTTTCCCCGGTGTTCAGAAAAGAAATGTGCACATCTTCCGATGTATAATGTGCAGTTCATTAGTGGAAAAGGGGCTGTAGAGTTAGATCCTTATGTCATTTCCCATGCAGTATTCTCATTCTTTTCTCAAAGCACTATTTGGTAAAAGCAAGTGATAGTCTTGAGATGTGATCAGCAATGTTTGAGCACTATTTCTCTTTTATATCCTTGCACATGGAACATGGGCAAGCAAATAACAAGCCATTTCTGAGCAGAAAGATAAATTCTGAAAGAACTCATACTATGATTTTTATAGTAATAACTTACCTTTCATCTATGCACCCAGTTCAGTGATTTTCAACTGGTGAGCTACAAGAATTTTTAAAACATGCAATACCTGACTACTTAGTTAGGGGCACTGACCTCTTTTCCCTTACACTGTCAAATAAAAAATGACAACAGCCAACACAACCAGCCATCTGGTGTGAATGAACCAAAATTATAGTCAGATCGGCAAAAAATAAATTTTGTGTGTGCTGCAGAATGTTAGTAGGTAGTTTATGTATGCCATGAGATGAAAACAGTTGAAAAATTGCTGATCTAGTTCATTGTTCTATGCTAAATTATTTATACATGTTTCTGTTTATAATTTGTATGAAAAATTATAAAATCTTAATTATGGCGTAAGACATTCTGTAATTTCCCAAGCAAGCTACTAAAAAGATGAATAGCTCTCTATGTATTTTAAGATGAAAAACAATGACATGACAATTCATTCCTTTTTACATTTCTGAAAACAGATTTACTGCCTGTGATTCAGTTGCTTGCTCTCACAGAGTTCTAATTAACTTTCATGATAAAAACTTGTCAAATTCCATTACTTCTATAAAGGCCATACTATCTTTCATAATCAAATTTTAAACCCATGATTAATGCCATGGGTACAACAACAGGTTAAAAATAATATGTCTGCATTTCTTATCCTTTTATCTTGGCAGTATATGAAATGCGTACTTTTATCTATCTAGAAATTTTGATGCTGAAGTGGCCTGTTGTTTGTGTCACCTAAAAATACAATGGCATTCAAATTGAACTCTTCCTTATCATGTCACTTGAGATCATGTGCCACATTTGTAGCTTAGTAAAATTCTGTAGACAAATCTATGCCCTGATTAAAGAAATTTTGTTATTTTTGTTTCCAATGGGAACTTGGGTTAAATTGCATTCAACATTTACTGAGATCTAACATAAGCAAGGCACTATGCTTAGAGGCAAGAGGCAGACAAGGGTGATTCAGACAAGGTCCTCATCCTCAGTAAGCAGTCTAGTGAGCAGATAAGACATACTAGCCTTATGCTGATAAAGCAGAAGGAGCTCTTACCTGTTCACTAGTGCAAAAAGGTGTTGGTTACAGAGCTGGCCCAAACTAAAGGTGCCACCTGAGCAAGTCTCTTTGCCCTCTTAGTATCTTCATCTGTAAATGAGGAATAGACTTATTCAACAAACACAAATTGAGCATCTACCATCATAGTAGCCAACCTTAATGAGCAATTACCATGTGGCAGTTATCAGGGTAAACATTTCACATTGATCATCTCCTTTAATCCTCAAAGCAACCCCATTTTCAAGAGGAGAAAATTGAGGCTCAGAGATGTTAACTAACTTCCCCAAGATTACAAGGTGGTTGAGTGGGATTCAAGTCTAGGTTGTTTCAAGCCCAGAAGCTGATGCTTTTAACTCCTACAATGTGTTGCTGCAATCACCTCTAATAGCCTCTAACTCAATATTAAATGACCATTGTTTGCCCCCAAAATGTAAATATACATACAAAGAGTTT
Source organism: Myotis brandtii (assembly GCF_000412655.1). NCBI lineage: Eukaryota > Metazoa > Chordata > Mammalia > Chiroptera > Vespertilionidae > Myotis > Myotis brandtii. Next base: position 276,557 of record NW_005371555.1, read on the forward strand.
GGTTTTTACATTAATAATGGAGATTAAGGGTGCATAATAGAATAACACATTGCTTCCACCTAGGGAAATCTAGGAAGACTTCCTGAATGAGGCAACACATAGCTGAAAATTACAAAGGAAGAGTAAGATAAGAGTATTCTAGGCTGAGAGAACTAGGTGAGTGGTTACAGAGCAGTAAACACTCATGGATCTGCAAGAAACGTGGGGAAAGGGCAGTAAGAATGAAGCCTTGAAAAGTCAGCCACAATCAGATTGTGGGGAGCCTAGAGTCATGCTGAGGACCCTGGACACCACAGGAAATGGGAAGCTACTGAAAGCTGAAGAATATTAGAGTGAAATGATTAGGGTTTTTTGTTTGTTTGAGGATTATTTCTTTGTATTGTTGGGTTTCTTATTGTTGTTGTTTTTAATTACTTACAAATAATAACAACAGTTGTCAAGGTTGCCAAGTACAAGATGAAACAACAAAACTAGTATGACAAAACTAGTGACAAATAATTTAAAATGTCATTTTTAGATGACCCAATTTTCAATAGCAACACAATTAAAATATAACTTGGGAAAAATATCACAAAAGATGTGAATTGTCTCTTCTGAGAAAATTATAAAACCTAATTAATAAATATAAGAGAATTCGTAAGTAGAAAGATATACCATGTTCAAAAATGGAAAAACAATAAATTGATCTATAAATTCAATGCAACTCCAATGAAAATGTCACAAAGGTTATTTGTGGAATTTTACAGCCCAGGCAATCCTTAATGTTTACATGAAGGAGAACGGGCCAAGTTTGTCAAGATAATTTTGAAGAAGAAAAAGGACTGATATCAAAAACCTCCCCCAGATGTCAAAACACTTTAAAACTAAGTGACCTGAGAATGGCCCAGAGACATTACTGTGGTTTTATATTTCTTGGAGAAAGGAGATCGGAAAGATGACACCGATGACAAAGGAAGATGAGCTCCTCCACAGAGCCTCAGGCACTTTGAATAGGAGTGACCCTGATCCTTAAACAGAGGACCCAAACTCTTAAATAAAGACAAAAACTATTTTCAAAAGAAGCACTTGCATCACAGGAGCCTAGCATAAGGATAATAATTCTTAGTAGCTGGGAGTAAATTTCAATCAGCCATCTGCCATTGCTAATCATTTGATATGTGCTCATCACAAAGGAGTCAGAAGATGAAATTGTAAGTACACTGTTCTGGATCTCAAATAGCCTTTGACAAAGTTGAGAGGCAGAAGTCACACATGAAATAAGTAAAGAACTACCTACAAAGCAGCATACTAGTAAGTAGAATAAAGGAAAAAAAAGTACTGAGAGTTGCAAGTATAGCAGTATCAAACCATAGGCAGATGTGCTCAGGGAAATATTCTGAGGTGGGTCTGGGTAGTATATGGCTGCAGAGGGAGTCATCATCATTGAGACAACTGCCTGCATTTGTCCACCTGCTCACCTGCATTTGTCCATCATGACTCAGGCACCAAAACCATCAATGTGCACTGCACCTACATTCCGTCAAATTATGACCAACTTGTCAAAATACAACTTCAAAACTACGACTTAGGCACCAAAACCATCAATGTGCACTGTTGACTGCACCTACATTCCATCAAATTATGACCAACTTGTCAAAATACAACTTCAAAATCTATCTTTCTCTGTAGGAAATTAACTAATGACCCTGTGTAAGATTTAAGAAAATGATAGGCTTGTCTTCCTACTTCATAAGAAATTAACTAATGACCCTAAGATTTAAGAAAATGATAGGCTTGTCTTCCTACTTCTTGTTCTCTTTTTTGTTGTCTTTAATAATGCTGCACAGAGGTAGAAATTTCTTCCCCAGGGACTCTTTATTTTGGGCCTTACATCACTCACAAGTGTTGCTTTTGAGGTGCAGAGCACCAACATGGGCGGAATAAAGGTTTAATGCCTGGTGGGGGTGTGGATTCCTTTCTTTGAGAAATTTATTGGCTTACTGTTTAGACAATCATGAGTTCCAGGAGGATCTGTAAAGAAAATATATTGTATCCTAATGATGTCCTCTTTCAGGGCTATTGCCTACCTTGTACATCTTTAGAAATACACACTGTTCGCTTTCTAAACCATTTATATCACACTAGCTCACAGAACCAACTTTTATATCCAGGAACCAAGATTTCAACTGGAAGAACCTTAGTTGGGTGCTGCTTGTCCATATTCCAAAAGGTAATGTACCATATTGCAGGTATATTGATAAGTCTGCAATGATTAAGGCAACCACATAACATCTCATTACTTAAAAGAAATTAAACTCACTGGTTTATACAGCAATAGTCCTCATTCATGTCCAACATCAGATCACTCACATGCCAGTGCAGTTGAATATAATGTGTCGTAATCTTGGTAAATGGAAGGTAATCAGCAAGTCCTCAGCTCCAGCTCCAAAGCAGCACATAATCATTTCTGAAATACATTAATAAAGAGAGATGGCTTCCCAACAATAACTGACACTTGTAGCAAGAAGGTTCCCTGAGTTCTGGTATTATATTTATTGGAATTATAAGTAGGTACATAGTTTAGAAGGTTTATAAGTCATTATACTGCTTGTTATTCATGTGTAGTTACTAACGTTGATATTAGAGCTTCCATTTCTCGAATGTGCTGTTGCAAAGTCGTAGCTTGCTTGATCTCAGATGAGCCCCACAGCAACCCTGTGAGAAATTACTCCGCTTGCATTTTGCAGCTGAGGAAACTGAGACAAGGAGCAGTAATGCTCAAAGTCTCATAGAAGACAATGCTTACACCAGCTCGGATTCCAGAGCCCAAGCTCTTAACCATCTGCTCCCCTAGTTGTAGAGCCTTTTTGTACGATTATTCACTAACTATATGTAGAAAGGTAGAGAGTCCCCGAATTTCTAAATAGGGCTTAGGGGTATCGTTCTGCTTGGAAATGGAGGACTAGGGCTCTTGCCTGAAGCTATATTTCAATAGGAAAACCTATTTTAACTTAGCTGGTACAGTTATTTGGGGTGGTTTATTTGGGCTGATTAACACTTTGGAGGGGAGAAGAGGTAAAGCCCTCTCAAGTCATCCTTTGGTACTGCCAGTATGGGTCATGTTACTACACACTTAATACCATTTTCTCTTTGGTTCCCTGGAGAAGGGATGTGTGCTAGGATTTATCCTCCTCTTACACATTTGAGCTTTACACGTACTATGGACAAACAATACTAAGTCATAATCACTTTTTCCCCTCATGATTTTTTTTAAAAGATTATCTTTCATTTTCATGAAGAGTAGCTTTTTAAAAATATATATTTTATTGATTTTTTTACAGAGAGGAAGGGAGAGGGATAGAGAGTTAGAAACATCAATGAGAGAGAAACATCGATCAGCTGCCTCCTGCACACACCCCACTGGGGATGTGCCCGCAACCAAGGTACATGCCCTTGACCGGAATCGAACCTGGGACCCTTGAGTCCGCAGGCTGACGCTCTATCCACTGAGCCAAACCGGTTAGGGCCCCTCATGATTTTTTTGATCCGGTCCATTGAAAGACATACAAGGTACTGCTATGCAATACCTAAATAATTGTTCATTTAGATGTGAGGGGAAATCTTCACATTCATTGGCTACAAAGCATTAGGCATACAAAGCCACTTTCTTTATATATTGCTGGGGTGTTTCTCAGCATCTAGAAGGGTTCAAGAATCTGGAGAAGGGCTGAGAGTAAATTAATAAAGAGACCAGACATGAAATATAAATTTGGAAGGCATTTTGGGGAGCCAGAGGACACCTAGCTTCAGTAACCAAGTTCTCTGAATCTCTGACCCCTAGCTTTTTATTAACACAAATTGGCCTAAAGCAAAGCAGATATACATATCAAAGGTAAGGTTTGGTATACAGTAGGCACTGTCATGTTGGGGGAACTGCCCTTGGCTGTCAGGCAGCAGGCAATAAAATATGCAAATCTTTAGGTTTGGGGAAATGCTTTCAGCTATTCCAGCAGGCAATAATATGCTGAATATAGAAGCCCATCAACCTTTTGAAGACTTCTTGCATTTAATTATGCCCTGCTAGAATTAGCTTCCAGCATTATATCTTATTTCTCATGGTCATGCAGAAAACTTAGGCCGTGGTGTTTGGTCATTTCTCTCTTAGGAAGCATAGTTGTTCTGGGTTGATAGTGCACAAAACCAGAAACCTGTGGAAGACACAAGGAAATTGTTTTGCCTTTAGGCAAAACTGTGAAATAGAAAAAACTATTCTTCCCTCTGAAGTCCGCTGGGACTTGACCGGAGCCCCGACCTTACTCTGAAGTGGGGGTGTCAGCAGAGCCCCCAAACTATTCTTCCCTCTGAAGTCGGCTGGTTGTAGAGCCTTTTTGTACGACCTTACTCTGAAGTGGGGGTGTCAGCAGAGCCCCCCCCCCCAGGTCCACCTGAGGAAACCGTCATCAACTCAGGTCCAGCTGGTGTGGGCAGGACTCCGTGGAATTGCACAAAACCAGCCCGAACCAGCCAGCTCGGTGGCTTTGGGAAAGTCGTTTGATCTCTCTGCACCCCAGTTCTGCCCTCTGTAAACCAGGGATGACGCTCTATCCGAGATATGCCCGGAGGATTAGGCATAATTCTTCACGTGGACTGAGGAGCACAGCACCGAATACAGTGGGAACCAGGTAAGTGGCAGCTACTTGGCGGGCAGTGGGGAAGGCATGTGTTTCTAGGTGTGAGGAGTCGTTTGTATTTTTATTCCTCAGTGAATGATCAGGATGTGCTGAATGATTTTTAAAGATGAAAACTGTGATGTGTCACTCCTCTGCGGAGAATAACCTGCAAACACAGTTGCAGACCAAAGGCTGGTTTCACTCGAGGCTTAAAAAAATATTGCAACACATCAAACAGAATGAATGGTAAAGCGCACTTTCAAAGGTTTAAAAAGAACTCACTTTGTGCAACTAGTAACAATGACTTTTAAAGGTGTGAAAAGCACGCTTGAGAAAACGTTTACATGTAAAGCAGACAAGACTGTGGTGACTACGTCTTGTGGGAAAAGGAAATGACCTAAGTCAGTGGTTCTCAACCTAGGACGGTCTTAGGTGACCCCTGTGAAAGGGTCGTTTGACCGCCAAAGGGGTCGCGACCCACAGGTTGAGAACCGCTGGAAGTGGACTCGGGGTGAAATTACAGTACTTATTGTGTCACAGGGTTAAAAATAAAGACATTCATTTATCAAATATCTGTTGAGCGCCCACCCCCGCCCAGCACACACACCAATTCACAGCACCAGCTCCGCGGGCTTCCCGGCTGACACCTGAGGCCCCATTTCTGCAGAGCTCGCCACCAGCTAGGGAGCCGAGCAAGTGCTCCGCCCCGTCCGCAGGCCTCGTTACCGCCCGTCACCGCCCGGGAAAGCGCCCCGAGGGAGCCTACGGTGTCCCACGAGGACAGGGAGGAGCTTCACTCGGAAACTTGTCCGCCCGCATTAAAGATGGCGCCTGGGGCGTCAGGTGTCCCTGCTGCGCGGCCCTCCCGTCGGGGGCGGGGCCTACAGAGAGCAGGTGTGAGTTTCAGAAGGGTGTGTTTTGCTTTTCCCGTCCTCTCCCTCCTCCCCTCGCTTTCCCAGCATTTGCTGAGGGTGAACGAGCAAAGATTCGATCAAATTTAACCAGAAGAACTCAAGGAGAGACGCAGCCCAGAGACTTCTGGCAGAGCCGCGCGCGCGGCTGGGCTCAGGGGGCGGGGCCAGGG
>NW_005371555.1:282890-297101 GCF_000412655.1 Myotis brandtii
ACCTGGTTGGGGGCAGGGAGGAGGCGAGGCGGGGGGGAAGGCGGGAGGGCGGAGTGGACACACCGCGCGTCCACGGGCCCGAACACCTGGGCAGCAGCTCTAGGCTGCGTTTCGCTCCGTTCCGTGGGCCGTGACCCGCTTGCCTCACCGTCCGCGGTTGCGCCGATAAGGGAAGCATTGCGACGTGGGCATCACTTGATGATGGTATCAGTTTCAGAAAGAAGCGCACTGATTGCAGGTCTGAGGGCCCCGCGAGCCCTTCCGGGCGTCTGTGCTCAGAGGCACCGAGGGAGGTTAGGCTCTTGCCCAGGAGATTCAGAGCAGCCGTTGTCAGTCGATAGCAAAGTAACAGCCTGGTTGTGGCCCGTGGATAGATTCCAATTAAAAGTGTTACCATTCTTCACCTGTGATGCAAAGCAAGGGGACACACTGCTTCTGGCATTACTTTTAATTTGTGCAAAAGCTCTGGGACATACTGTTAGAGGGGATCCTTCTCAGACTTTGGAAAACTTAACATAATCGGAACATTACAGAAGCAAGTATATAGCATATGGGCGACTAACAATCTGGAGTCAGAATACTTGACCTATAATGATATGATGGTGTATGTGACGAAGGTACTGTCGCCAGCACCTCAGCCAAACCCTGCCACTCTTTCGGAAAGGACATGAGCTGGATTTGCCTTTTGATGATGAAAAATGAGAAGAATTATCGATCCCATTACAGACCGTGCCGTGAGCTAGCACTCACCTGCTCCAAGAAACAATTGCATAGGGGCTAAATATTTTTTTTTCCGTATAAAGTTGCTTTAAAAAAAAAATCTCTTTATTTGGCTCCCTTAGCAGTCTAAACTTTTCCTTTCAGAGAAAGAGGTAGAAAACCTATAAAAACTACCCAGTCTTTCTAGCCTGCCCTTGGGCTCCATTTAAAAAGTCCAGCGGAGGGTAGGTTAGCCCATTAGCTGAGAAATGCGAAGCTGTGCGAGATGGCCTGATAGTGATATCTTGATCATCTCTGTGGGTCTTGCCTAATGAAAATTTAGAAAGGGTTGCAGTGTGTGGTGTTACAAGCAGTTCGCTGTCGGTAAAGTTCACGACTTCTGATTCCGAAGGCAGGCTGTGCTGACTTGGGACCCTGTTTCTCTCCGGCTGGGAGAAGAGAAGCGGAAAGCATGGCTGCACGCAGCCTGGGTCCCAATGATGGTTGAATTCGGATTGACAGCTGCGGGGGAGCACCCCCCTTTCTAAATACCAGTCAGGAAAGAGGTGACTGATACTGGGTAAAGGTTTAGGAAAAAGCGAAGCTTCGGACCTGCCCCGCTGCTTACAGTGTCAGCAAACAACAGTTCATATAATCTGCATGTGTTATTTTCAGAAAACATTAGGTCCATCTCCTGAACCTGCTGTTTACGGGAGTGGCCAGCCACAGGGCCGCCCATTTTGGATCCTGGCTTCCCTCAAAAGACACTTTAAGCTAATTATGTTTGATAAGCCTCTGGGGAAGCCAATACTACATGTAAATAGATACGTAGATTAAAAAAAAAAAAGAGTACTGGCTTTTTTTCGGCCACATTTGTATATATGGATTTTCCTCACCAAAATGATGACTTTAAGTGTTAGTAAAATCATTTTTACAGCTTTCAATTAGACTTCTCTGTGACATTTCATTTCTCAAGTTATTACTTTTGGCAGGATTTAAAACTAAACATGATCCTTGTCCTTTATTTCCTTTCTAATGATACGAGCAGTGAGCCTGAATGTAATTAGTGGTCTATCATAGTTTAATTTTCACTGTCAGTTAAAAAGTTTTGCCATAATCCAACCAGATTTTGCCTTAGGGCTCAATTCCATTTTAGGAAATGCTTTTATTTTCAATGTAATGATGAAATGCTTGAGTTGCAATCTTGCCTTTATGATTATCCATCATTTTTATCCAGAAAAAAAAAGAGTAAAAGAAAAATATATTACAATACTATTTAATGGCTGTGTGTTTACTTAATTCATTTCCTTGGCCTCCAGTTGGCTGTTGTTAATGATGCCAATAACAACATTACAGTTTCAATTCAAATTACATTGTTGTATTCTGTCATTGGAAACTGACTGCTTAAGTTGTGTCCAAAACAGTGACTATTTTAAACGTGCTATACAGCTTAGATCCACTTACATTGTGATATAACGCATTAAAAAGTAAGCATTCCATAAATGAATTTCTGAAGTAAAAGATGCACACATAAGAACTGTCTTTGTGTTAAACCTTATCTGCACATACTTAGTGTTTGCCATGCTGTATGTACCTATTTTTGACATCATGATAAAAGTGTGCATTTAGTGCTCTAAAAATAGAAGTCACTGCTTTTCATCAGTTTCTGAACTCTTGACAAGGTATAGATAAATCCTTTAAGTAAAATGGTTTACTTTGACATGAATTTAGTTATAGATCAAATGTGTTCTCCCAAAGCAATCAAATAGGCAAAGATAGGGATATCACATTTCAGCTCACAACTGCTGTGCTTTACAATTTTGATGAGTGGAATCTACAGTTTAGACTTGCTTAAATGAAATTGTAATTTTTAAGATATTCTGTCTTTGAATACAAATATCAAATTTTAATATTAAGCAAAACTAGAGGCCCAATGCATGAAATTCGTGCATGGGTAGGGTCCCTAGCGGCTGCTGGCTGCTGGCCGGGGCCTTCCATCGTTCTGCGCCGCCCAAGGTGGTCAGTGCACGTCATAGCAAGCGATCGAACTCCCAGTCAATCGAACTCCCGAGGGGACGCTTTGCATATTAGGCTTTTATATATATAGATAGATGATTCCTTTTACACTAACATCATGTAGAGTGTGCACCCTCAGAGTGATATATTTGAGTAGGTTGAGATAGACAGGAGACCTGGATTCCAGCCTGGGGCTCAGTGAACTTGGTCACTTCATTCTTTCTGTTTTCTCAGTAGATTGAAAGGATTGAACAGGGCTCATCCAGTCATGTTATCTATATGTTGTAAATAACTGAAGCTTTTTAATTCAGCAATTTTCATAGAACTCTCTTTGTAGTGATAAAATGCTATACTGCTTTCTTAAATAGCATATTAAATGTTTTATCTTCATTTTAAAACCCGTAATGGGCTTTAGTACCCTGATACCCAAAGAGTTCATTGAGAATAACAGGACCCATTTGCTTACTTTCTGTTACCAGTCCACACTGCTGAGTTTTTGCAATTTTTTGGTCTTTTTCTTTTTTCTTTGCCCTTTTAGCAGCTTTTAAGGTATTTCTATTATCAGGTGTTTTACTAGTTTTCTAGAATTGCCATAACAAAGTACCACAAACTAGGTGATGTAAAACAAAAACAAAAAAATTATTTTCTCACAGTTCTGGAAACTAAAGTCCAAAATAAGGTGTCAGTGGGGACAAGGTCCTTGGAAGGCTTGAGGGCAGGATCCTTCCTTACCTGCTCTTAGCTTCTCTGGCTATCAGCAATTGCTGACATCCCTTGGCTTGTAGCTGCATCACTCTAATTTCTGCCTCCATCTTTACAAGGCCCTTTTCCCTCTATGCCTGTTTCTCCAAATCTTTCTCTCCTTTTAATGACCCCAGACACTGGATTAGGACTCTCCCTAATCTAGTATGACACCATTTTAACTTGATTACTTACATCTATTTCCAAATAAGGTGACATTTGCAGATACTGGGGGTTAGGACTTGAGCAGATTTTGGGGGGAGAGACAGTTCAGCCTACAATAAGTGTTAGTTGTTTCTAACTGAACTCTCCCCTTTCTCATTTAGTCCTCTTTAGTTGATATGGTTTAGGAACCAAATACTCCATTATATTAGAACTAGAAGCCCAGTGCATGAGATTCGTGCACTCCGGGGGGGGGCGGGGGCGGGTGTCTCTCAGCCCTGTGCCTTCTCGTAGTCCAGGAGCCCTCAGGATGTCCAACTGATGGCGGGGAGCGGGCGTAAGCAGGCAGTAGGACATCCTTAGCACTGCTGCAGAGGCAGGAGAGGCTCCCACCACCGCTGCTGCTCTTGCCAGCTGTGAGCTGAGCTTCTGGGCTTCTGGCTGAGCGGTGCTCCCCCTGTGGGAGTGCACGGACCACCAGGGGGCAGCTCCTGCATTGAGCATTTGGCCCCTGGTGGTCAATGTGCATCATAGCAACCGGTCATTCTGCCATTCGGTCGATTTGCATATTACCCTTGTATTATATAGGATTGCACATAGACTGGATATTTGGGAACAGGGAGGGTCTATTCTATGAGCTTTGGTTCATAATATTTCATCTGAATGTTCAGAGGCCATTTTTAGTTCCTTGTCACTTTGGATTTCTAAGCATATTTCTGAATATAAGTGACAAGTTACTATGCATCGTAAAATTACATCAGCAAACATTCACTGTGCACCTGCCATGCTAGTTGAATGCCTCTATCCTGGTTGGAGACATGCTTTGAAAACTTTTTTAAATGAAGGGGAGAAAACCACATATGCTGAAATTATTTGGATTTTTGACAGATGACTTTAAAATTGCTGAACCTAATCATTGCTTTGTGTGCCCTTGTTTAGATATCTTTGGAGCACTCGGATAATGTGACAGTTGGGATGTAGTGATGTCGACTCTCTGTCCTCCACCATCTCCAGCTGTTGCCAAGACAGAGATTGCTTTAAGTGGTGAATCACCTTTATTAGCTGCTACCTTTGCTTACTGGGACAATATTCTTGGTCCTAGAGTGAGACACATTTGGGCTCCAAAGACAGAACAGGTACTTCTCAGCGATGGAGAAATAACTTTTCTTGCCAACCACACCCTAAATGGAGAAATCCTTCGAAATGCAGAGAGTGGGGCTATAGATGTAAAGTTTTTTGTCTTGTCTGAAAAGGGAGTAATCATTGTTTCATTAATCTTCGATGGAAACTGGAATGGCGATAGGAGCACATACGGACTATCAATTATACTTCCACAGACAGAACTTAGCTTCTACCTCCCGCTTCACAGAGTGTGTGTCGATAGACTAACACACATTATCCGGAAAGGAAGGATATGGATGCATAAGGTGAGTGGTTCTGAGCTTATTAGTCATGTTAACTTGACCATTGAAAGTTTATCTTCTCTGCCGAGCCAGCTCAGCCAAGGGTTTGAAAGCCTGAGTGTGGGCGGTGAAAGGATGAAGAAATGACAGACAAAGAGAATAAGCTGGGTCTAGGACTAGGTGGATCTTTCTGTGCCTGGCTGAGGCCACAGAGAGAGACCCAGAGGCAAGCTGAGCCTTTATTTTATAGCCAGAGGTAAACAAGGTAGTGATCACCGTAGTTACGATGTTCTTGTGAGTTTCACTTGTTTTGGCAGCACTTGCTGCACCTCCCACAGCCCATTAGCTACCTAGGAAGGATCTAGGGAGCATCATAAGGTCAAGCCTAATTATGCTAAGAGGACTGTGCCCTCTAAGCTGGGACTTGTTTGTGGCTTTGCCAACAGATCAGTCCGAGGCTTAATCCTATAGCTGCACCCTACAATCTTCTGACACATTTATATCTAATTTTTAGAAATTATATGCAGTTAACTTCAAACAGTAGCTATTATTCGCAGCTACCGTATTAGATACAGATCTAGTCTGATGTCTGTCCTACTCATAATGACCAGGGAAGGTAGGAGATGATAGCTCCATGTTACAAATAAAAAGCTAAAGCTTAGAGAAAGTAGAGAACATAAGTTTCAGATCCATTGACCCTCAAAGCTATTTTTTTTTTTTTTTGGAATTACATGCCTGTGTGTTTTACTTACTACTTACTGTGTGTGGGTGCAAGCATTTCAAAACAATTGTTTCATAAGCAGTTGGCCATGAAGCCTTTGATCCCTTTAACTTCTTTGCCAAGTTTCTATATTTGTAAAATAGGAGGTTGGACAAAATGGTTTCTAGGAGATTCCTGTCATTTCATTTTCATAACATAAATGATAGTCCTATTCATTTCATTCCTCTTGCAGATTGGGCTAGAGGAAATTATTGTTATTTCCTAAATCCTATAGTTTAATATACCGTATAGTGATACTTATATTTCCATGTACTTTTGGCAGATCTGAAGAACAAATTTATTTCTCCTTTCTACTTTGCAGTTTGATACTAACATGGAAATCCATTAAATAATTATTAATTTTATGAGGCTTTTACTAGATAGTAAGGAAAAATAGTATCTTTTAAAGAAATAGTTTCTTACCATGTTTGCAGGCTTGCCTCATTATTTTTAACATGTATATGAAAATCATTTAAATCAGGAAGCTCTATATTCTCCAGGTTCAACTTGATCTTAGTTCATTTGAAAGTGCAAATCATTATCTTTGTGAAACTATGCAGATGTTACATTGACTGTTTTCTGTTAAATTATCTGTTTTTAACTGAAAAAAAAGGGTGGTTTTATGTTTGGTTAATTTCCTCCCTCCCCTTTTTCTGTCCTAAAGTGAAAGTATTTTTCCCATGAACTAAATTACGCAAGAACATGTCTGCTACTTAACTGTATTGTAAAAAATAAGCATCACATGTTTTTTTTGTTTTTGTTTTTAATTATCTTAATGAATTTCCCCTTGCTCAGGAAAGGCAAGAGAATGTCCAGAAGATAGTGCTAGAAGGCACAGAGAGAATGGAAGATCAGGTAAGGTGGAGATTGCACGCTGTCAAACACTGCCAGGCACACGGTGTGTCTGTGTAAGGCTGAAGGCTACTTTTGTTAAGGTCTTGAGGCCCTATTAGTTTGACAGAGTGAGCCCGAAAGTGAACAGACCCTTTATGGAGATGTGTGGAATAAACCTGATAAAAACTTGCATACCTTAGACCTGAATAATTAAATGAAAGTCCAATGTAGTCACATCTACAGAGTAATATTTTGTTACCTGTTTTCCGTATCCACAGAGTAAATTTTGAATAACTTGCTTATAGTCAAAATTAAAAATTATGTTTGAGATTTTCTTTAAAGTCATGTTTCTCAGACATTTCCGCAGAAGTAGTTGTAACAGGAGGACAGTGATGGCGAACCTATGACACGCGTGTCAAGGTGACACGCGAACTCATTTTTTTGGTTGATTTTTCTTTGTTAAATGGCATTTAAATATATAAAATAAATATCAAAAATATAAATCTTTGTTTTACTGTGGTTGCAAATAACAAAAAAATTTCTATATGTGACACAGCACCAGAGTTAAGTTAGGGTTTTTCAAAAGGCTGACACGCTGAGCTCAAAAGGTTCGCCATCACTCGCCTATAAGGTATCTGTAGATGTAGGCACAGCTCTAAGCATAATATATCTTTGAAATGGTATCGTTAGAATTCATGCATTACATTTTATTCTATGAAATGTCTGTCTGTTTTAATGTTATAATTTGCCGGTGATATTCCTCACCTTTATACAACCAGGCTTCTTGTAATACCAAGTCTCCAGGAAAATGTAAATGTTTATCCCATGACTTTGAATTCCCTTAGGGAGCAGACACCAGAGTTTGGAAAGCATGATTGCAAAGATAGGGCTCCCTGTGGAAATGAAGTACAAGTGATTTCAGCACAGGGCCGAGCAGTCCTTCTGAAGGGGACTCTCCAGTGGAGAAAGGGTTCTTTGCTTTGACTGCTGTTGCCCCAACCACCCTCTTTGTTTCTTTGAAACTCCAGTACAAACATGGCTGATTTTCTTTTCTCTGGTTCTCTTCAGCATGCCCGAGATAGAATACTACTTTAAACAAAAATTTTCTTTTTCTTTTTAATATATTTTTATTGACTTCAGAGAGGAAGGGGGAGGGAGGGAGAGAGAGAAACATCAATGATGAGAGAGGATCATTGATTGGCTGCCTCCTGCATGCCCCCTACTGGGGATCGAGCCCACATCTCAGGTATGTGCCCTGACAGGGAATCGAACAGTGACCTCCTGGTTCATAGGTCAATGCTCAACCATTGAGCCACACTGGCCAGGCTAAACAAAAACTTCTAAAAATTTGCGAAAATGCAGGGGCATTAAGTAAGGAAATACTTTTGTAAAAAAAACTTTCCAGACCAGAATAACTATTCTGGGGAAAGGTTTGAGACTTACAAGAAATTGTTTCTCTTTGTCCAGAGAACCCCAGCCTATGCTTGCTGATCAATAAGCAGGGGTGACTTTTGCAAACTTCTAGTTATGGAGTATTTAGAATTACCTCAAGATAAGGAAATTTAGGATCAAGTAACATTCTGCTTTTACTGGAACTTTTTCAAACCAGAAGCCTGTACTTATAAAGTTACCACTGTTAATGAATGCTGTCTCGCTTTTAAGGGCTCTTAAAGACATAGTCCTACCCCTTCTGTTGTCATGAGGAAAGTATACTGGGACAAACAAGGTTCTTAGAGGGGGAAACATTCTCTTGCTCAGAAGTTTAAGTTAGAGAAGTTGGAGGAGGAAAGGAAGCTGAGGGATTTTCTTTTAGAGCCTCTCTGTGTTCAGCCTAGTAAGATTTTTTTGTTAAGCTTCAATACAGATACTCATTTGCTTATGGTGATGAATGTCAGATACTGTGTATGAACTACTATATATGCCTAAACCTAAGGGAAGGTATTTTCCTCCAATTATCCTTTCTGAAAAGGAGTTGCCTGATAATTGAGGCTTTACAAATCTCACATAATGTGCCTTCAATGACTTTATTTTAAACAGTAAAGACTATTTGGGGATGACATGTAAGTGTGAAACAACTTCAGTCAGTGCGAGTTCTGGATGCTCAGAGTTGTCCTCTGATAAAATCACTGTACAAGCACACAAAAGTAACAGCACCTTCAGTCATTATTCTTGTTGATTTGTAGTGTTATTGATTGTAATTGTAAACAAACATTTACAAATTACTTTAAAGAGCAGAGTGGTTATGTTGTAGAGGTTACTACAGCTTGAATTTTTTTTTTAATAATAAAACCTTCTATGATGCAAGGGAGCTTCTGGCGTAGGATAAAATTTCCAGAGACAGCATTACATTTACTTATGTAATTGTTTTTGTGGCTTTTAAAATTTTTTAAATGTTATTTAAAAAAACTTTTTTATTTTAAGTGTTGACATATGCCTTACTATGTGATCACCACACTAAGTCTAGCAACCATCACATTTAAATTCTCAAGCAACTTACATGATCAGGGGGCTCTGAACACTGGGTTAGGTCACTCAAAAAATGACAGAGGTATGACAGAGGTTCTAATTTGAAGATGCATGTGAAGAATCTACGTCTCAAAGTTTATATATTGAGGATGGTCAGAAATTTTGGGAGAGTGGTAGTGATAGTGCATAAATGAGGGATCACTTGATTTTCAGAAGCTTTACATTTGTGGTATTCTATATTTTCACTCTAGAGACTACAGATTTCAAAATTACATTTTTGACATATAAAAGAAAGTATTATCTTGAAAAAACTCTAAAGGAAACTTGTGTTTTATTGATTATTAAAATATATATGTAATGTTTTTGATTTGCATTTAAGTAGATTAAAGCTTATTATGAACGTAGAGGTTCAGGCTTTACTACAAGTTCATTGCTGAGGATTCTAAAGTCTTATGCTTCGCTTTATTTATTTTAAAATATAAAACACTGATAACATTTAATTAACAAGATACATCTCACATTTCAAAAGGAGATCCTTTCTGAATTTGGAGTGATGATTTAATTATTGCATTTAACAGTAAATGATAAACCAGTGATTCTATTGTAAGAAAATTATTTCCGGTATAATGGAAATGAGTTTTAAATAGCATGTGAGTCCTTTAGAAATGTTTTGGAGTTGTTGACTTGTTTGGAGCTGTGTTTGAACAAGTTAGCAAGTATTTCTATCTTTGCTTTCAGTGTTTAATTTTTTATTGTCCAGCTTATCTTATATTGTGTGATTTTTCTTCACCTCATTTACTTTTTTGTGCAGGGTCAGAGTATTATTCCAATGCTTACTGGAGAAGTAATTCCTGTAATGGAACTGCTTTCATCTATGAAATCACACAGCGTTCCTGAAGAAATAGATGTAAGCTCTTATTTTATTAAATAGAAACATTGATATCTTTTATCCATTTTTTTCAGTTACATTATTGTTAAGTATATTAGTAGTATTCTCATTTTGTTATTATAATTATGATAACATTAAATTTATTTATTTGTCCTCTTGTGTATTTCCTAGAAGTGGGAGAATTTCAGACCTTATAGAAGCAATCAATATAATGCAGTACTTTTGGTAACAAAACAGTGTGTAAATGGAAGTTTACCCATATTCACCAATGTAGTTTCCTTAATCATTTGTTGAGGACATTTAGAGTCACATACTGTGCAGCTATAGAGAATTTTTAGGAAACAATTTTTGTAGCTTTCTGACATTTTTGTCATTAGGATTTGTCTTCTGATCCTGACAGCTCAGAAGAGGGGGTTGTTCTTGTAACAATTGTTGCTTAACCTGCCTGACCAGCCTTCACATTTGTTCTTATGAAAGTTTATGGTAGTGCACAGAGATTGTTTTATGGGGATTCTTGATGTTTAGAAATGAGGGCAATATGTTATATTGAACCTAGACTTCAGAAAACTTGTATATTAAAAGTGGTTTCCAATATTATTATACCAGATTTTTTGTGTGACTTTTAGATTGCTGAAACAGTTCTCAACGATGATGACATCGGTGATAGTTGTCATGAAGGCTTTCTTCTCAAGTAAGACTTTTGTTTATTTCCATAAAAGCTGGATGAAGCAGATACAGACCTTATGATTACCTATGACAGGATATTGAGGAAAGTAAACAACAGAATGACTACCCCATGTTATTCTAGGGACAGCATTGCATATGTGAACTATTACTTAGCTTTGTGTTATCTTTTCATTTATTACATATCTGTGATATATTTGATATTACTCTTTTTTTAATATCTAAAGAAGCTGAGTTTCGATAATGCCCAGACAAGAAATCTTAGTCCCTTCTTTGGTTCTGGTTTCTTGTTTTACTTCTCATTAAAGCTGAAGCTAATAACTTTTTCAATATAAATTGCATTGTGGATGTACTTGAGTTATTTGGGCCTAGAAAAGAAAATTATTTATATTTGTATTTATCCTTTCCATCTTAAAATGGATTTTAGTACTTAAAAGTATGGGCTCTAAAATCAGATTTTCCAAGTTACTGCTGTATAACCCTGGGCAAGCTACCTGAACTCTGTGTGCCTCCATGCCCTCATCTGCAAAATGGGAATAATAATAATAATAATACTTCATGGGATTGTTCTAAGTGTTGAGTGAGATCAATTACATTAAGCATTTAAAATAGTGTGTGGCACGTAATAATAGCTAATAGCTAATATTTGCTATTTATGTTTCTTCTAAGGAAAATGATAATAATAATAGCCAGTATTTATTGAGTGCCTCCATGTTATTCCCTAATCTAAGTGCTTTCTTTTCATGTATAGTCTCATCTTCTGCTTTAGTGTTTCTTTACAATTGCAGTTTATCATGAAGTTTCATTTATTTTTTTAAAATATGTTTTTATTGATTTGAGACGTAGAGAAAGGAAGGAAGAGGGAGAGAAACATCAGTCGGCTGCCTCTTGCATGCCCCCACCCAGGGATTGAGCCTGCAACCTGGGCATGTGTCCTGTCCAGGAATGGAACCAGTGACCTCATGGTGCACAGGACCACGCTCAACCACCTGGGCCACATTGGCCAGGGCATGAAATTTTATTTTGAAAAATGAGGAGTGCTTTTATGCCCAACAGTCTTTTCCTTTAGACTTATGATGGAATAGTAGAGGCGAGGGTGAGTCTAACGTAGAGGCCTTAAATGGCTTGAATCAGAAGCGCATTAGTCCTGATTCTGTTCAGTGTTAGCCATTCATAGCATTAATTTTAATCTCCTTTGACTTTAAGTAAGTCACTTAACCTCTCTCTGTACCTCAATTCCTTCCACTATAAAATGGTAATATTTTACTAAATGGGTTGTTTTAAGGTTCAAATGAGAGAATCTCTGTGAAAGGCATGTAGAAATGAAGATGGCATTATATTTATAGCTTTGGTGCTTCGCATGGAAAGCTATTCTAAATGATTTGAATTGCTTTCTTTCTTTTCTTTTACTTTGTGGAATTGTTTTGCAGCCAATTTTTTAAAATCTCTCTTCTTCAATTTACAGTGCCATTAGCTCACACCTGCAAACCTGTGGCTGTTCTGTTGTAGTAGGTAGCAGTGCAGAGAAAGTAAATAAGGTAATTTATTTTATAATCCAGCAAATAATCTCACTTTTTAATACTGCTAACACATCATAGATTGTAATTTAAAGGTTAGGTTACAGACAAAATGATCTAATAGTATAAGGCAATATAACCTGACCAAATAACTGTGACACCCTAAGCAAGAAGGAGGGTTCCATGGAGAAAGTCTGCGTATTATATCAGCCACCTGGAGAGTCATAATATGTATTCAAATGGTACAGGCTATGAGGTATATTGTAAATTTACCAGCATTTCCCAAACTTATTTGACCACAGAATCCCTATTTTTAGCAATAATTGTTATCATCCATGGACTATTCTGTGTGACTAAGGAATATTTATTTCTCAGGTTATATTTTATTGGCAAAAACAATTGAAATTTCAATTCCAATTTCTTTCATAAGCAAACCAATGCTGTTATTTTACATTATATTTTAATGCTAAATTCTTTTCTTTTACAGATAGTAAAAACATTATGCCTTTTTCTGACTCCAGCAGAGAGAAAATGCTCCAGATTATGTGAAGCAGAATCATCATTTAAATATGAGTCAGGACTCTTTGTCCAAGGCCTGCTAAAGGTAGAGTCTACACTGGTCACAAGTGAAACCATTTTTTGAGACTCATCATAAGTGTCTTTTGAACATTAGTATTTAATGTATCTCATGTTTTTCTGCCAAGGGGCTGACTTCCTTTACACAGACTGAGCATGGAATCTATGTCTTTCTGATTTATGGTTGGTAGCAGTGAAACATCACAGAACATCTTTGTATTTCTCTCTGGTTTCCTGTAGCTGCCTGTTTGACTTTAGGATTTTTAAATTTTTTTTTAAATATGTGCTTGAATCAGGTTATCTGAAATGAGAACATTTATTTATTTATTTTTTAATGAACAAATTTTAATTTTTGTGTTACCATTTTGTTTATGTACCATATTCATTTATTGAAAAAAAATTTAAAGCTGCCTTCTAACTTGAAAAAGTATATAAGATTTTATCAATTCCTGTGTATGTATTAAAAAATATTACTTTCATTTTTCTTTTGTTTAAATCTGCTTCTGAAGGGAAAAGACATAAATATTAATTAGCCAATATTTTGAGTAATTACAGGGAGGACAGTCATTCACTTTATCAAATCTATTGTTGATGTTTTTATCATAATCAAATACATGAAGATATAGATTCCTAATGCTTATGTGATTCTCTCATAGTGGATGCTTTCTTGAAGGTGTAGATATAACAAAATGAACAAAAAGTAGTAAAAAATTGTTACAAATAAAAATTATATTCAGCTTTTGCATTTTCAATAATGTGCATGCTATGAGCTCAAAATAATAGTACTTAAATACAGAAACTATTTAAGGGAAACATTTCTGATTTGAATTGTACAAATCTGAAAATTAGAACTTCTTCTCTATCAAAGACATAAGGTATTTAGTACTTTTTTTTCCTCAGCAACCTCTCATGTAATTATATCATTTAATCCCTAAAAGGGTTTTATATTAGACCTGTATAGGAAAGCTTCAAACTATAACATAATGAAAACATTTGTTAAGAATTTTACATGCAATTATAAATTGTGTAGTCTTTTAGAAAATGGTTCGACATTATATATCCAGAGCCTTACAAACGTTTAAAGACTTAACCTACTGTTTCTACCTCTGGAAATTCTTCCTAAAGAAACAATTATATGTGCAGAAGATTTACATATAAAGATGATTATCACAGCATGATAGGAGTAAAAAAAATGGAAACAGCCTTTATCTTCTGTTCTCTTCAAGTACGTAGCACAGTGCCTTATACACAGTATGTCCTTATTCCATGGCAGCCCAACCAACTATACCTAGAAAGAAGTGCATTCTTTACTTATTATAAAAATACATATCTACACTAATAAAAGAGAAACATGGTACTTAGCGTACGACCGCTACCCTTCCCACTGGCTAATCAGCAGATCCTTATGCAAATTAACTGTCAGCCAAGATGGCGGCCGGCAGCCATGCACTGAAGCAAACAGGA
>NW_005371555.1:298417-322291 GCF_000412655.1 Myotis brandtii
TTTTTGTGCACCGGGCCTCTAGTATTATTAGAAATTACAAGAGCATGTGAATAGTCAAGAAGAAGAAATGGTTACTTGTAATCTCACAATCCGGAAAATAACCATTGTTAAGATTTGACATGTATCTTCTGGTCTTGTTTTCTTCTGTATGTATTTTTTTCACATCTCCCCTCACCCCCCAAAAAATTGGATTATACTTTGCATATTCTAACCTGTTTTTTTTTCCACAATATATTGTGAACATCTTTCAATATCAACACATAAACTTTTGCAGCTTAATTTAATCACTTCTCTTTTTGGATTCTTCGGTTGTTTCTATCACTAAAACTTTGTGCACAATCATGAGTAATATATGAGTCTAAATTTCTAGAGATGGACTTGCTAAATCGAAACCAGGGTGTGGTTTTTTTTATTTAAAAAAATAAATCTTATATATCATTTGGCAAATAAGACAGTGACTTTTCCTTTCACTGTGACAGGATTCCACTGGAAGCTTTGTGCTACCTTTCCGGCAAGTCATGTATGCTCCCTACCCCAGCACCCACATAGACGTGGATGTCAACACCGTCAAGCAGATGCCGCCCTGTCACGAGCACATCTACAATCAGCGCAGGTACATGCGGTCAGAGCTGACGGCATTCTGGAGAGCCACTTCAGAGGAGGACATGGCTCAGGATACGGTCATCTACACCGACGAAAGCTTCACTCCCGATTTGTAAGTCATGCTGTCCTTTGATATTGTCGTTAAGCAATATTATGAAATTGTCTTTTGTGAGTAAGAGCAAAACAGATGAGTCTGTGTTTAAAAGGAAAGAAAGGTTACTATGAGTTATGCTTGAAGAAATATTTGGTTAATCAAGCATTTTTTCTTAAATGTCTATTTTTCTTACTATAATTGTGTTTCTCATAAGATAGATTAGTTTTTAAAAATAAATATTTAAATATTTAACAAATATCTATTGAGCCCTAGGCACAGTACTAGATACTAAGGTTAATAGTGGCCAGACAGCCCCACTCTAACATTGCTTATAGTCTGATGTATAGGAGTCACTAAAAAGCTTATTAACTAAACCAAAGAAGTAATTCTAAGTCTTTTCTTTCTTGATATATGAATATAAAATACAACAAAACTGTCAAAAATATTAATAGAGCATTCTTTTACTTTGAATTTTATATTGTGGTATTTGTTCCTTACCATAAAGTCTGATTAGTATTTTTAAAAGATAAAAAGTAATGATAATAAATATTCAGTGTTAACCCAATTAGGAAAAAATGGTGATGATAAATCTGAATTATAAAACCTTAAGAAAACACTGAAATTTTAGGTACTTTCCTATTTACTTCTGAAATCAGGAAAAGATTTGTAGCATACTGGGATACATTATGATTCTCTTTAATTAAAGTGCCTGGCACATAGAATGTGCTCAACAATTGTTGACTAGAATCATACAGGTTTGAGTATATAGGGGAGCAGTAAAATTGGAGTGATCAGCCTGTCCTGTTTTTCTAAGAAAAAATTTGAGCTGAGGCAATAGACATGTGGAGCACCAGTAGTCACACAGAATGTGCTGACCAAAAACAGAAAAGGAACACCATGTTCACTAGAAGAGGAACACCATGTCCACCAGAAGAGGAACATGGGATCTCAGCCTTGTGTATACCAGGTGCAGAGAGATGACTTCATTAGGACCCGTCTTTCCCAGCTCTCCAGTGTTCCTGTTGGTTCCTTAGAAAGCTTTAGGGAAATTGGTTAGAACATGAATTGTTCAAAATTGGAATTCCAGGCACTAAGCTTTCACATACACTATTGGTAATTTTGGTACACATGTAAAGTTCTCAGAATTCATTTGTTCCTTCAAGCATTTTCTTCTTTCCTAAAGTATTTAGTATTTTTTTTTCTTTTTTTGCTTGGTTGCTTCATAGCTCTTTTGGGGAATTTGGTGAACTTTAGAATCGGTTTACAACCATCTAATATTTTTTTAGAGAGGATATGTGTATAATTTAACTTTTCTTATTCATTTTAGTCAGTTATGCTTGCTTCACAAATTTGACAAACTATGATCAGCCAGCTATTGTTTTGCTGATATAACAAAATAATGTTATAAATTTAAAATTTTTTTTCCAGTTCTATGTAAATTTTCTAAACATAAAACTGTCTAAATATATTTTCAGCCACTAGATTGTGAATTGTTAAATTTTCCATTAGACATATTTTACTTTTAATTTATTTAAAACAATATCACCAATTTTTAAGATATTTTTTAATTTTAATGTTTAGATATAATTTCAGTCACTGCCTCGATCCTACTGGGGATCGAGGCCACAATCTGCATGTGCCCTTGACTGGAATCGAACCCAGGACCTTTCAGTCCACGGACTGACGCTCTATCCACTGAGCCAAACCAGCTAGGGATACTTTTTAACACTTTGCTTTATCTAATTCATTATGAACAAGATACTCATTCAGTGAAACAGGCATATTAAGAACAGCGGACTTTAAATAGCCTTATTCTCTCTCCAAAGCCAGAGAAGGAATGCTGTCAGGGTCCACATTGGCCACTAATTGGATACCTTGTAATTATGCTGCTTCTCCCTCCTCCCCCCTTTTGGGTTTTTTTCTGTTGTTTGGTATACTCTTCTCTTAAAACTAGGAAATTTTAGGTACTTTCCTATTTATTTCTGCACACTCACCTCTTTCCTGCCACTCCTCTCATATGATGATCATTACTATTTTCAGTTCAAATTGCTTACCTTATTAAATGTTACATTACCCTTTTGACTTGAGTATAACCTAACATCTCAGTAAACTCTCTCGGGAAGTAGAAGGCAAGGAGAGGGAAGGAAGAAGAGAAAAGATTGAAAGGGGTTCAGACCTGGAAGAGAGCAGTCTTTTTTAAGCACCTGCTCTGTTCTGGGTGGTGTGTGAGATGCACACTCTCTCAGGTGGCGTTACATCTTAACTTCTTGTCTGATCATTGTTGACAAGGCAGATGATGCTTTCCTAGAACATTAGCTGGTTCATGTTACTTGCCAGATGATGGGCTCATGATGCAAACCCAGTGGTTGTGATGTTGCCGATAGTCATCTAGCTGTGTCTCTTAATCCCACTCCAATGATTGTTAGCATCCATCCTTTTGCCTTTCTTCATCCTAAAATGTATACTAGAAGCTATTAGTACATAACATTATCCTTCTGTTTTGTTTTGGGTGTTGTTGGTAGTGTTGTGTGTCTACTTTTATTGCTGTTTTATTTTTGAGATGGCAAGAATTGGTAACTGTATTTACTAATTGCCTAAGGCTCTCAACATATTTTAAATGGTGAGTGTATTAAAATAGGTTGATAGATGTTACATATCACTCTTGGGATTGCTTATCTTTAAAAGAAAAATAATTACATAGTGGCCTGACAAACTCCAGTAAGATACAAATGTCTCCTTGAGCTAAAATAAATACATAGTGTATATTTTAAAATATATATGTCTAATTTTTATTTTAAAAATGTTTATATGTAATATCCCATTTCTAAGAATTTAATTTATTGGCTGGTGTAGAATTATGGAAAGTAGCATTGTGCAGCAATTTCAACATTTGGACTATTTTCTTCACAGGAATATTTTTCAAGATGTCCTACACAGAGACACGCTAGTAAAAGCCTTCCTGGATCAGGTAAATGTTAAACCTGAGGTCGTTGGAGTGAATGATATGACATGCTTTTGTTTTTTATTTCATGCATTCTACAATGCCTGTACTCTGTATATAACATCTTAGAATTGAGTCATTACCTTTTGTAGTGTCTCTGGTCTTTCTGAGAGTGTCTACATGATTTTTCTTTTGAGTTGTTAATGAGTAGTAGTCTGAATATTAACAATTAAAGATGCATCACCCCCCCCCCATTCAAATAATAAATGTTTTCATTCTGAGCACTAACCTATAACTCAAAGTATTTTCTTTTGTGGGGGTGAAGGGAGAGGGT
The DNA here is from genome assembly GCF_000412655.1 of Myotis brandtii. Lineage (NCBI taxonomy): Eukaryota > Metazoa > Chordata > Mammalia > Chiroptera > Vespertilionidae > Myotis > Myotis brandtii. The sequence continues at coordinate 302,390 of NW_005371555.1, forward strand.
ACACAAATGTTTTTTTTTAACCTTAATTGCGTCAAAAATGTCTTTAAACCCTGTACCTCTATTTCAATGATAGCATTTTTATTGTCTCCTTCTTTTGAAAAAAAAATCTGCTTAATTATACATTTGAAGAAAATTATAATTATATGGAACTTATTTCTTAATATACTAGAACTTTGTCATAGTATCATTCTGAGGATCAGGTCATAAAACTTTGTCATAGATGCAGCTTTGAAATAATGAGGTCCTTAGGTTTAGTAGAAATTTTTGATCAGGTCTGTAGTCTGACATATTCCAAAGTTCAAAGATAATATGTAATCATATGATTCCATATTTCTCAAGCTGAAATGAGATCCTTCTACTGTTATAGCTGTACCCTCCCCATATCCCTTCCCTCCCCCCAGCAAGAGTCCTAGGATATGAATATCTTAAAATCATAATTTAAGTGGGGCTCAACTTCTGGGAGCTACAACTTTATTTGAAGATGTGGGCAGAAAAAGTCAAGTAACATAATTGGAAGTAACTTATAAGTATGATTTTTTTATGATTTTAGAGAGAAAAGTGAGAGAGAGAGAGAGAAACATCAGTGTGAGAGAGTAATATTGATTGGTTGCCTCTAGCATGCACCCTGACTGGGAATAAAACCTGCCACCTTTTGGTGCACAGGATGATGTTCCAACCAACTGACCCACAATGGCCAGGACCAATTATTACTTTTAATAATAAAAATAAATATGAATGTATTCTGAGGTAGAATGAAAAATACTAACTCTTAAATATGAAATAGAACTGTCAGACTGCGTCCAGACTCAGTACTTCTGTCATACTCCTGCCTGATAGGAGACATCCATGGAAATGATTGCGGGAACTGCTCTAATGTACATTATCTGCCAGGCTCTGTTAACACTGTGATAGGAACATGCTGTGTAAGTAGAATGAGAGCAAAATATTTATTAAAGCATTCATTTTCCTGTAGGTCTTTCATTTGAAGCCTGGTTTATCTCTCAGGAGTACTTTCCTTGCACAGTTTCTGCTCGTCCTTCACAGAAAAGCTTTGACGCTAATAAAATATATAGAAGATGATACGTAAGTAAAACTATATGGAAGAAAAACCTTTGTGCATTTTTAAAATTTGTTCCTTTTGAACATTTTCTATATTACATGTATTTGTTTCTTATTATTTGTAGGCAGAAGGGGAAAAAGCCCTTTAAATCTCTTCGGAACCTGAAGATAGACCTTGATTTAACAGCAGAGGGCGATCTTAACATCATAATGGCTCTAGCTGAGAAAATTAAACCAGGCCTGCACTCCTTTATCTTTGGAAGATCTTTCTATACTAGTGTACAAGAACGAGACGTTCTAATGACTTTTTAAATGTGTAACTTACTAAATATATTTCATCACAATCATAATTGCTGCTAAAGTAGCTCAGTTGGTGGGACACATCAGTCCCTGGGGTCATACTTCCAAGTCCTACTTGGCAATGGCAGTCAAACTTAGTTACACTACAGTTGTCACAAGAAGTCTGTGAAGGGATGTCAGGTGCATCATTAGCAGTGGATGGATCTTTTCCTAGTTGTGCTCTCTTGGGATACAGACTTATGTTTACAATTATAAATATTATTGCTATCTTTAAAAAAGATATAATAATAGAATATAAACTTGACCACAACTACTGTTTTTTGAAACTTAGGATTCATGGTTTACATGTATCAAAGTGAAATCTGAGTTAGCTTCCAGAGATAAAGTACTAGTTGACTTTGCACTTTTTGGTGTTTCTCGGTACATGGGATTACTAATACTGTTGCAGTCAGCTGAAAACTGGAGCTTCTGAATCATTTCAGTTCCATAGACAGGAAGTTAACTTGAAGCTAGGGTAAGCTTGAGAAAGAAAATATTGTTCAAGCAGATGTTTAACTAAAGTTAATTATTAGATCCTACTTTGTAGATGTAGTCATTCAGAGTCAGTGTGTGTAGAAATGAACACAATCAGGGTGGTTTTGTTTTGTTGCTAAGCTCTGTCAAAGAAAATATAGGAAATTGGATTTTATGTTTTAGTAGTCGTTGCCAACTTTTTAAATGAATGTTCATTATTTTTGAGCCAAGTGGAAATGTGTACTTCTGTGCCCTTTTTTTCCTCGGAGACTATAATTACTTGGAAGAAGTTTGGATTTCACTGGTCAGTCATTGTCATCTTGTTTTCTTCTTGTATAGTCTCACCCTGATGGCAATCATTGTAATTCCGAGACTATGAAATGCAATAGAGAATATACTAATAACTTTTTTCAGGAATAGAGGTTAGTACCTTGTCTTCTTATATTTCTGCACATATTTTTTAAGTTGTTGCCGTGTGTCTTTGCCCGCATCGTCTGAGGAGTAGCAGGAGACACTTCACTGACATGCTATTAACTAGGTGCTACTTTGGCAGAACTGAGTGGTCTATTTCTTTTGTTTTCTTAATGTGTTTGGACCATTTTGCTGGCTACAAAATAACTGATTAACGTAATTCTGTGCTAGGACAGTGTTGACATAGTAATAGAACATGCAAGCATAAAAAATTATTTAAAGCTGTGGAAGTAACACAAAAGGGAAAAATATTTATAAGAAAGGGATAAAAGTGATAGAGCCCCTCTGCCCTTGCCCAAATTTAACCAAAAGCATGTTCTGTTTTGAAAAGTCCTAATGGCCTTTCACATCACTCATAAGAAACATTTTATATACACAGAACTAGATGACTGATGCTATCATGAAAAAATGTACACATACCACCTTGTTGTACCCTGTACTCACTGTTTTTTACATGATAAATTATTGAAGTGCTGACTGGTTTTCTGTTTTTTTGCTGGTTTATTGTATTGTTATTTAGAATGCAAGTTGTACAGTGAAATAAGTTATTAAGGCATGTGTAAACATTGCTACATATATTTTCTCCTAGAAGGAGAATTTTGAATAAAATATCTTTGACATTTTGTCTCTTACAGTTATTTGTTTAGAAAAGCAATGCTATGATACTGAAAGACTGCTTTCCTGTTCAGCTGGCAGTCATATTGAATCTAAACTTCTTTCTTTTATTTTTATTTTTATTTTGAAAGTTTTATTGATGCTGGTGAAGGGGAGCAGCGTTTGCCATCCTAAAATAGGCCTTTTGGGATATTGGTTATTTTAATCTGGTTATTTTTAAGAAATAAAAGACTCAAAAGAACCCTTGACTTTCTCCCAACTGCCTAAAAACATTTAGCTGGACAACCTGCACCAGGAAGGGAGATACCATCACAATTAACTGTAGTTTAATATGAACTAAGTCTGATAAGCCAGGACGAACCGAGCAAGGCCCTTTGGATTCAAGTCTGTGCCGCACAGTTAAAGATGGCCCAGCAAACAGTTATTTACCAAGCATTTGCTTTTCCCTATTTTGGTAAATTGCTTTCCTGCCCTCTGAAGTCCAAGCCACACCCCACCTCCTCTCTCCTTAGTTCAAGATGACTTGTAAGCCTTAACTGCCTGATAAGTCTTGGGATCTCATATTCTTATGGGATGTCCATATGTACATACATAATAAATTTGGTCACTTTCTCCTGTTAATCTGTCTCATGTTAATTTGGGTATTAGCCCAACGAGAAGAATTTAGAAGTTAGAAAAGTCTTCCTGCTTAACTACCAGGATTGCATTTTGATGTTTTAAATGTATACATTAATATTTCAAATGTAAGATAATTATTGGGTAAATACATTTTAAAATTCCTGTTATGATATTGATTTAACCGGTGTTACAGGATTATAATAATATTGATGTAACAGGATTACAGGGTTATAGCAAATGATATACCACTTGTCATATACAATAAGTATATAGTATAAGAACCTTATAATAGTATACTTACATTTCTTCCTCATCTGTGTGCTATTGTGACCTCACATTTTCCTTCTGCATTTATTATAAGCTCCACACTTTATTTTTATTTTTTGTGTAAGCAATTACCTTTTTAAAGGAATTTAAATATAAGTATCCTAAATATCCCAATGAAAAGGCAGAAATTGTCAGATTGGATAAAAAACAATATCCAACTATATGCTGTAAACAAGAAACTCATGAAGGACAAAGATTAAAAGTGATAGGATGGAAAAAGATATACCACACTAACACTAATCAAAAGAAAGCTAGAGTGACTATTATTAATATCAGGCAAAGTAGATTTCAGAACAAAGAATATTACCAGCAACAAAAGATAATTTTATAATGCCAAACATCTTGCTGACGTTCAGTAAGAGGCCATAACAGTCCTAAGTGCTTATTTACCTAACTACTACTTCAAAAATGCATGAAGCAAAAACTAATAAAACTGTAAGGAGAAACAGACACTCTACAATTAATATGTAGAGATTTGAATACCCCTCTGTCAATGTTTGATAGAACAAGAAAACACAAAATGGGGATATAGAAGACTTGAACAAGACTAAAAACCAACTTGATGTGACATTGTAGCACACACCAGTGCCTAACAGTAATAGATTACACATTTACACAATGAACATATTCGGAGCCATAAATCAAGTCTCAATAAACTTAAAAGGATTCAAGTTATACAAAGTGCAATCTCTGATCACATGGAATTAAATTAGAAATGAATAATAGATATCCAGGGAGACCTCAAATAGTTGGAAACCAGCACTTTTAAAAGATGAGATAATTTCTAAATTGTGTGTTGGGGGATAAGAGGAATGGATTGCAGATCACAAAGGAAAGAATCGGTATTGCGGGATGATTTTTATGAGGAGTGGAAGGAACTCATCCTGCCTTTGATGTCTGCCCCCGACAACCCATTATTCACATGGATTGGAACAGCATGATCCTTGTAAAATTAAATCTGATGGTCGCTTCTGTTTAATGGCTCTGTATCATTTATGAACATAAATCCGAAATCTTTGCAACAGTTTCTGGTCATCCCTGTGACCTCACTGTTTCACTCTCACTTCCTTGCGCTTCCTCTTTTGTTGCGTCTGTTCCCTATGCCTGTGCTTGTCTGTCTCCACTGCGAGGCTTGAGTACATCCACGTCCCTTTCACTTTTGTGTCTCTGCCTAGTGTGGTGCCAGGCACGAGGCAAAAGTTGAATGAATATAATGAGTATGTTAAACATAATTTTCTCTGCCCTCTCCCAAAAGAGTCAGTTCCTGAAAATTAAGGAAATGGCTTAATCAGGAATTCCCCCTCCTCCTAGAAAGTCCTTCATTAAAGTTGAGCCTTTGCACAATCTAGCTCTAAAATTTCAAAGACTTTAAGGCAGTGGTTTCCAGTCTTTTCCAAGTAAGAATACCCTATCATTTTCTGTTTCTGCATCTGTGCCTTGCTATCTCATCTCTTGCTGAAATATTCTTTTTAAACTAATAGCTTGATAAATTGCTAAGCAGGTTTCATCAGACCAATTCGGACAGTGGCAGGTATCCATCTGTGGAGTGTGGGCATTTAAGAAATGTGATCCCGTATTTAGAAAATCATTCCCCCAGCTCAGAGTTGGCTCAAACTGGCACCTTCTGGCATTTGCTTGTGGGTGGGGAATGTGGAATGCTTTGAAAGCTGAATGGATTTGTCAAGTTTCAAAATACCCTTATGGCTAAAGGAAAACAACATTCATTGTTTAAAATCACCATTGTTTGTTTTTTCTGCTTTTCTGGTCTTTGGAGCCTGATTCTGCAAAAACATTCACACCCAGCATTTTGCTCCACATACCTCTCCTCATACATTTTCTGGAGACCTGGGAGGCATGGAAACCTTTTGGGGGGGGATTGTTCAGAATGTTCAGAACAAACTGAAAAAAGTCCATTTTAATGCTTATGCTGAATTTTATGGAGAAGGAACATATTTCTATCCTTGAAGGCTGACGGTAGTTAACAGGAGTTTGGGTCCTGGAGTTAGACTTCCAAGGCTCAAAGCCCTGTTTTTCACTTCTCAGCTGTGACCTTGGACAAGATGTTCAGCCTCTCTGTGCTGCCTCAATATCCTCATCTATTAAATAGGAATAAGAATAGAACCTACATCATCGGGTTATGTGACTAGTAAGTGGGTTAACACATGCAGAATGCTTCAAGGGAACTGGCACAGAGTAAGTGAACAAGAAAATTCAGTTGTGGCTGTTATTCTGTCATTGCCATCATCATCGTTAAGCAACTGAATGTAGAGTTTCCAATATCTAGATATTAAGCCACAACAATTCTACAGTCAAGATTCTAGGTGATGCCATATCAGTAGCAGGATTATTTTATTAGCTTGAACCCACACTAAGTAGAGAGTATTGCCTTAGGAGAAAGTTGTTCTAGGGCAAGAGAGAGAGGGTGCTAGTGAGGTACTACCCAGAGGCCTCAGCCTGTTTTTCAAACCTTCCACTCTGTCTCCACTGCCACTATTAGAACCTCATTGTTTCTCATCTGAATTAACAGCTTTCTTCTGGTCTCCATAGTTTCACCCACTAACCACCGTCCTTCTGCCCAATCCATTTTCTTCACAGAAGGCAGAGTGATCTTTCTAAAATAATATCCTCTTTAATGTCCTCACTCACTTGCTCTAAGGAACCTCACTGGCACCCTTTCACACAATATAAAGCCTGCAATCCATGGTGAAGCACAGGGCTAGGGATCTGACCCAGCAAACCTCTCCACCCTTTTCCTCACCATTCACACCATCATGGGAGCCCCGTGAACTACCTGCACTTCCCCAACTCACTGTGCTCCCGTCACCGGCCGATGTGCATGCTACTCTCACTGCCTGAAGTAGGCACTTCACCTGGATCAACTTGTCCATCAGGATTCACCTCGGTTAGTGTGTGTTTGTCCAGGCCCCTCCCTCAACTTCAGACTAAAGCATTCCAGACTTCAAGCTCCATAAGGAGAGGACCATGTCTGTGCACTAGCTTACACATAATTGCCTGGCACGCCATGTTTACTAAATATATGTTCAATTTATTGAGGGGTTCAATAGAGCCCCTCTATTCAGGGCTCTCGTAGGTTTCTGTGATCATAGTCCTAGCATACCACTTAACTCTATGCATCATCATTATGGGTTGCTTGTGTCTCATGGCACTCTGAGCTTCAAAAGGCTGGTTCTTGTGTTACAATCATTGTATCCCCAGCTCCCACCACAGTGCCTGCCATAAAACAGGAACTCAGGAAGTTCTGAAAGGATGGATAGTCTCTGGTTTAAAATTTCCCCAGATTCTGAAGCAAGGGGATTATGGACCCCTTTGACAATACATGATGTTATCCCAATCATACCACTGACTTGTATACATATGTTTCTGGGTGGTGGGTCTATAGCCATGTTCAGGTTCTCAAAGGGGTTTCTGATTCTTCCAAAAGGTAAGAATCTATGTCCTAAAGAGTTATTAAACAACAACAACAACCTGTGAGGTGAAGTGTTTATGATGTAGTTTGATGAATCAGCCCATTTGACCCAGATAAGGAAGTGTGTTTGTGTCTCCAGCCCGACCTCCGACCTCCAGCATCTCCCTGCTGCTGGACTGGTCATTCCCCACTGGGCCGCAGTGGGTGTTTGTCCTAGATGAATGTCCCTTTGTGGTGGCCCCGCCCACACACCTGTAGGAGGAGTTTGAGGCTTATTTGCCTGGCCTTCTGGGCTCTAGAAGCACTGAGGATTCCAGCCCTGGGACCAGCAGCACAGTGTTTTAACTAACCTAGGAGCAGAGGCTTTTCTGTCCAAACTGAAAACCTGTGGTCCAGTTTGGCTGGATATCCTCTGGCTTCCATCAACACACATGGCATTTTTTGCTGGCCTAGACCCACACGAACAAGAAGACGAGCGCTTCTCTAAGAAGCTAAAAAAAAACCCACCCACATTTTTAAAATAACTTGAGCAAATTAATTCATTCTGGTGCAAGCAACCCAGCTACATAAAATAAACTTCTTCAGAGTTTCACAATAGCAGGTCCTGAACATGTAAACAACCCAAGGTCCACATGAGCCGCTTGGCTGAACAGAAAGAGTCCCTGGCCCAAATTCTGCTGAAATGAAGAGCACCTTATAAAGCTAAGAGTCACTCAATGACTGTCATGTGAGAACAAGATGGGGGGTGGGGCAGGACAACCCAACCCAAGGACAGTGAGATAGTCCCTTGACTAGATACTCAAAATCCTGGCTTTCCAGACCAAACTAGGATGATGAGGGACGGGAGACTACAGCCCATGCCTCAAGCCCGTGCTGAGACCCTACCAATCCCCTTCTTCCCTGGGGAGAGCCAGAGTCTACTCACTAAGCCAGAGGAAGCCCCTGCAGGTTCTTCCATGTGTTCTGTCGACAAGATAATGGTTTCATTGAAACCGTAATAACATTTTTGGCCAAAGGAGCCCTATTATAGTAACTTTATCACTAGCCCTTGTTTTTTTTTTAGCACAATAATATGTTCTGTCTTATGAGGCTCGGGATGTTCTAGTGAACTTATGCTGTGCTTATCTGTGTACTAAAATAGTACTTGCTATAAATAGTAAACACAGTGATGATCATTTCATCTTTGTCTAGTTCCCCTTCAAAACAAAGTATGTTCTCTTTCCTTAGTAGGACTCAGGTCCTCTCTCTGTGGGGAGCATTCTGCTAGAATTCATAACTTAGAATGGACAGATCTTGGAGACATTCAGAGAATGGGCACATAAAACGTTTTTAAATCAAGAAAATAACATCTTATGGAAAAGCGTGAAAGAACTTGCTATTATTTATCTCAGAGACGTGGGACATGTTGGGGTAAACCTCAATATTATGTTTCAGGTATACAAAGGACCGTGGTCAGATTAGCAGCATTTATTGAGCCATGGCTATGTGCCAGGTGCTTCACGAGCAAATTCTCATTTGACCCTCAGAACCAAGTTGTAAAGCAAATATCCCATGGTCCATGAAGAGGACACTGAGGCGTACGTTCAATGACTGTCCAAATGTGATGAACATTTTTCACAACCATCCTGCTTTCTTTCTCTTTCTCTCTCTGCTCACCTGGAAGTTGGATTGTACTTTCTCTTTCAATGGAATTTAGGCATGACTCCATGATTCTCTTTAGCCAAAGACATTTGAGCAAGTGACATGTGTTGCTTTCAAAAGGAAGGTTAGAAAGGAACCCTCATTCACTGCTGGTGGGAATGTAGACTGGTACAGCCACTATGGAAAGCAGTCTGGCGATTCCTCAAAAAATTAAAAATAGAGCTACCATACGCCCCAACAATCCCACTCTTGGGTATATACCCAAAAAACTTGAAATCATTTATACACAAAGATATATGCACCCCTATGTTCATTGCAGCATTATTCACGGTGGCCAAGAGTTGGAAACAGCCAAAGTGCCTTGCGATAGAGGATGGATAAAGAAGATGTGGTGCCGAAACCGGTTTGGCTCAGTGGATAGAGCGTCGGCCTGCGGCCTGAAAGGTCCCGGGTTCGATTCTGGTCAAGGGCATGTACCTGGGTTGCGGGCACATCCCCAGTAGGAGATGTGCAGGAGGCAGCTAATCGATGTTTCTCTCTCATCGATATTTCTAACTCTCTATCTCTCTCCCTTCCTCTCTGTAAAAAATCAATAAAATATATTTAAAAAATAAAAATAGTCTATTTAAAAAAAAAAGAAGAAGATGTGGTATGTATACACAATGGAATACTATACGGCCATAAGAAAGGATGAAATAGCGTCATTTACAACAACTTGGATAGACCTTGAGAACATTATGCAAAGTGAAATAAGTCAAACAGTAAAAGCTAAAACCTATATGATTTCACTCACATGTGGGATATAAAACTGAAACTTAGGAACACAAACAGCAGTGTGGTGGTTGCCAGAGGGAGGGGGGCGGGGGAAGAAGGGGGTCCTAATGTGAGGTGACAGGAGAAAATTTGACTTTGGGTGGTGGGCACATGGTCCTATACACAGATTTTGTAACTTAGAAATCCACACATGAAACCTATATGTTCATGTTGAGTAATGTCACTCCAATAAAATTAAAAAATAAAATGTTTATTAAAAAATTCAACAAAATCTCCAAAATCAAAAGGAAGGTTAGAGAGCCAATGTGAGCTTTGTCTCTTTCACTCTGCTACCTTCGCAGTGCCCAGGAATGGTTGCTCTACAGCCTCCATCCTGCAGGGGGAGCTACAGGAGCAGAGCCCCTGCCCACCCCATCAACTTAAGATGAGACATTAATCTTTGTTTTAAGTTTTAAGCTTTGAGATTTGAAGCTTTAAGCTTTGAAGTTGGAAACCTCAGCTCTAACCAACTGAATTTGGGGGGTTGTTTCTGTAGCAAAACCTGACTGATAGACCAACTCACCCAGCTGAACTTGACCTGCTCTGTTGCCCATGACTTACTCCTAACTAACATGCTGTGCTGCCTTCCAGGCGCAGAATGGTGGCTACGCACCTTCTACCAAGTTTAAGGAGCAGGAAAAATAGGTATTATCACCAGAGATAGGAATGGCGATTCCCCAGGGGGCAGTCGAGACTGATGGATAGAAAAGTGAGGAAGATCAAGGGAACTTCCATTGAAGATTTACTCAGAAAAGAACAAAACAGTTAATGTTCTGATGCATTTCCTCCCAGGAATGTTTACTGAACACTTTGCATATATTTCCTCAAAGAGAGTTCTACTTAAGTGAAAATTCCTTAATAGAGTTTGTGGCTTGGAATTGTTTTCTCTGTTTCAAGGTCTCTCTCTGGTTTAGTCTGAGCATATTTGCTTACAGGCCTCACCACAATAACCTTCTTCCCTCCTATTCAGCACACAAGATGTTCTTTATTTCCAGTCCACCAAGAACCCGATTATCTTGCTTTGGATTCCCCCCCAAATCAGAGCCTGAGACAAGAATGTGAGTGCAGTTAGTTTATTTGGGAGGTGACTCTGGGAAGCAGGAGTCAGAGCAGGCCGACTGGAACAATAAGAAGGAAAAGCCACTATGAGGATGAACTGACGACCGGCCACTTCAGGCGTGGATCTGTAAGACACATCCAGAATCCTCCCATGACTGTCCACCTCAAGGACAAGAGGGTAGAGCATTTACTCATTGGCTCTCATTCCCATTGGTTATCCCTGGGGCCTTAGTCCTCCCTACGTACAGACACTGATGTCCCTGGGCTGAGCGGGCTCCTGCAGCTGTGGAAACAGCCTCGAGGGACACAGTGAGTTCACACCTGGTGGATGCTAGAGATCTGGGAAACCAGCCACTGTCGATGCAGTGGAACCAGAGATGTGACGAGGGACACCAAGGATGTCTACCAAACCCTATCCCTAAACGCTAACCTCAGTTCTTACAGGGCTGACGGATGCAAGGTGATACAACGTTGGGTCTAAGAGCACCAAAGAAGGCCTGTGTGAGCCCTGGGCAAGTTTCGTAATCTCTGTGAGAATCGGATGAGCTGATAGCCAGCACAGCTCCTAGCGCATAATAAGGGCTCAGTAAGTGTGAGTTCCCAGCCCTCCCTCTCCTGTGAACAGTCTTGAGCTGTGCTAGATGGAGGCAAATGGTCCCGAGGGACCTTCCAGCTCTCACCCCATGCATTCCTTTTGGCCTCTGGTGCTGACTGTCCACTATTTAAGCAGCAACTTTAAATGAAAACCTGGCTTAGCATCTGCTGAGATAAACAGAAAACACAGGGAAGCAGAAAGACAAGGGAAGGGAATGGAAGTATAATTCAATTTTATTTAAAAAAGGAGAATTGTTCTTTTGGGACATTGGGCAGAAATCTTGATGAGTTGCCTAGCTGTCCCCAATCCCCTTTGGGACAAAGTAACAAAGGAAGGGAGGAAAAGAAAGGAAGAAGGGATAGAGGGAGGGAGGGAAAGAGGAAGGAGAGAATAAATAGAAGGAAGGAAGGGAATTATCCATTCATCTCTGGAGACTGTTGAGCATTAAGCAATAAGACTTGGGGGGAAGTTTTAACAACTTTTCTAAAAACCTTCAGGGAGATATTTTTTTTTCCTCAGAAAAGCAGCATCAGGGTTGCTCAAAGAGAGGAAGGAGAGAATAAATGGAAGGAAGGGAATTATCCATTCATCTCTGGAGACTCTGTTGAACATTAAGCAATAAGACTTGGGGGGAAGTTTTAACAAACTTTTCTAAAAACCTTCAGGGAGATATTTTTTTTCCTCAGAAAAGCAGCATCAGGGTTGCTCAATACCCAAGGCAAGTCTCTTTCATTTTACTGGACATGAAACACCATCACATTTGAGACTGGCCAGAGGCCATTTAGAAATTCGATAGTTATTCCACCCCAGGGGCTTTCCAAACGGTGTAGTGGCCTCTTCGGAGGAAATTAATATTGAGCAGTGTATCACATCTCATTGGGATCTTGAGAAAATAGGGTCCTGGGTAGGTAACGCAGCTGGAGGCTAAAGTAGGTCAGGATGAGGAATACCCTCACGTTTGTGCCTTGCCTTCATTGTGATGTGAAAAGAAAAGCCTTGTTCATTTTTATGCCAGGAAGGCAAGGGGTGGTTTGGAGTGGCTCCCCATTCATCAACAGCCCCCTCCAGTCTGACAGTAGGAAAACTGACTTCTCCATTTCTTTCCACAGACCCCCCAGGTTAGCTCAGGAGGCACCAAAGACGTTCCTTGGTTTGCCGTTCAGGGCCGCTGGGAGTTAACGACAGACTTCTTGGCTTTGGAGGGGAGCATGGATCACAAAGGTGGTCAGGCTGTGTGCTTTCCCCTTCAAGAGAAAGTCGGTTTGAGATCCTCAACATTTATTTTCCTGTTTGGAAGAGGGAGGGGACTGGGATCCAGCCGGAACACCCGTGACGCCCACTCTCTTACCTGTCCTCTGTGGTCTGAGTTTCCCATGTGAGAAAGGTGATGCAGGCTCCCTCTTGAACTGATTTGGGGATCTGGGCTGTGATGTCTCCAGATGAGACGACCTTTCACTGTCCTTCACCTGGCAAGTGACCCTCCTGGGTCATCCCTAAGCTGAGCTGTTTTATGGTGAGACAATTCCTCCCCATCATTGAGAATACTGAGGCTGGCCACACTTGTGTCACACCTGGCTTATGTCAGGCCTGAGCAAAAGCATCAGGCTCACCTCCTGCGAAGAGTGACTTATTAAAGAATCAAGCGATTAAAGAAAACAACCCACAATCTGGGAGGGAGATCTGAAGGGAACTTGGGTCCCCAGGAAAAATACAAATGGATCCTCAGAGCAGAAGGAAAGCTCACAGTCTCATTTCAATAAAATTAATTTAAAAAAATAACTTGGGAAAGAAAGTTCGACTTTATTCTTACAGAATTGAAGCAGATTAATGTCCATTAGGGTTCCAAGCAGCACTGGCTTGCTCAGCTGCACGGATACAACTTTGAAGAGTGTCGTGGGTTCTGCCCAGCCCGCAAACCCTGTCACCATGCTCAGTTCCTCCTCAAAATGGGACTGATGTAATGTGGGTTTCAGAGAAAATGCCCAGTGTCACAAATGTTAAGAATTATGCCTGGCCCTCGCTGGTTTGGCTCAGTGGATAGAGTGTTGGCCTGTGGACTGAAGGGTCCCAGGTTCAAATCCGGTCAAGAGCACATGCCTGGGTTGCGGGCTCGATCCCCAGTGGGGGGTGTGCAGGAGGCAGCCAATCGGTGATTCTCTCTCATCATTGATGTTTCTATCTCTCTCTCTCCCTCTCCCTTCCTCTCTGAAATCAATAAAAACATATTTAAAAAAAAGAATTATGCCTGCAGAAAACATGCTTTCATATAACATGGATTCTGTAATGGTTTGAAATGTCTTAAAAAGATATATATAAAATGACATATATAGAAGATATATATATGTCTAAAGATACTTCTATACATGTTTTATATATATAGTATAGATATGTTTATTTTATATATCTATATCTTTTGCTTGAATTGCCATTATTTCAGTGCCTAGGGGGAGCCATGCACATTCATTTCCAGGACCCAAAGATTTCCAACAAAGCATTGAGACAATCTCTGCAGCCTTCTGACTAGTCAGGGTTTTGAAAACAAAATCAAAGAAAGGAGAAAATGTGCCTTCCCTTAGAAAAGCTGTTAGGTAGACACTTCGGTTTGTGAACTCATTGGTTAGGGTGAAAGGAAGGGCCCTGCTGTCCGTTAGTAAGCTGCCCCTCACCAGTTCAGTTAGCACTCCATGACACTGGGCAATCAGCCGAGTCAGAATGAAGAGGAGTGCCCTCCCACCAGGTCCAATTTGAATAACCCTTGAACTCTGAGCACTACTCCCCAGAAGCAAGCATGTCACATTCGTGGCCCAGCCAATATAACGGTATGTAAGAAATTTCATAACTTAATTTTTACAATATCCTGTTATACGTAATTATTAGTAACAGACTACATATCAGTTCGCTAATGACTGATTACTATAATCATGTTGCATTCATTTCCCTTACGTGCCTTACGCACAGGTGCACCATTTCTCTCCACTAATACTAGCAGCGAATATTTTAACAGCCGATGGCCATGTCATTAGTCTTATACTGAGTTGTTTGGTGTGCGCAACAGGAAATATTTTGCTTTCGGAGAACAGGAAAAATAGGTTTATTTGCATTACACTTATTAATTTGTGCACCATTCAGTGTCTGGTGAGTTAATGTTCAAGAAAAAATATTAATTTTTATTAAAATGTTCTATTAATTTATGTTAATGATTACTCATGTATTTCAGCTCTTTGTATTCAGCATGTCTCTATTGAAATAAACCTGTGTTTCCATGAAAATTGAAGCTTTTGGTTTTTTTGCAGCCCACCTAAACTTAAACCTTGTTTATTTGACCCGTGTTAGCCTTTAAGTTTGACATGCTTGCTCCAGAGCATTATAACTATGGGTCTGCTTGTCAGTGACTGCAAACATGCCTTTCCACTTTTACTCCATTGCAATCTGTTATGATGTTGCCATGGTGACCCCCTTCTGATATCCCTTTGCTCTTTGGTAGCCTCTCAGAGGAAGCTGTAATGAGGCGGTTTGGCAACAGAATCTTTCTGGGGTTTTTCTTACACACCATTGAAGCCCAGCATGGCTTTTCTTACAGGAAATACATAAACCATTTGAAATTGATGAAAAGTAATTTGCACTGACTTGGGCAGAGATGGTGAATGTTATTCATTGTACATCAAACTACCCAGAAATATTCTCTTTTTGTTCCCAATTCCAGGAAATGATATCCTAAGGGACAGCGAGGCTTCTGAATTCAGTGTGGAATGTAAGATGTGCTGGGTTCTGGGGTTTTTTGTGTTTTTTTCATTTTTCTTTTTTTTTTCTTTTTTGCTTTCGTGAGGGTGGTGTGAGATGTGCTGCAATGAAAAAGACCTGGTGTTTCTTGAGCGTTTACCACGTGACAGGCACGTGCTAAGCAGCTTCCATGCATTCAGCTGCCTATGTGACTATCCCCATTGCAGAAGATGAGGTAGCTGAGACCTGGAGACGTTAGGCACTGCTGGCATGAGCCTTTCCCACCCCGAGGCCCTTTCTCTTAACCGCCATGCACCTTGTCTTTCTGCAATGCATCTTTCAGGTGCTGCTGGTTCTGCTATTTTCCCTAGAAGAGCTTGGAAAGGAGATTCATGAGTGCTCCCGTCCAAGGTCTTTGGATATATTGCATAGGAATCTGGAGAGGACCGTCTGAAGTAGCCTAAAAGCTGACAACTTGGTGTTGGACACATGCACGGTTGTGTCTTTTCCACTTATATACCAGGATGCACAGAGCACTAATAGTCATGAGACTCCGAATCTATGTCCCAATCTACTGGTTGCATAATCTTGTGCAAGTCACTTAATCCTTCCTGCCTTACTCACTTCATCTCTGAAATGGAATGGTGGAAACCATTCCTGTCCAAAGGTCAGGGTAGTCCAGTTGTCTCAGTATCTATTTCTGATCTCTTTTAGAACCTTTTGAGTCTAAGATACATGAGACTGTGCCCCAGACCCAGAATGATGGGTCCATGAATGCCCTTCTACAATGTGCAGTCAGAGTGAGCAGCCTCTGAAAACATTTTGCCCAGCAAGAAGTTCATGTTTCTCATTACTCGTTGCCTTTTGAGTTACAGCTTCAGACATTACTTTGACAGCCTCAGGTAGTTTTTCTCCATTAACATCTGTTAGCAAGAATTATTAACTTTTCTTTGGAATCCTAGCCCTTATCCTCTAACGACAGGCCTGGTCCTCATACGAGGTAGACTCATCTTGATTTCCAGAACACATCTAGCAATTTTCTACCTTCCTGTGTCTTTACTCCAGTGGTTCTCTCTTTCTGAAATAAACTTTCTGTCTAACTCCAATAATTTCACCATCTTTAAGCTCAGATGCGACATTCTCCCTGAAACTTCCTACAATCAACTTAATCCAGAATTAACCTTTCCCTCTAATCTTGATTTCCAGAACACATCTAGCATTTTTCTACCTTTCTGTGTCTTTACTCCAGTGGTTCTCTCTCTCTGAACCAAACTTTCTGTCTAACTCCAATAATGTTCACCATCTTTAAGCTCAGATTCGACATTCTCCCTGAAACTCCCTACAATCAACTTAATCCAGAATTAACCTTTCCCTCTATGCTCCACAGAAATTTATCACCCCCAATGGTCTTCTTCATATTATTGCTATTTGTGTATCTCATCATTTTTATTGGATTGTAAGCATCTTGAGGGCAAGACCCAGGGCTGCCCATGGCCACATGATAGGGATAGGGGAGCATCAGAGTTACAGCCAGGGGCTTAAATCCCACTGCCAAGTCTAAAACCTGCTTACACAGCGTATTAGCTACATGACCTTAAGTTAGTTACTTCAACTTTCTATTCTATATATTTTTTCACCTGGACCTGCCACATAGTCTAGTTAGGATGAAAGGAAGGGCTCTGCTGTTTGTTAGTAAGCTGCCTTGTGAGAATTCAATGAGGTGTTTCATGTAAAGTGCTTAGCAAGTACCTGGCATACTGTAGGTGCATAATAGTTGTTCACTATTTATAGTGCCTATGATAAGGTCTCCTCAATAATTATTTAATAAATGTTTATTGAGTGCTGTAGTAGTCTGCACAGGCTACCATAAAAAATATACTGTAGACTGGATGGCTTAAACAATAAACCTTTGCCTCTCACAGTGCTAGAGGCGGGAAGGCTAAGATCATGCTGGCTGCCAATTTGGTTCCTAGTGAGGATTCTCTTCCTGGCTTGTAGATGGTCACCTTCTCGCAGTATCCTCACATGAAAGAGAGAGAGAGAGAGAGAGAGAGAGGGAGGAACCGATTTCCTTTTGTTTTCTTATAAGTCCAGTCATCTCATTATGAGCCCCCCACCCCTCAGTTAATTTAACCCTAATTGCCTCCCAAAGGCCCATCTCCAAATACCATCATATTGAGGAGTAGGGCTTCAACATACTAGTATGAATTTGGGTCAGTCCATAGCAAGTACCTACACATTTGTTGAACTAGTCTAGGGATAGGGCAAGAAGCAAAACAAACAAAGATCCCTGTCTTGTGAAATTTATACTCTAATTGAAAGAGTAAGGCTGTGTGGCAAACAAAACCATGGCCCCCAAAGATGTTCATATTCTTATCTCCATAACCTGTGACTATGTTACATTATGTGGCAAAGGGGGATTAGGCTGCAGGTGGAATTAAGGTTGCTAATCAGCTGGCCTCCACACAGGATGACAATCCTGGATTATTTGGAGGCCTCACTGTAATCACAAGAGCCCTTATAAGGAGAAGAGGGAAACAGAAAGATCAGACTGATGTCACATGGAAAGGATTCCACCCGCTGTTGATAGTTTTGAAGATAGAGAAAGGGGACTGTGAGTCAAGGAATGCAGGAGGGCTCTACAAGCTGATAAAAACAAGGAAACTGATTCTCCCCTATAGACTTCAAAAGGAATGCAGCCCTGCCCACACCTTGATGTTAGCCCTATGAGAACTGAGACTTTTAACCTTCTGAACTCTAAGATCATAAATTTCAACCGTTTTAAGCCACTAAGTTTGTTACAGCCGCCCTGGAAAGACAGGCAGTATATATATATCAGAAACCAGATGCAATAAATTATGTGCAGAAAATTGGAGTAGGGAATGCGGATGGCAAGTGTTAGAAGGGTGATTGTAATTTTAGACAGAGTTGAAAGGGGAGGCCCCTGGTGACTTTTGAACAAATAGCTGAAGGAGGTGAGCTTGTCAGTCACGAAGTATCTGAGGAAAGCGTGTTCCTGGCTGAAGGCACAGCAAGTATAAGGCCCTGCAGTGGGAGCTTACCTGGCATTTCGAGGAACCACAGAGGGCAGTGTGGATGTCCTGGAATTGTGACAAGGAAGGCGGTAGGCAACAAGGTCAGTGATAAAGGGATGCCTGTTTGTGTTGGTTTTACAGGAAGCACCAAGAGGATTTTGAGTAGCAGAGTGACCTAATGTAGCATAGATTTTAACGGAATTACACTGGCTGTTGTACTGGGAATAGACCATATGGGAGAGGGGAGAATCGAGGGACTAGTTAGGAGGCTATAGGTATCTGTGGCTTAGACCGGAGTGGCAGCACCTTTGAAGGTAAAACCAACAAGACTTGCTGACAGATGACAGATGGAATAGAAAGGGAAGAAAAGTTACACATGATTCTGTAATTTGGGCCCTTACGGGACTGGAAGGTGGAGTGGCCATTCACTGAGGGAAAAAGACAGCAGATGGAACTAGTTGGAGGTGGAGGATCAGTTCAGTTTGGGTGAATTTTGGTACCTGAACTCCCCTCCCCACCCCTTCCCTTCAGCTTGCTTTTCTACAGAAGCAAGGAAGCGTACACATGAGGATTAGCAGCCAGAAATAAGCAGTATCTTGTTCAGTTCATGATAGAGTCAATGCAAGGCTCTGATAAGAGCTGGATTGGAGATTCAGATGTAACCCAGGATGTGTAGATGGAATGTTTGTGTCCTCCCAAAACTCATATGTTGAATCCTTACCCGAAGGTGGTCATATTTGGAGGTGGGACCTTTGGAAGGTCATAAGGACATAGCTCTTATGAATGGGATTAGTGCCGGTATAAATGAGGCCCGAGAAAGCTTCCCGGCCCCCTTCTATGTGAGGATATAGCAACACCGTGTATCCTCACCGAATCTGTTGTGCCTTGGTCTTGGACTTCTCAGCCTCCAGAACGGTGAGAAATAAATTTCCCTTGTTTAAAAGTCACCCAGTCTAGGGTGTTTTGTTATAGCAGCCTGAACAGACTAAGACACAGGAAGACCAAGAAGGGCTTGGATTTTAAACGCTGGCCTATCCTCCTCCAGCCACCAGGTAACAGGCTGAGCAGCTGTACAGAGTGGGTGAGAGCCGGGGCACCATTCATCACACTGACCCCACTCCCTGGTGAAAAATCTCCAGGAAATACCGAAGTTCCTCCCCATCACAGCGTCACCATTCCTTCCCAGGGAAGGAATGAGGGTGTGGAAGTGGGATAAAGGTTTTCTTTGCCCTCCGAGCAAGGTGAAAGAGAGACAGTTCCATTCGTGTTTGTGGTTAGACCCGGATGCCCTCTTCCCACTGCGAGCCCTGCTCACCTGCTCCCTGGAGGGTGAACCTCTCTCCAACGGTAGAAGTTGGATCTCAATGTTCTGCCTTAGGTTCTGAGGCAAGAAACTTTGTTTTTTCATCTTTTCGGGACAGGACGGAAAAGATCACATAATGAGAATTCTTGGGCAAGCAACAGCCTCTTCCCAATCAGGGACTACTGAGTGACAGAGCAGGGCCGTTAAAGGTAACCTGCAATGATTAAGAGATACTGCTTCTAATTGTTCTGGATGATGAAGTTCACTGATTGCTGTGAGGCTAAAAGATCCAAAGGAGCTTTAAAAGCTGTGACTGGGACTTGAGGCAGTTTGGAAATGAGATGGCATTACTCGGTGATGAACAGAGACAATGCTTGATGGCTGGGTTTTTGTTTCTGTTTCATCC
>NW_005371555.1:322334-323381 GCF_000412655.1 Myotis brandtii
GAGTTTTACACTCAGAATCTCCAATATCTTTCAATTGCCCAAATGACACAGAATTACATGGAATCATTTAATCCAGGGTTAATATCATGAAATGATGACTATATATTAAATAGTCCTCTCAACACTAGAAAGAACTTGGTATTGCAAAACATGTGTGTGGTTTTAGAGGTTCTCATTCATAGTAGTGGAAACCACTTTGGGGGCCGGGGGAGGGATGCTTTCTATACATATATCCTAATTTCTATTTAACATATTTTCATAACTCTTTAAATTGTGTAGCAAGAATTGTAAACTGTAATACTTAGTCATCTGGTCAACTGTAATACTTGAGTCATAACGCTCAATCGGCGTGCATTAAGATGCAAATGTATGGGGATAGAGAGATGGGGAAGATGAATTCTTTTCTTCAGGAAGCTTACATTGAATGACTCCTACTATGAATGAGGAATACTTTTTATGTTTGGTTTACCCCGTACAAACACCCTGCAGGTAGACAGTGCTCTCCCCAATTTACAGAGTGGAATACTGATGAAGATCACTCACATAGAA
Organism: Myotis brandtii; assembly: GCF_000412655.1. Lineage (NCBI taxonomy): Eukaryota > Metazoa > Chordata > Mammalia > Chiroptera > Vespertilionidae > Myotis > Myotis brandtii. The sequence continues at coordinate 322,884 of NW_005371555.1, forward strand.
AGTGGCAGGTGGGGGGTGGGCCTTCAAAGTCCATGTTCATTTCATTACTCCCAGCCTGTTCAAATAAATCCGGCATAATCTCAAAGTATTTCCCCGTGATGAATGCTCCCCTCTGTGAGGCCTTCAAGTCAGAAAATCTTGGAGAAGATAAAGGATTCCCCCTCTCCAGGTGCCCTGGTGCCTTGGATGTGGCCTTGTGGGCCCAGAACGCATCCTTTCTGGTCTGATACCTCCCTCGCCGCCCTGGCCAGAGGGTCAATGCCTTTCCTGAACGATGTGAGCCCCGGTAGACTGTCCACTCCCCACCTCTTTCCCGAGGGAAGATGACCCCAGGGCGACCTGACTCCTTTCCCCCACGGAGCCCCGCGTGGATCCCCAGGAGTCGCCTCTCCTGCCCCGAGCTCGCCCTTTTCTCTCTGCCGCTGCAGCTCACCCGGCGCAGGAAGCCGACAGGGCCCCGGGCCGAAGGGAAAACCCCGCGGTGAGTGAGAACACGCT
>NW_005371555.1:323563-323856 GCF_000412655.1 Myotis brandtii
GTGGCGGACCCCTCTTCCCCGCCTGCCCACGGCTTGGCTCCGGGCCGGCTCCTCGCGCGTCCTTCCTGGTCCCCACCCTGGGTCCGGGGCCTGGATTTTAAAAGATTTATCAACATAACCCAGCTTCTTTCGGGGTACAAGTCTGTCCCCGAACCCGGCGCGAGTCGCAGACGACTGCAGGGTGCGTGCTGGGCTGTGGGTGGCGGGAAGACAAACTTTTACAAAAGTGCGCCGGGCAGGGGCGACGTTTGGGGCGCCTTGATTTAGCAGGAGGCTCGGCGTGGGGCTGCGGA
>NW_005371555.1:323925-324129 GCF_000412655.1 Myotis brandtii
GGGCAAAGGACCTACAAATCCCGCGGAACCCCAGGGCCGACAACTGTCAAACGTCTGCAATCCCGCCCCTCCCTTTCCCTCTATGAGGAAAAAGGTGAAAACCCTTTAACTTTCCTTGGATTGTTCCTCCCTGCCTTGGGACCCCTCCCGGGAGGGTAAACGGCCCACCCCAGGCTCCTGCTAAGCAAGTACAGAGACCCCGAG
>NW_005371555.1:324690-387475 GCF_000412655.1 Myotis brandtii
AGGCGGAGGGAAAGTTGTTCCTTCCCCGCCCCCTCGGCCGCCTGTGGCCCAGGGCGCATTTCTCAGATCGGATCCCGCGCGCGCCGCAGAGGGCGCAGGTCCCACAGGGGGGGCCGCTTTCCAGAGTGCCAGCGAGGCCCCGCTCCAACCCGGGTGTCCTTTGGGGGGGCTTCCGGTGGGGTTTCAGTCTCCGCAGCCTGCGGGGATCGGGGTACTCGGGCCGGCAGAGAGCCCCGGTTCTGAGATTTGGAGTTTCCCAGGGTTGGAGAGCTGGCGAGTAGCCTTAAAGAGGACGAGGAGGGAAAGAACCCAGGGCGCCTCAAGCCTTCGCCTGGCAGGAACGGGGAGGTGGCCCCCTACAGAGTGAACGTGGAATGCTGACTGCGCTCAGGGTCCCAAGTTTAAATCCCAGAGCCCTGGCCGCGTTTGGAACAGGAGGACGCGAAGGCCACAGCGCAGATGCCGCCCAGGCAGCGTTCGCGTTTCCAAGCGCCAACCTCTGGGACTGGCCCGGAGCGGCCCTGCGGGTGGCGCCCGCTGGATGATAGGTGGCCCTCTAGTCCTGCGTTCCCCTCACAAGTTAGAGGCTCACACGCAGTGCTTGTTCTTAGTGAGTGTGGGCTATTTATTAAGGAACTAGGGTAAACGCAGAGTAGCCCCTTTGAGAAGGCAGGGTCCTCCTCGAGGGTGCCCAGGAAGGGGCTCTGTCTGTGAGGAGGCGGAGTCTGTGCACCTGTTGCTAAGATACTAAGAGCCATACCTATACCAGTGTGGCCAGTGTTTCCTGTGAGATGGCCAATCAGCCCCTGATCTCCCACCTTTTAATCCCTACCCCAAACCAGGGGAAGGGGGACGGTTCCATCTGAACGCTTGCCACCTGCCACCTCGGTACCCACTCGGGCATTTTAAGTGCACTTGTCTCTGCAGTTCTAGAAGTTTCCCCGTTACCTGACGCAATAGGACTTTGGCGCTTACTCTTTTTTTTTATTGTTTAAAGTATTACAAAGAGTATTACATATGTCTCCTTCCCCCCCCCCCCTTGGCATTCCCCCGGTCTCGTAGGCATGCATATAAGCATAACCAATGGACATAAGACACTGGCGGGTAGGGGAGGCGCTTACTCTTAATAAAGAACAAAGGAGCCTGCTAATCAGGAAGGTGGACACATAGAGCACTTTCTCCAGCCATTTCTGGGTTTTACTAGTGGGACCAACAAAAGAAAAAAGTAAAATCTTTGAAGCACCTGAGGCACTTTACAAACACTTCATGATGAAAATGGTCCCCGAGGAAGGTTTGAAATTTAGCAGCAGCCACCGCAGCAGCAGGAGAGAAGCGGCAACAAGAGCTGGGAGGCTCTTAAGTGCCCAAAGGCATCCTTAACAGTGTGGCCCGGCACTGCTGGTCCCAGCTGCCCCAGTAAGGAACGCAGGGTAATTGTAGTGGAAGATAAGCTTCTAGGTTTCTTTAATTTTAGAATGAGATCCCCTCAAAAATTACTGTAGAAAATAGAAACTACAGAGAGGTGACAATGAAAACAAAGGGAGGAGGAATATTATAAACAAGGCTCTGGGGAACAGTCTTCTCCAATTACTTCCTTGGAATAAGTTTCTGGAGGTAGGAGAGCTAGGTCAGAGGAGCTGCTGCCTTTTTAGGATATTTGATTGCCTTATTGTCCTGGAGGGACTTGTGCCAGCTGACCCTCCCCCAACAATTGACAGAGGATCTTTCCTATATCCTACACCCCTGTTACCCTCTATAGCAGCAGTTCTCAACCTGTGGGTCGTGACCCCTTTGGGGGTGGGACGACCCTTTCACAGGGGTCGCCTAAGACCATCGGAAAACACGTATATAATTACATATTGTTTTTGTGATTAATCATTATGCTTTAATTATGTTCAACAATGAAAATACATCCTGCATATCAGATATTTACATTATGATTCATAACAGTAGCAAAATTACAGTTATGAAGTAGCAACGAAAATAATTTTATGGTTGGGGGTCACCACAACATGAGGAACTGTATTAAAGGGTCTCGGCATTAGGAAGGTTGAGAACCACTGCTCTGTAGTATTCTTTTTCATCTCTGCCAGACAGATGGGAAGGGAGTATCTTACTGTCGTCTCCTTTTGCATTTTTTAAATCATTAAATTAGATGAAACACATTTTCTGTTAGTGTTTCTTCCTTAGGGAAGATACTAGTTTGTGTCCTTACCTGTTTTTCAGTGGCCTTGGTTTTTTTTTTTTTTCATCTAGAGGTGCTCTTAGCAAAAGCATTCTGTTCTGACTTCTTCCCCTGCCTGTATGATCTCTTCCCTCTTGTACAGCAAACATTTGGCAAGACTACAAACATAAATTACTAAAGTAACTGATATAATCCCAGAAGAGTTATTAGGGAGGCCATGCAAAGGCATTGTTAGAGCAATTCATGGACAATCCAAGTGCGTACTTTCTGCTCAAGTAGTTTGCACACCCCAACTCCTTTACAGCTTGTAGTACTATTGTTTTTGTGTTGTTTTTTTTTTTTTTTTTTTTTTTTTGTAGAACAATTCTGTTGATAAGATGTTTTATTGAGTGGATGATACTAACTCATTTTATGGTCTGCTCCTTCCACTGATAACCAGCATACCATGATGCACAACTTGTTCTTTTAATTATTCTAACTTTTTGACTGAAGTTTGCCTCAGTTTTATCATAAGACTTCCCGTGTGGCTGTACTGTTTGAGTCCTATACTTAGATGAATCTTAAATCTAAGCAATTTAGCAGCACACTGTTAACACAAATAGCAGGAGATTTCTCCCAGGGGATGAACCAGGTATATTTTACCCTCTTTTGTGAATTTGTGTAGCCGAAACCTCGATGCTAGAGTTCTTGCTTGAAGGTAGACAGGTGATTCTGAAATGGGTTGGAGGAGAAAGAGGAAGATAAAAGTTCATTTCAGCTAGACGGTGGATTAATACAGATGAGGGACCACATAAGAAAATTTAAGTAAATAATCTAGGTAATCTGGGTACAAAATAACTTCTAAAGAGATAAAATATATTAAAGTGTCGTGTATTATTAGAATAATTTACTTAACATGGAGAAAGTGATCTTCTAATTGGGAAAATACAATATGAAATTCTACCACAGTATGACCGTGGGCCTTTCATTTCAGACACACAAAACAATGAAGTCAGATACTACATTTTTCTGTATCATTTTCCACCCCTTTACATGTAGAAGTCAAATAATATGCATTAGGAATGAACAGTGCTGTCTGTCTGCATTCGAATCATGGGCTCTCAAAGGTTAAACAGGATCTTAATGGTTTCTAATTCAACCATCCAAAACGAGAGAGTGGATCTTCACTCTCCTACAAACTTTGCATCATTTCAAATAAACCAAGCTGAGAAACAAATGGGCCAGAAATTTCAAGTTTTGTGTGTGTGTTTTTTTCTTTTTGAGAGCAGGGAGAGAAAGGGAGGGTTTTAATTATGAAAGTTTGTATAAGCTCTTTAAACAAGTTGAACTTCAGACTAAACAACCTGGGCAGCAAGAGGGCTCAGTCATTGAGGTGTTCCATTTTCAAACATTCTCTGATCCATATTCTCTAGCCATTGGCTTGGTGAAGTTGAAAGGTGAAGTTCAAAGCACGTACAAAACAGAAAAAGGAAAGAGGAGCAGAGAGTAGAAGCAGGAGAGGGAATAGCATTCCTTTAAAACTTTGTAACAACCCTGACCGGTTTTGCTCAGTGGATAGAGCGTCAGCCTGCGGACTGAAGGGTCCCAGGTTCGATTCCGGTCAAGGGCATGTACCTCGGTTGCGGGCACATCCCCAGTAGGGGGTGTGCACGAGGCAGCTGATCGATGCTTCTCTCTCATTGATGTTTCTAACTCTCTATCCCTCTCCCCTCCTCTCTGTAAAAAAATCAATAAAATATATTAAAAACAAAACCAAAAAACTTTGTAACAAGACTCTTGGTCACCCGAGGACGGTGGGCCTTACCTCTCTTAGGTGAATGTGGCTGATGTTCCAAGGCAAACTTCAAACTTTAGAGACAGTAAACATTACATACGCCACCACCAATCCAGCCGAGAGCAGGCTTAAAGAATAGCCCAGCAGTTCTTAAAAGAAAATAAAGGAGGAGGAGATTTTGGAGAGAAATGAAATGTTAGTTTTTAAAAAATCTACCTTATTTCCTTCTGAGTAGTTCTATGAGTCTCTGAAAGTAGTAGAAACATCTTCTGATTTCCACTTGGACGATCTTCCAGGCACAGTGACTATACTGCTTGTCTTGCAGGAAACTGCTTATCCTGTGGAAATACCTCCTCAGTTCTAAGTTGCTGGGCTGGGGGGTCCTAGCTCCCGGGTGTCTCCTCTCATCCTCCTCCATCTCTTCCTTGTCTTCATTTCCCTTCTCTTCTTTCAAGCATTGTTCCAGGTACTGCAGTTGCTGATCAAGTCCGGTTTGGATTTGTCCCAGGTGTTTCTCTTCCCCAGTGGACTGGAAGGTGGATTGAGTGAAGATGCTGAAGGCCAGCATGGACATTTCATAGAAGGCCCCCTTGATGTCTCTGTGCAAAAGAGGCTGGCTATATGCTAGGACCTCTCGGGGCAACTCAAAAGCTTTGTTTTCTCGTAGGCACTCCAGAGGAAATGATTTGCTCATGTTGGTCAGAAGCTTCACATTTTGCCAGGTGATTCTACGAAGATGAATATGTAACCAGTCACAGCCCAGAGAGAGTGTGCCAGGGATGAACAGGCCTATGAGGCACACCGGCCACACACATTTTCGAATCATGTCAGGCTGGGTGTTCATTTTTCTTCTAAGCCAAAGGATTCACAATACTCCAGATTAACGACGCTGTACTAGGTCTTACGTATGCCATTGCGTGCCTTTTATACACCTGAATATCTTCAGTGGGGAGGAGTTTTCTCATTTGTCATTGTATGGTTCTCAGGGTTTCGGCCCCTTTCCTTTACCTCTGAGGCTTTTTTTTTTTTTTTTCCACTTTGGGTGACTACATTGACTTTGGAAATTCCTAGAAGCCCGGATGATCCATCTCAGTACTATAGATCATAGTAACAAGACTGGTGCAGAGTATTTGAGAAAGAACTGTAGGCTGTGTCTCTATACACTCACCCACCAGTATGACATAAGAAAAAGGGATCCTCCAAGAATTTAATCATAGACATTGACCAAGTGACTATGATTATTTGATTGTAAGGCTAATCTTGTTAAATTAAGCTTCTAGATTTGGATATTTTCTCTTTTTATTTGATTTTTCCAGGCCTCACAAAAGATAAAAAAAAAACGAAACACAGTTGGTCAATTGATCGTAGCATTTATCAAATAAAGGACTAACCTGGCTGGGTTTTCTGTTGCCTTTAGAAAATGTTGATATCCTCACCTGAGGATATTTTTCTCCCAATTGATTTTTAGAGAGAGTGGAAGGGAGGTTGGAGAGATAGAGAGGAAGAGAGAAACATCAGTGTGAGAGAGACACATCGATTGGTTGCCAGTTGCCTCCCGCATGTGCCCCGGCGCTCTAACCACTGAGCAACTGGCTGGGGTAGAAAATGTTGATATTCTCTGACTATTCTTTCCTTTACTTAAAACCGAGCCGGGCTTCCATCTAATAAGACTCAGTTCCAGTTCAGTTGAACATAGAATACATGGGAATTCAATGTACTATTCTTGAAACTTTTCATTAAAAAACCACATATGTTTATATAAATACACACGTATATTTGTAAGTACACACACAGCCTTTATAAGGTGCAAAGCACATCTGAGGGCAACACCTTCTTGTATACCTCACGTAACAACTTCTAACTCATGGCTGTTGTTAACCATCTTTAAGTTCCCTGTATTTTCTTCCATGTACAGTGTTGTCATTTTATTTCCTTCACCCAAATTTTTCTGCTTTTATAGACATTCCACATCATATCCTCATTTATTGCAAACTGTAGTTTCAGCACCTAGCACATGCCGGTCACTGGGCAAGGTCTTGAAGAAGGAGGGGTAAGGTACAGTCCAGGACCTCCAGGGGTCTGTCTGTGATGGAGAAGCAGGCATGCTCGAGTCTTTCAGGGAGCAGGAGTCATTGATAGGCCCTCCCTGGAGCAAGGACCTCATTCCCCAAGTCCTGTAAATATTCACTGATGCTGATGTTGACAATATTCATTGACAAAGAAGAAAAGATGGTTGACATGCATATCTTTCCCACCATTAGTATTGCCTGATTTAGCAAATAAAAACATGGAACACCCGGGCAATATTTGGGATGTACCTATAAAATCATTCAATGTTTATTCCAAATTGAAACTTAACTGGGTTTTCCCTATTTTACCTGGCAACCCTCTCCACCATGCAAGCTCCCACTGACCTCATAAAGCACAAGTCAGACATGAAGTTCTCTGCAGGAAGCTCGTCCTCTGCTAGCCATCACCTGGTGCACAGGTGCATTCAATTGTGTTTCTCTGCACTGGCTTTACTGTGTACATATCCCTAACAACCATGTGCACTCCAAAGGGGGAACTTGCCATGTTAACACAAAATAGTACACACACACACAACACACACACACACACACACACAAGCTCACACAGTGACTCTGATCAGAAGCACTATTGGATGATCAGTCTTTAGTCATACCTCTGTTCCATAAAAGCCATCCCCTCTGAATATATCTCAAAATATAATCATAAAATTGAAAAGAAACACAGTATAAGGAAACATCCTTGCCAAAATGTGTCACAACTGCCCAGCCTGTTACTAGTGGGCTGTGTGTGGTCATGGCTACTGTTTCCCTGATCTCTGTTCTCATTTCTCTAGTGATGTCCTGAGATTATTTACATTGGTCAAGCTTTCCTCAGAGGGGAAGCTGGTTGGCAGGCTTGCCCTGTTGTTGATGGAACTGTGGGAAGTGCATGTGGATCACACGGTGAATAGTAATGGGCAGGACACAATTTGTTTGACAAAATATCAATGAGCCACTTCAGTCTAGACGAGATAACTGTGATTCAGCTCAGGGGCATTTGGCATCTGCGGGTAAGATTCATTGCTCTTCGTGGAAAGGCAAGTTTCAATCCAGCACTTGAGAGTAACATGTTGGAGTAACATGCTGATCATCCATGTTACTCAGAACTGGAGCGTAAGTCATTTCATTTGGGGTCAGTAGGTGATTGGGCCCAGCAGAGAGCTCAGAGACGGGATGCCTGTGTCCGTGTCTGGCCGTGCTTCCCACAGGACGTGGGGACAACAGCCACCACAGAGTTGTGTGCAGCTCTGTTAGCGCCAGACCCACCCTGGAGACCCACCCTGGAGCTCCATCAACTAGGCTTTCTCTCATTCCTCCTGTTTCCTGCCTTGGGATTAGCCTCTCCTGTGGCCCCCTTCTTGTCTCTCTCTCAGTGATGTACCGGATGTAGACATGTATAATGACTGCACAAGTAACACCTGGATAGGTTCTTATTGTAAAAAGTCAAGCATTTCAGATACATGAAAGCCAGGATTGTCAACTAAGCCTCCGCTCATGCCCTGTCCTCCCAGGCAGTAGCTATGGGTATCAGTTTAGGTGTCCTTACTTGATATCTGTCTCCACACTAAACACTAAGCTTTGTGAGTACAAGTGCGTGCAACAACTGGCTTGTTGGCTGCACCCTCTGAGTGCCCGCCAGACCCCTAAGAGATCAGGGGAGACCTGGGTCACTTTCATGGATGATGTGTGGCTTGGGAGTTGGGCGACTTGCATATATATTTAATTGCTAAAAAAGGATTATAAAAAGTGTAGTATGCGTTGAGGTTTAATCCTGTAAGTGTATCCCTGTGACTGTCTATATGCTAAGAATATAAATAATCTACATTATAAACCCTTTGTGAATATGAGGCCCAGGATAAATGGGTCACCAGACCTGGATCCTATCTTGGCACCTGGCGCATAGTGGGTACTCAATAATTCTTTGTTGGATGACTAGCTGCTGGTGCTGGCTGACAGTCCTTGGTGTTCCTTGGCTTGTGGATGCTTCACTCCGAGGAAGTCATGTGTCAATAACAGGGAAATTATTTTGGGGTTTAGTTGAGGTATAGGGGTCCGGGTAGGACAAAGTCAGGGCTTGAGGACAGTTGAGTCCACAGAATGGCAAATGGAAGCACCAGCGTCCGTTCAGTGTCCTCTCTTAATCCCGTTGCTGTTCTCTGGGATTCCCGGGGGCTGGTTAGGTCGAGAGCACCTTTACTCTAGTGGTAACACATAGTTTTGCATTGTGTAGTTGACTCATGTATCTTTCCCTATAGGCAAGACATGTGCCTTAGTTTTGTTTTCATGGCATCCCTTCTGTAAGAGACTAACTGCTTGTTGAATAAAAGACTGCATGCGGTTTCTTATGTTTTTCAAGTTTGGGTATCAACCTGGGAGGCTGACCGGCTGAGATGTGATCAGATCATCCCTCCCACTTCCACCCCCAGTAGTGCCACTTCTTGTTTTAAATGCTCCGATGAGCTGTTACTGTATCATACCACTCAAAGAGAGACTCTTGGGGCAAACTTACTCTTGGTTCTGTTGTTAGCCCAGCTTCGGGTTATACCTATAGAAACTTCCCACACAGGAGTCTTTTGAGCTCTAAGAGAATGATCCCTGATAAAAGGGAATTTAACATGGTGGAGTAAGGATTCAAATATATGAGTACACACCATCAGTAAAACCTACCCTCAGTTTTGGGATTCCCAGAACAGCTTCCATCCATGTGTTTGTCACACTATGGTTTCTCTTGGTCCATTTGAACCCCAATGGGGATTTCATTTCTGACCGCATAATGTTTCGAACGTTGGCAATGAAAGATAACACCTTCGAGAATAATCCTCCACTTTACTCCGGAGTAGATGTGGGTTTCTTCCCAGACCACATCAGGGAGTGCCTGTAGTCTAGAAAGAAATGACAGGAGTGGAGTGGGTGATGGACAGGGATGTCCACTTGTCTAGGATAAATATTTTAAAAGGAGTTGCCTCTATCGCATAGATGAGGACAGTGTCTTCTTTTAATCACTATCATCTTGTATGTGGTCATAAGGTTTCTTGACATTCATAAAGAACAAAAAAGTCATTATTACGGAAAAATTTAAGTGAGCTTCTTTTAGACTAACAGAAGACTCACATGCTCCAAGTTTTAGGTTTGTTTTTTTTTTAATGTTTGAGCAATGCCCGAGTTTGGGGTGGTGTCTAAGAAAAGGAGTTGCGGCGGGAGGTACTAATTTCCTAGAACTGCTGTGAAATTTTCCACAAACTGGGTGGCTTAAAACAACAGAAATTTATTCTCTCAGAAGGCTGTAACCAGAGTCATTAGGAATATGTTTCCTCCAAACCTGCTAAGGAAGAACCTTTCCTCACCTCTTCTAGCTCCCGGTGACGGCTGGCAGTCCTTGGTGTTCGTTGGCTTGTGGATGCATCACTCCAATCTCTGCCTCTATTGTCACGTGACATTTCCCGTGGGTCTGTGACCCTGTCTTCCACACATTGCCTTTAGGTATTCTTTGGCAACTATCTGCCCAGTCATTAATAAGAATAAAGGATACTATTTATTTAATAGTTACAAAGTACCAAGTCTTTATGTAAATTACCTTTAGTTCTCACAGCCACTACGTAATGTAAATGCCATTATCCTCAACTTAAAAGGAGGAAATAAAGCTTAGAAATATTAAGCGACTTGCCCAAGGTCACATAACTGACAGGATCAGGATTCAAACCTAGGTCTGTCTGAGGCCACATTGTATTTTTACAGGATCTGGTGGTGCAAAATCCACTGTGTACAAAAGGACTTGAAGCAGCTTATAAAAGATACACAATAGTAGAGAATAAAAAGTAGTTAAATCAGAGTTGAGGTAAAGCAAGTGCAAGTAAACGAAGTGGAGTCAGGGGTAGAGCTAGGGCATGAGAATGCCTCATAATGGCCAGCGTCATCATTGCAGAGGGCTGCAAATCTGTCTAGTAGAGCTAGGGCATGAGAATGCCTCATAATGACCAGCGTCATCATTGCAGAGGGCTGCAAATCTGTCTAGAAGCAAAGAGAAAATATGATCTGTTAAAGTCATCACAGCGTCCAAAAGACAGAACAAGCCAGTAACAAGGCTAAAACCCCAGTAGAAGCAGAGCTTTCCTTGGTACTGAGTCCTGGGAAGGATTTTCCTTTGGGCCTTCAAGAAGGGAGCACTGCCCAGCTGGTGTGGCTCAGTGGTTGAGCATCCACCTATGAACCAGGAGGTCACGGTTTGATTCCTGGTCAGGACACATGACCAGGTTGCTGCCCAATCCCCTGTAGGGGGCGTAGAGGAGGCAGCTGATCAATGATTCTCTGTTATCGTTGATGTTTCTATCTCTCTCTCCCTCTCCCTTCCTTTCTGAAATCAATAAAAATATATCTAAAAATAATAATAAGAAGAGAGCACTATGGGACTTTTTGGGTAAAGATACCAGCCACTTCCTTATGAGGTAACATCACCACCACCACCACCACCACCACCTCTGCCATCACGTGGGGGACAGGACTGCACCTCATAACCTCCCTCCATGGAGGCGATGTCCTTGGCAGGCATTCCGTGGGGGCTTGTTGAGTTTTCTCATGTTGAGCTCCGGATTGGAGTTCAGGAGTTCAGCTGGACTGGGAGAGCGTTTCTTCTTCGTGGCTCAGAGTGGGGAAAAACGTGGTCACACACGCTGGCATCCTCAGAGGCGCTGGCGGACAGCCTGCCTTGGCATTCCCAGAGCCCCCGCCCAGACCCAGCCCTGCACTTCCTGTGATTCCTACAGACGAGCTTCGGGGAAACTATCTGTAGGCACGACTCTCCTCCATTTAAGTCAGAACAGGAAAAACGAGCTATCATGCTGTCATGTTGACCCAGTGCCACACACAACATGGCAACGTGCGCTGGGCTTGCACAGAGTCCTGGGGTTCATTTGCTGTCCCCTCTGAGAGCCACAGCCTTAGATGTGGAAACTCCAGGAGTTGGCCTGTGGTTCCATTCTACATTGAGATACACTGTTTCTCCACCCCCGAAAGGGCTTTTTCATAAGTTGAATCATAAAATTCAAAGCCAGGATAGCCTGGTATCCCCAAATGTTATAGGTGATGAAATATTAAGACACATCCTCTTGGGATTATCAATATTGAAAACCTGGATATTTAGAGGAAAACTGTGAAGGGCCACATGGATGGTCCCAGAGCAAAGACTTCTTTGTATTCCCAAGAGAGATGAATTAAGAAAACCGAAATTCGGATGGCCCTCTTCTGGGAATGGTGTCTACTGACATTCATAATGGTCCAACATTTGACATGCCACCGACGCTGTCCTAAATACAGCGCTGGCATAGCTAGGCATTCCTGAACCCCGGGGAATAGAACTGTTTACCTTCATACCGAGGAGGCTGGGAAAGCACTGGCATTTGCATGTGGCGTGTGCCCAGGCTGACTTCGAGGAATTCACGCTGTGAGACCTAAAGTTCTACCGAGGTTGGCTAAAATGAAAGAAACAAACAAGCACATGTCAGCAGGGCCTGGGGTGGATCCACGTGTGATAAATGTGTCTGTGACAGGATCGAGCGTGCTTTCCTTACTGAGGAGCAAGAAGTCATTGTGACTGTGTTGAAGGCACAGACACAGAGTCAGAAAGGTAAATTAAAAAAAAAAAAAGCTTCTTTGAGTAATGAAAACAACTAAAAGGAATTGGGATTGCCCTATATCTATCCCCACCAGGACAGGGGATAGAGCAGTAACACTTCTTGCCAAATGTGATAATACAGGTTTTTATGGATGGTACATGGGACAAAGAATGCTAAAAGTATTGCCTATACCAGTGATGGCAAACCTTTTGAGCTCGGCGTATCAGCATTTTGAAAAACCCTAACTTAACTCTGGTGCCGTGTCACATATAGAAATTTTTTGATATTTGCAACCATAGTAAAACAGAGACTTATATTTTTGATATTTATTTTATATATTTAAATGCCATTTAACAAAGAAAAATCAACCAAAAAAATGAGTTCACGTGTCACCTCTGACACGTGTGTCATAGGTTCACCATCACTGCCCTATACATTGCGTCCATCTATCCATCATCCATCCATCCATCCATCCATCCATCCATCCATCCATGTATCCGTTAGTCTCTGAGGATATGATGCCTAAAACAAGGTATTAAAAAAGAAAAGGAAAAGTTCATGTGCCCATAGAGTGTCCAGATTTTCAGATAATACAGATTAAAAGTACAGGGTGTTACAAGTGCTGTGAAAGACATAAACAGGGCAAGAGGGTAACTGGGGAAGGTGATGGCGTGAATTAAATGTGAAGGATGAAGAAACATCAACAATGTAAAGAACTGGAGGGTGGGCATTCAGACAGAGAGAACTAGAAGTCCCAAAGCCCTGATGGAAAAGAGCTTCGGATGTTCAAGGAATATAAAGGAGATTGGTTGGGTTGGAGGGAAGGGAGTGGAGAGTTGGCACTAGGATAGGTTGGGATTGGGTAAGGGTGGCGGGCCAAGATGGAGTTCCAATTTTATTTTCATACCAATGAAGACACATGAGAGAATTTTAAGCAAGAGAGTAATGTGAAATGGCATGTGCTTTAAGGAGGTCATTGTGGGGACACAATTTGGTCAAGAGCAGATACTTCAGTAGGTTAGGTGAGTGTGGTGACCTAGATAAAGGTAGCAGCAGTAGAGATGGAGAGAATAGACTGATTTGAGAGATATGTTTAGTAAGTTACTTAACACTCATCTGAGTCCGGATCACATCTTTGATGATCGAAGGTAGTTTTACAGATGTGCCATTGATAATCCATTGGATTATAAGGTCTGTACTGTATCGACATGATTGTTTTTTGATAGTCAGTACGTAATTTCATTTGGCATTACATCTTTAACTGGATGGCCTTAAACTAGGTTAGGTCTCATACAGCAAAATAAATAATTTACTTAATTGGACTTAGGTTGGAGCTGAGGCTTAAATTTCCCAGGGTTAACCTGAGGATTAAATTCCTGAGACTGTCCCCCGATGTATTTCCTGTGGGTACACAGAACAAATGTATATCCCTGTACGTTTTGACATTTAAATAAAACAATGTATTTTATGATCAATCATGGATTACTATCTGTAGTTCTCTCATAATGGAATATAATCATACAATTCTGAAGTTAAGAAAGTGATGCTAATTTGTTATTTACTAAATATAGACAAGAGCTTATAGCTGACGACTCCAATCCTCTCAAATTGATTTTATTTAAAATCTTAGAAATGTCCGCTCCAATCCTCTCAAATTGATTTTTTTTTTCAATAGCATAAGAGTCTTTATTCGAGCTAGCTCGGCTCCCCCACCTTGCCGACACAGCGACAGGAAGCAGAGAGAGCCTCTCAAATTGATTTTATTTAAAATCTTAGAAATGTCTAATTGTCAGAAATGTCCCTCTGTCCCAATGCTCTGACACAAACTATACTCCCATGATGCACTGCTGTTTAATAGGCTGAATCAAGATGTTCTTGTCACTAATACTAGACTCTTCTTGTGCCACAGAAAGAGTAAATAAATGAAAAGAATGTTTTATATTTCAAAGTTTTCAACATTTTTCTTAAGCTTTTGACGTGTCTGATGGTTTACCTAGTGTAGAGGCTAGTCTTCTTAGTTTTAGATTATTTGTGTTTTTTTAATGAGCTCGTGTCTGATTTGGCACACAATGGTTAGATCCATAATTTTACAATAATCTAGCAGTACTCCATAATTTTGCAAACACCCCTGGACTTCCAGATGCTTCAGGCATCAGCTGCTGTAACAAACACATCCAAAAAATGTGAAATGGCTCACGCATGATGGAAGCATGTAAAGTGTGGAACAGAGGTAACTTGAGCTATAGTGGGCTTTTCTTCCAAGCAGTGACCAGGGTCACAGATGCCTTTGATCTTGTGGCTCTGCCATCTCCAGTGTGGCTTCCAAGGTTTCAGGGTTTATCTCCAAAAAGCTGGGACAAAAGGGCAAGAGCTGGAGGGTTGTCCAGAGGAGTGTTATCTGGGCTGGGCTTGGAGGGGCCCACATCACTTCCAGTTACATCCCGTTGGTGGGAACTTAGTCGCATAGTCACAGCTCAGTACCAGGGATGCCAGGAAGTATAGTCCAGCCATGTGCCCAGGAAGAAGAGGGAACAGTTCGGTGAGTAGCTAGCCCATCTCTGCCCTGCCTCTGATCCATTTGGAAAAAGAGTCTAGCAATCAAAATGTGGTAGCACTGGTATGAGTTGGCTTGGGGCTTGGGTTGGCATGGAAATGACACAGTGCAGATACCCATTAGAGATTTTAAAAAATCCATTTGAAGAGAATTGGAGTTGTTAACCGCAGGCAGCTTTCTAGTGGGGATCTATTCTTTTTCTGAAGAGTAGAAGAAGTATTGTTGAAACAAAATAGTTTTAATTTCTTTTTCAAGGCTATACAAATAAGGGAAATGATTCATTTTGGTGTCTTTTTTTTTTTTAAAAAAAAGCATGCTTTCCTTACAAGAAATCTATTTTGGTAGAAAGACACTGTCATTTGCTTTCTTTAAAAATCAGAATCTCTGAGACTTATTCCCCATGGGGACCAACATGCAGAAGGAGATCCTTCACTATCATTCAGTGTGAACTCTGCACTGGTCATTAACCAGACCGCAAGCACAGTGTCACCAAGTGTGCATACGCCATTTCACGTTGTCACCAGAAGAATCCTGCAAGGTCCCATTTTACAGTATTGAGGGACCAAGGCTACAAAGGAGTTATATAACTTGGCAAAGGCCACCCCAAACTAAGGCCTGCCCGACTTTCTGTTCAACTGTATTGAAGTGAAAAATAAGTGTCTCATGTCAGATGTTGTTTTTTTAATGAAGAAGAAAATGTGTTACCTACTAACATCACAACAGTAACCTAAACAAAATAGGTTTCTTGGGAAAGATTTTAAAGATTTCTCTGGCTTCTGACAAAATGAGTTAAGCACACTCGGGTCCCTTTTTCGCCCTTGAAGCGCGAGGTCGTTTCCCTGTCTATGGAGTCAGTTTAGAGGCTGCACGCTGTTTGCAGGCTGGCGGGACCTAGGGGACCAGGACAGTGGGATTACAGGGTGTGGCTGGAATTCACTTCAGGCTTCTGGGGCACAGGGAGGAGCCAATCAATGATTCTCTTGTATCATTGATGTTTCCATCTCTCCCTCTCCCGTCCTCTCTGAAATCAATAAAAATATATATTTAGAAAATCGCTGCTTTAGCTGAAAGGTGTTTATTATGATACTAGAGGCCTGATGCACGAAATTCGTGCAAGAGTAGGCCTTTCTTCCCCCGGTTGCCGGCACCGGCTTCCCTCTGGCACCTGGGACCCGGGCTTCCCTCGCAGCCCTGGCTTCATCCGGAAGGTCGTCTGGAAGGACATCCGGTCTAATTAGCATATTACGCTTCTATTATTATAGATGGGGGAAATAGTTCCTTCACAGATTGTTCCAGGATTCAAATCTGTCCTGGGTGCATATTGCAAAAAGTCATATTTCCCAAATGTATTCTTTTGTTTCCCCAAACAGATGTGGGACTCTTGGTTAGTGCCAGTTCATAGTTCTCTATTGGTGCTTTCTTCTTATCCTCCTACTAGGTAACTTTGAATTCCTGACAAAACAACAACTCATCAGTTGCCAAATTCATCCCAAAAGAAAAATTAATTTGTTATTATTTATCATTATCAATATGACTACTTGGACAACCTAAAGCTCCTCCCAGATAAATTATTTCTAAGAGTTACTTTAGAGTTAAAGTAGGTTATAGTTTCTGAATGCTGAATCTGTAGGAAATGACTTTGTTGGTAATTGGTCATTATTTAAAAGACATTTGTTGAGACTTTGCTAGATGTTGGAGAGTCAGTTCTGACTCAGAGGTTCTTTCAACCCTGGGCTGGCCGGTAGATCTGAGGGCATTCAGTCACTCGCTCCCATGGAAGCTACTAAAACCATCAAGGACAAACTCTTCAGCTTAATTGCCTGTACCAAATGCCATGTGTAGCTGCTTCCTGAAGCAACCAAGAAATCAACTGAGATCCGGAAACCCTTTCAGAAAAGCAGGTTTTCTTGCCGGTCCCGATGGCCGTAAGATTTATCCTAAAACAGCTAGGATTACAGAGTGTGTGTTCTGAGCGGCACACTCAGGCCTGCAGAGTAGTGGAAGAGCTGCCCAGTGAGGAGGAATTAAGCACTGTGCAGAATATGCCGAGTAACAAGAGTGGGATAGTGAGTAAATGCTCTGTGAACTCAGCGACACACAGAGGTCGCCTCTGGCTGCAAAGACAACAGGAGAAGGAGAGTGTGAAGGACGAGTAGAAGATACTCGTGGGTGTGGATCCCAGCCCGGTCTCTTACTAGCTATGAATATCTTAGTATGTGGAAGCCTCGGTTTCTTCATTTGCCAAAAGGAACCATAGCATCCACTCATAGACACGATGATAAAAATGTAGAGTGCCTAGATGAGCACTTCAGTGTCTGGAATGGGGAAACCTCTCAGCAAGTCCTATCAGCAAATACAGTAAAGCACTCCGTAAATAGCTTTGTGCGTTTTCTTGTCTGTAAAGGAGCAATATTACATCATAGGGCAGTGGTCAAGATGAAATAAGGTGACAATTGAAAGGCCTGGCACAGTGTCTGCCATGTGGTAGGCGTGTGATAATATTTACTATTGTTCTCAGTGAAAAATGTGGCAGATGACACCTCAGACGCAGGGAGGAGACACACAGCCTGGCCTGGCCGGGCTTGGCAAGTTGCCCAGGCCTCTTGGACGCAGGAGTTGTTCAATTGAATAGTAATTGAGGGGTAGATGGTGGTTGTAAAATGTGTGAAACATACAGGAAGAGCCTCTTCATTAGGGATATCGATGGAGGATTCCAGGATTTTGGAAGAAAATCAACTGAGCAATCTCTAAGTTTTTCTGATGCTGAGATTCTGTGGTTCCTGCAAAACTTTTAGTGATTCCTGGGAAAGAGGCCAGGGAATGAGACATCCCCGCCGTGGAGCTGCTGGGCTCCGCCTGGAACACACCAATGTCTGCACTCCTGGGTTTTGACAATAGCAGCCCATGTGCTGAGGGGAGACAATGTTTTTTTTTCATGTGGCAATCCGCCCAAGTATTTGATTTGACAGGTAAGACACCATGAATGCATTTGGTGACTTGTCATTTCTCGTGCGTGTTTTTCCACCTTGAGTTTGAGATTCCAAGTCAGAGAGAGAACAGAGAAGAAAAACCCCAGGTCCCCAGGAAATGAGTCTTTAGGCAGAACTGAAACACGTATACTTTGTGCGTATGAGTCATCAGGCAGGGTCTGGGTTTGCCGCCACGCACCTGCGGGCTGGGGCAGGCGAAGACCCTCCCCAGGCAGGAACACTGCACACCTTAGGTTCCCGGGAGGAGCCTGGGAGGTGTGTGGACTCCCTGCAGAGCAGGGCCATGGCACTGGCCAGAGTCCCTGGACAATCTAGTGCAGCCTTCCCCCAGAGTCCCATGAAATCTTATGTGGAAAATAAACTGCCAACAAGTTGAAGAGGTTTCTTACTGCCCGACTTGAGACCTCTGACAGGCAGTAAGAGCCGCGAGCATCCCAAGGAGGGAGACTGTGAGTGGCACACTTCCCACACTTACTGGAAAGCGGTCCTTTTTGATGGAGAACGCATCTAGGGACCAGAGGCTTGAGCAGCCATTTGTGCAAAGCTGACGTGGGGCCAGGACCACCCGCGGAAATCATTTCTTTGTTCTCACCCTCTCCCAGGGGTCCAGATACAGACACAGGTTTTGGGGGCATCTCTACCTTTCCAGTGGCCAAATGGGGATGGCACATTTACTGGAAAGCGGTCCTTTTTGATGGAGAACGCATCTAGGGACCAGAGGCTTGAGCAGCCATTTGTGCAAAGCTGACGTGGGGCCAGGACCACCCGCGGAAATCATTTCTTTGTTCTCACCCTCTCCCAGGGGTCCAGATACAGACACAGGTTTTGGGGGCATCTCTACCTTTCCAGTGGCCAAATGGGGGCCACTGCCCCGGAGAGCACCGTCATTTGGGAAAACCTGATGGGACTTGGTAGGGAAGATAATGGGCCTCCAAAGATATGCACGTTCTAATCCCAGAACCCGTGACTATTTCCCCGCCATGGCAACAGAGAGTTAGCACATGGGACTCAGTGAGAGAGCTTGAGGTGGGCAGCTATCCTGGATGATCATGGGTGCTTCTAAACAGGAGGCCGGCGGTGGGAGTCTGAGAAGATGCAGGGACAGAGCAGAGGTGAGGGTGAGGTGGGCCCGGAGGCAGGGAGTGTGCACGGCCTCTGGAAGCTGGAGAAGGCAAGGAAATGGGTTCTCCCCGGAGCCTCTGACCTGCACGCTTTAAGGTAATACCTGTGGGTTGTTATACGCCACTACGTTGTGGGTTCTCCCCGGAGCCTCCGGAAGGAACGCAGCCGGCCACCCATTTTAGATTTCTGACCTGCACACTATAAGGTAATACCTGTGGGTTGTTATACGCCACTACGTTTGTGGTGATTTGTTACAGCAGCCGTAGGGAACTCATACATGGGTCTGATATTGGTCCCACCTTTCCTGTGCTGGAAGGTGGATGGATTAACATACCAGGGACCCTCCTAAGACCCCAAACTCCTCCCAGACACTGACCCTCGAGGGGACACCTGCTAGTAACCACCGTCTGGCCAAGTGGGTCCTGCTTTCTGGAAGTCCTTCCTCCTCCTCTCCACCTCCCAGGACCCAAACATCACTCAGCTCTTGCTGTGCTGCTCCCATGTGCAGTGACTGATCACCGACAGGCTTTGAAAGGAGCAGTGCGATTGGTCACGGTGATGCACACCTGCTATTTGATAGTGATTTGTGGACTGAAGAGCTACCAGCCAAGTTCATACTTCATGCAATTACTAGTGTACTGTGGTTACTGAGATCCCAGCTGTTGCGGGACCAGTGTTATTTAACTAAACCATGTTTGGTGAAATGCATGCGTATCAGAGCCGTGCAAAAGTGAGGGAGGACTGCATGTTTAAAACTGCGGCACGAATCCTGCCGTCTAGTTGTTACCACTGGATTTCATGCATCTGCTGAATACCAAAGTCTGAATGTGGCTGATGCAAGGGTCAGGCATGACAGTGAACAACGTATGAATTTGTAGTAGAGCAAACGATGGTGAAGGACTATTTGTACCTTGTTTCTGATGATAGAGGTCAGTTCTCCAGGAAACAGATTCTGAGATGCTGAGATGTGCATGTAGGAGGTTTACTGGGGACCGCCGATGGCAACAATGTCTCACAGAGAGATGAGAGCCGCAGGATTGGGCAGAGGAAGAAGTTGACTATGATGCAGTGGGGGAGAGGGGAGGAGGGTCCTGGGACTAAGGCAAGGGGGCCAAGCCTTTCTGTATGTTCCTCCATCAGTCGGTCATTGGATTTGAGCTGTCCCAACCCCAGCAGATGCCGTCCTCCAGCCAGGTGCCTCTCTGGAACTAATTGTAAGCCCTGGAGAGGCTCTCACTCAGCTGAGGCTGGCAGCTTCCAACACTCCCAGCAAGGAGGGGCTAGGGTGGGGGATAAAGTCCTAAAGGGGCCTGGGCAGCACATTGCAGGGTCTACTACCTTAATAATTATAGGACGCTGCTACCACTGGACAGCTGAGTTTTAGAGGGCGGTCACTATTTCAGCAAGTTCAGGTCAGAGTCTGGGACCCAGTCAACGGGAGGAAGAGACAGGTGCAGGAGAGCTGCCAGGCTGCTGAGCCCAGGCCAGGACTGCGGAGGGAGAAGGCAGCACCCCCTCCAGGCCAACCCCCCTTCCAGAATAGAGAGCAGCAGCTTGCTGGGCCCAGCTGGCCTCCACTTTCATTTCACTTGGGATCGTCTGTTCACTGGAGAGGAGCTGACCGTCTTGTTATTTGGTCTTGTCTTGGCCTGGTAGGGCACTTGGGCTCTGAATTAAAACGGATGGAGAGAGTGACAAAAACAAGATGAAAAAGTTGCTAGGTTTGACATTTGTGGTTGATTTTTTTCCTCGAGTGAAATACAGGCATGTATCTTGTACAGAAAAGATTAACTTGATTTTCATTCTCTTCTCTCCCTACCCTCCTTTTCCTGTTGGTTCTTAGACTCCACACATACACCTGATTCATGGTCCAATGTAGTCACCCCAAGCTCTTTATTAAATTCTGAGGAATTAGATGGCTGGAGTCCTGCTTCCACTTCCCTGCGTTGGGAATCAGTGGGGTCAGCACCTCTGATTCTCTGAAGTGACTGATCAGTTCACACTTATGGCTTTGAGAACCACCCCCCCAAATCACCAAAAAAGGGGGGTCAGCAGATCTCAGGGAAGTTGCCAAGAAATCAGCAGGGAGATGAACGAGATAATGGAGGACTTTGTCACAAATGGCTGACAGCATGTTTTAGAATTGCTGACCTCAAAGCTCAGGTTAAATACTAAATAAAAAATGTTTTGTGCCTACTTTCTCTTTCAAAAGACGAAAGATGCTCCTGCCTGTAAGAATTTAGCTTTGGCATCCTGGTGGACTGAGGATTTGCAGGCCACCTGGCAAAGGCCTTGACTCATCTGGGGTGTCTGCCTGGAAAGGCTGAGTTCAGAGTCTGAAGGCAGAAAGAGCTTCTGATTGGCTGATGGCTGCCCTTGTGCACCTGGGAGAGCAGGTCACCAGCTGTGTATTTGGTCCTTTCTGGACTAGAGTTTTCACCAACATCCCTCAGTTGGCTAAAGGATGTTGTTTTTTAAATGATATCTAATGCTTACCTTGAATCCAGTGCAGCTTAAATATTAAATAAAAAATGATTTGTGCCTACTTTCTCTTTCAAAAGACTGAAGATGCTCCTGCCTGTAAAAATTTAGCTTTGGCATCCTGGTGGACTGAGGATTTTCAGGCCACCTGGCAAAGGCCTTGACTCATCTGGGGTGTCTGCCTGGAAAGGCTGAGTTCAGAGTCTGAAGGCAGAAAAAGCTTCTGATTGGCTGATGGCTGCCCTTGTGCACCTGGGAGAGCAGGACACCAGCTGTGTATTTGGTCCTTTCTGGACTAGAGTTTTCACCAACATCCCTCAGTTGGCTAAAGGTTGGTGTTTTTTAAATGATATCTAATGCTTACCTTGAATCCAGTGCAGTATATATGATAGTATTTGTGTGGCTTATAGGTAAAATACTGCATGTAGGATGATAGATAATTGTCTAGTCCCTAGATTTTAGAGGAAAGGTGAAGGGTAATTGAGCATTTGAATGGGGAGGAGATAGTGACTTAGAATGTACAAGTATTATTTGGTTTTTATATTGTGTAGGAGACAATGATTCATGACTCCAACAAGATAGTTCTAGGTCAGTGATGTCGAACCTATGACACGTGTGTCAGAGGTGACACATATAAGTCTTTGTTTTTCTATGGTTGCAAATATCAAAAAATTTCTATATGTGACACAGCACCAGAGTTAAGTTAGGGTTTTTCAAAATGCTGACAAGCCGAGCTCAAAAGGTTCGCTACCACTATTTTAGGTCCTGTGTGGCTCGACCTGCTTGTTTGGGGTTTGAAATGGAGAATTCTCTCATCCTCTCATTTGATCTGATAGCAGGCAGGGAAGAATGAGAGTGGAGCTTGAAGGACCATGTGTAGCAAATCATGGTGGGAAACTGGAGATCCACTCAATTGGGAGGAAGAGGGATGGGGTGTGTTTGGGAGAAATAAGGTAGCTAACTACCAGTATTGGCACAAGAGTGAAGGACAGACGGTTTGATTCCAGTGTTGATCTTTTTTGTTGAGTGTGCTGTCCCTGGAAGAGCAACCCTGGACTACAGGTAAAACCTGAACTGTGATTTTTCTACTTCCTTTTGCCCAGCAACTTCCCCTCTAGTCAAGCAAAACAGCAAAGGGCTGCCCATCAGTCCTCTGACACTTGCCCATGCTGCAAGCGCACTACTTTGCTCAAAACGTTTCTGCACGTTTTAAAAGGTCCCGTTGCTGTAACTGGAGTTTTAAATGAGGATTTTTTCATCTGTTAAGTAAGGACAGCTATGCGTAATAAGGCTGTTTTGCAAAGGAACTTTGCATTCCTCACAAGATACCTTCTAGGTAAGTCACAGTTTTGTTCCAAGTGAGGGAATTTGAGACATAGATAGAAAGAAACTAAAGAAGGTGAACCAGGCTCAAAGGAAATGTAGCTCCTCTGGTCTGGGTTTCTGGTTTCTGGTATGTTCACTTTAATGGTAATTTTTTAAACCATTATTTGGAAGTTCTCAGCAGTTCCCAAGTCTGGTCAAGTATGGCCCCAGCATTTAAGAAGATGCAGTTAAGTTAGATGTAAAAAACAAATGTAACTCGTGATTGCCTTTGCATAAGACTAATTGAAAGGTTAATTTTAAATAAAATAATTAATAAACAAAGGTTGACTTTGAATAAAAAATTCATAAACAATATGTACTATAAATCATTTCAACATAAAACTTAATGGCAAATGATAATTCAATCCGATATAAGACAAACAACTTCTAGAAAAAATGATGCCCAACATTGAGATTCTTTAATGTTAGAATATACTGTTTTCCTGTGTATACAAACACACACACACACACCATTCATTTCCTGCTTTAACTTGTCCCTCAGATGGTGCAATTTCCCTCACGAACCAGATATTGCCATGCTAACCAGAAATGGCACATGTGGAAAGCAACTTAGTAAATATTAAAGTGTCTGCCCTCGGGAATGTGCGTTGGATTAGATATGATTAATATTCCAGTTATTGAAGACAGTGATGTCTTCACCTGACACATTTCCTTTCTGTGCGTTCTAAATGAGGACCTGAGTTTGTCTTGCTGGGACTATTAGCATAGTAACATGTGTACATGATGACTTGCTTCATAAGCCTGGAGGGTGAGTAGGCTTGCATTCCTACTCATCCTTTAGAGAGGGTTCTTAATGGATTGTTGAATCATAAGGAGACAGGACTCTTGGCTTCCAGCCTTAGCCTCTGGCTTCTATGGGATTTTTCTTTGTTCATCAGTTTTTCACACATAAAAGAAATAAATTATTAGCAGTGACTCTGACGTATAAAACTAAATGCATTTGCTCTTTTAAGTCCTCGGGTAAAATATATAAATTCTAAAACTCTAGTATACAATTCCTATATTAATATACGGAGGAAAACAGGCCCGAAATGAATTCAGGAACCTGGTTAGGGTACACTGGCCAGGCAGTTTAGAATTTAAACTCACGATTCTTTTCTAGTCCGTGTATCGGATGGTAATTTATGCAGATACAGATAAATTTAGTAACATGCACTTTGTCAATTCCAGGTTAAGATCTTTTGAATCAGAGGTTACAAACTGGCATCCCATGGGCCTGCTTTGGCCCTCAGAAATGTTTCCTTTGCTCATAGAAAGCATTGGTTTTCCTTTTTAGCTGTCAACCTGTAAAAACAGTTTTACATAAAAATCTGGATAACTAGCTCCTCTGGGAAAGGAAAAGATCCAGCAATTCTCGGTCTTTATTTCCACATGAGCACCTGCTGCTAGTGTTGAGTAGCTGCCCCCTTTAAATGGTGGGTGCCCCACCGCTGTTTGTCTTTATCTCCAGCTGGAAGCACATGAGAGCCTGGTACTACACATCGGGGTTTCCTCTGTGGGTCAGAGGAGAAAATTCTGGCACTGAGAATACATAATTTAAGCATGACTAATGGTATTTGTATTCAAAGGGATTAAGTACCTGAACAAAAACTGAGGGCCTGGTTGCCTTGAACGTTTTTAGTAAGAAGTGAGTTTCTCCTAACTTTCTTCTGTTTTCTCTTAAGTTTGTCCAAGGGGGCATTTGCAAATGGTTTTTTAAGACCATGGCAGAACCAGCCTCCCCCTCCCCAGCGTACACGTCACATGCTTAATTCCAACAAGTCCTCTAATTAATGGCCCAGCACAGCTCATAAGACTCCCAAAGCCAATTAAACAATGTCCACCCTTGTACCTCCCAGTAGATTGGGGAGTAGCTCAGCAAACGCAGTGATTGATATGAAAAGTAGCAACGTCTTCTTAAGCACTTGGAGTCCTGTGGTTATTCTATGAGGCACAAGCTTTCAACACAGCGGCCTTTTATCCTCTGAGCTTTGGGAGTGTGAGAACACCAGGGAGGCCACATGCACCACAGCGTTCGTTCCCGTGGGCTGGGAATCCTGGCCCTGAGGGGGCAGCAGCAGGGGAGTGGCAGTGGGAGCGGGAGCTGGCAGCTGTGGTTGGAATAGCATTTCCCTCTCCCATTATCCTGTTGTCCAGAAGCCCCAGTCATTCATACTCAGGGTTTCCACCTCTCCGTATACCGCCAAGGCCAGCTTCCTTTGCACCTTGTATTTCCTTGTCTTCTTTGGCTTTTCATTTGGATTTACTCAGCATCACTGAACGGCTTCAGAAAAACTGGATCTGCTAGTAGAAATTAGAGCTAGTTGGTAGAGAATCTACCCAGTGGAGGAATTTATTTACGTATAAGAAGTTAATGCCAAATCTATATAGTAAGTTAGCTTTATGTTCACTAATCTTTTTTTATTTTCTACTAATCTAGTAATTAATTAGTTCTACATATATGAAGACTGTACTCATTCTGATAAGAGAAAAAATGAGGAAAACATTTTATATTATAATTACAAAAGTAGGATTTATTTAGTGTAGAAAATATAAAACTACAAAAATGCAGGAAAGTACAAAAGAAGAAATTGAAAATCACTCTATCCTACCATCTAGAGATAATTATTGTTCACTTTAAGTTTACTTTTTTCAGTCAAATATATTTTTTTAAATTGCGATAATTCTAGACATGCTATTTCATTATCTACTTACTTGTGTACGATTAAATCATAAATATTTTCATATCTTTAAGTTTTGTGTTAAAGCTTTTCAAAGATCTTATAGAATTACACTATATGGATACTTCATGATTGATCTATTTTTGGAAAGAGATCTTTCCAAATTTGAATGATAAACATTGTTGTAATACAGGTATTCATAAGCTTTCAATTCCAAGTTTTGTGCACAAGCTATAATTTTTCATTTGAACAGATTCCCAGAAGTGACCTGTGAGTCAAAGGTTATAGTTGGGCTTTTTTGTGACCTTCAGAAAGGCTATAGGAATCGACCCTCCCAATGGTATTTTAGGAGAATCCTAAATAGAGAGCTTTTCTAAGAATGTCTTTCTGGGAAGCCACTCTGAATATTCTTCAACTGCTTTTACCTACATATTTTTACCCATGAGGAAGACTAACCATGTTTCTTGAGTTGTAGGAAGAGGAAAGTGGAGAGCTGCTAGCTATGAAAATGTCTGGGAAAAGTCTGGGCCATCTTAACCATCATCCATTTGTTTTGTATCATGAATGGAAAACCAACTCTTCTGTACGAAAACATAAATGCCTGCTGGGGAACATGTATTTTCTTTGAGACCCTCTGGGACAAAGAAAACAAAATGTGTAATGAGACCACAGGGACACCGAAAACATTAATTAAAGAACAATTTTCAAGTTCCCTGGCAGCGTAGGGACATTGTGTGCTCTCCGGAAGGACCGGTCAGAAAAGGAGGATTCCTTTACTGACAAAGGTTCGCGTGCCTGGCTGCCTGAGGGGGACTAGATTAAATCAGAGATGAATTTTAAAACAGGCCTAATTAAAGTGTGCTCTATTGTAAATTTAACGCACTGTTTATCGGAGTCCTATTTTTCTATTGAGAAGATGAACCACAGCGAACCACACTCATATTTTTGAGCATTTAGGCTGCAGAACTAACATGTTAAACATATCTGGAGGAGTTGAGAAATAGACACTGTACTGTCCATATGCACAGTGTCCCAGTTTGCAACAAAAGAACCACACAGAGACAGGCCCTGAACTGACCGGTTGAATTTGAACTTGAAGTCCTGATGAAAAGAAGCATGTTATGTAAACAGATTAAATTTGAACAAGTGCTTTGGTGTTAGCTAATAAAATCTAAATTTTTCAGTGGTCCTCCTGAGTCTAATGAGGTTTCTAACTCCTAGCAGTAAAACCAGATTTTCCATAATAGTTTACTTAGCAAGTATAATCTCCAGTTGTTCATGAAATAAAACGTACCATATAAATACTACATGGCTATGAAGCCCCAGTTGGAAAACTTGCTATATTTTGTCATAAAAGTAATGAATGGGTTTTTTTGGGTTTTTTTTACTCTAATTACTTAGAAAACCTATAATCTGGAGTAGCATAGAGGGGTAAATCTGTTACATGCCTCAGAAGAGAATCTATGCCAAGTCTAGCAATGTGTTGCCAGCATGATTGTTTTGTAAGAGACAGTGTCTCTGAGGTATTGGAAACTATGGCTCCTCTTCCTTAGGACAGGTGACTTCACCTGAGAGGAGAAGCAAGTTCCGGATCTTTCCTTTTTAATTTACCATAAAGGGAGCTCTTGAAACTCCCTTTATATATCTAGAGTGAATGCCTGGGATTCATCTTTCCTGATGGTTCTTTTGCCTGAATATCAAGCTCAATGAAGAACTTAACCCCAACCACGCTAATATGTGACATTAGCCTAGTAATTAAAAAAATATATAAAATTCAAACCCATTAGGTTTTTAACATTAACCAACAGCGATTTCCCTAAATTTCACTCATTCACCACATTCGTGGATCCATTCCTTCATTGACTCGTAACTGAACTGGGTGCCAGCAAGGAGTGCAGTAGCCTGTCTGGACCCTAAGGATGGGCTCCTGGGCCTGAGGGAGCTGGCAGCCCCGTGGAGTAGACAGGGGAAGACAGCCCTGTGAGAACTGTTCCAGGTGGAAGTACACCCAATGTGTGCAGGCACAGGCTGGGCGTAGCTAACCCTGCCTCCAGTCCACCCCGTCTCCCTCAGCTTCATTCATTTTACTAGTATTTTCATTTATCACTGTTTTACCCTAGAGCTTTTCTACTCTGATGGAGGCACATGGGCCAGCAGCATCCGCATCACTAGCAGTTTGTTAGAACTCTCTGGACCTGTTGAATCATAATTTGCATTTTAACAACATCCCCAGGATCCAAACTGTCACAGAATTAAAGCTCCTCCTGTGTGGATGCGGGAGGGGCCCCATTACAAATGTATGTGCCGAAAGAGTGAGCAGAGAGCGCCCACTCTTGATCAATGGGTGCTGGGAGGATTTAGTAATAATAGCTCTGCTTCTTACTGCTTGCCAGTGTGGCTGCTAAGCGACTTAAATATGTGTTCTTACATCTCTCTATAAGAAAGGAATGCCTGCCCCCGTTTTGCACATTAGAAATCGTCCAAGGCCATGCAGCAGTGCCAGCTGAGCCAGAAGGTGAAGGCAGGAGGCTGCCAGAGCCTCACTGTGTTGCCTGCAGAACGCACAGGCTCCCAGGGCTGGGACGCATCTCTGAACGCTCGCTTCACACTTAGTTCCCTGTATATGCCGGTCTCGTGATAGAAATTTAGCACGCTGACCCAAACAGTCCAAAACGAGTGGATTTTCTTCTCCAGGTACAATGAATAATTGCCAGCATAATGCCTGGCGGCCGCCGGCTCCAAAAGCAGTTTGGTCCTGGGTTGAATCCCACTTGCCTGCTCATTTACGGTGCTAGGTGTTACTAGATGAATACCTTTTCTGAAGATCTTCAGGGGTCTCCACCGTGGGGATCACTTGGCTGACACACTCCCTGTGAGATACGTGGGCCTTCGGGACTCTTTCGCTGCTATGGGCTGTAATTTACTCAGGCCTGCTTATTGAATCAATTCTTACAAGGTTTATTTTTTTTTTAACTCATGGGATCTATTTTTGTTGTCAAGTTTTTTTTCTATTCAATTTCTTTTCAATTAGAGGAAAAGTGTGACATTTTATGATTGCTGTAACAAGTGTGAACATGATGAGAATATATGAAGAAAAAGCTAACAATGTCTTCCCTCACTTTCATTCCCACTTCCTTCCTCCACTTCCTCCAGACCAGCTTCTATTGTTCCACACCTTTCTCCTTCCTCATGCAAACATACACAAGTGATATGTGCATATGCAGAGTTTTCAGTTGAACAAAAAAGTACTCTGCAATTGGCTTTTACTATGTCATGGACACACACACCAGCCCACCACCACCCCCACTCTCAAATCTCATTTGCAAAATTCCTTTTTCTTCACTACAAGTGCTCTCCATTTGAGAAGGGAGAGATGAGAAGACTGCTTCCAATTTAGGCATCTCAAAATGGAGTTGTGGGAGATATGCCTATAAAGGTGATGGTGCCAAGTAAAAGCTGCTTATAAAATGTGCAAATGCCAATGTTGATCTTAAAGGAATTATCTTTCAAATCTAGAATATAGAAAAAGCATGGTGGATCCTGACATATGTCTTTACCCCCACTCTCCAAAACGAAGCAGCTTGATTGGCAATGACTATTTTTGGAATGAAAATAAGCCTTATTCTGGTAAAGTTATTGTGGGGCCTATAGTGTTGGAAAACTCGGCTGCACTCATTTCTCTGCCCCTGTCGCTGCGCTGTCTTTCATCACTTCAAAGCCCCCCAGCATTTGAAAGTGAACGGGTTTCCTCCTTAATAAACAGCATGAATACACTTTGTTTTCTCTTTCCTAACCTTCTGGTTTATGTGGAGTTAGCACCAAATCCCTCGGCATGAAGGCATCTGTTTTATGTTTTGAAACCAGTGATAGTCTTACACAGTTATAAATAATATATTGTTCTTTTTAGTTACGGACTGCATACTAATTTTGTCCATACTATAGAATTCTCTTATTCTTGTGATGAAATAATATACATAAAAGAGGATTTTAAAAGTGTAAAGTACTAGGAACATTTGTTGCAATTTTTATCATTATTATTACCATCTTCCTCCTGCCTGGTATATGTTACTTTCTAAATTAAGAAAAATGACTACATGATGTGTTATTTGGGGCTTTGAGAAATAATCTTTTTTGTTCAGGTTGTCATTTTTGTTATAATCGTTCACTTTTCCATGCTTTCATCTGGCATCTCCTTGAGCGTCCCATTGTGCCCACAGCACCTGCGGGCATTTCATTGGCAACGAAGGCACCGTGGTCCAGTGAAAAGAGCACTGAAGGAGAGTGAGAAAGCCTGGCCAGGGGGGCCTGGGCGCTATGTTACTTTGGAAGCTTAGGGCAAGTCAGGTAACCTCTGAAGACCTCCTCTCCCCTCCCCACCCCCAGACATGCTGAGCCACAGCAGCCCCTTCCCCAACAGGCCAAGTGCTCGCACCCTACCTCCCTTTGCATGCACTCTTTCTTTTCCTGGATGCTCTTTCTTGTCTCCCACCAGACAAGCTCCTACTCATCTTTAAATGTCCAAGTTCAAATCTCATGTCCTGTGGGGAACTCATGTCTTGCGTCCCTCTCTTAAATACCTTACTTGCTTCTTCCTCTTTAAGCAAACTCATAATTCTGCAAACACTCAGGATAATATTTTTAATGTCATTGTGTGTGTGTGTGTGTGTGTGTGTGTGTGTGTGTGTGTCTAAACCTCCCTCATAAACCATGAGCACCTTTGGGGCAGGGACTGTGTCTCATTCGTCTTCGTCTCCCCGGGGCCTAGAGTGTCCTCCGATGCAGAGTAGGTCATCTACACATGTTTGTTCACTGAAAGTATGAACCTCAGTTTCCAAAAAGAAAATAGATTCTTTTTTTCATCTGGTGTGACAGTTGCCTTCGTGGGGGCCTCTTCCCAGCCAAGGAAACCTATGCTTTTATTTGCAGATGTGGACCTTGGAAGCTGCCCTCCAACCCTTACCCTCCCCCCATCCACAGTTTATGTTCATCTCCCGATTGGGGAAATCAATGCCCCATCACCTCCAATTTAAGCTGCACTCTATATCAGCAACACAGCTGTTCTCTCTTCCTGTGTCGAGAGAAATGAGCGTAGTGCGTTTGGAAACTGCTTTCAAAAGTGAGAGCCCAGGATCAGCAGCTGCTGGGTGTAGGTCTAAGGTCCAACCGCAGCCTCTGCAGAGGCACCTGCTGCTTTCAGACCTGCTTGGGAGTGAGGGGGTCCCCACACACAACGCTTCTGTCTGCTTTCCATGCAGGGCTGTGAAGTGACAGGGAAGAAAACCATGAGGGAGAGAGGGAGAGAGGGAGAGAGAGAGACACACACACACAGAGACACTGGGGGAAGTGAAAGGAGATACTATGGACAAAGGCTGTGCAAAGGGATACGTGTATGTATAACAGCAGAGAGAAGCTGAAAAACAACATCCAATTTTCCAAAACGAGGGTGGGAACCATATGTCTCTAAAATCCCACCCTGCATCGTCATTTGAAACATGAAGATTCACCTTTTCAGTCATGCAAGTTACCAGTCCTCCCATAATAAGTAGGAACAGTTCATCCCTGCCGTGGGGTGGTTATAACCCTATACCAGTCCTTCTCCTCGCCCTGGCTGAAACTGCCCAGATAAGTGGGCACAGGCAGCCTTGAAGTGTGCATTATGTAAGCAAGCCTCACCTCCTCCCTGGGCCATGGTATTCCGCTGGGCGTGCAGATGTGATGCCCATCTCGAATCTCTGTGTGAACATTTTGCAGTTCTCCGCGATACCTGCTGGGCTCGATGGTGAGCCGAGCTAGGTGGTTTGGTAAGAGTTCTCAGTCACCTCCTCTTGCTGCTGCTCCAGCAGCTGCTGCCCTGGAATTGCTAAAGGTAGGAAGACTGTGATTATTCTTTCTGATGCTCTCCCTCTTCTACCTCCCACGTCTACAGCACAATAGGAAACCTGTAGGTAAGGGAGCTTGAGAAAATCCTTTGCAGACCGCCAGTCCCAGGGGCGATTCAGAGCAGCGTGTCAGAGGCAGGCGTGAGGCTGAGGGACAGCAGACACCTTGTGGAGAAGTATGGCTGCTTCTTAGGACCTGTGCAAAGGATCTGCAAGAGCGAGGGTGATGGTGAAGGCAGGGCCTAGACCAGTGATGGCGAACCTTTTGAGCTCGGCGTGTCAGCATTTTGAAAAACCCTAACTAATCTCTGGTGCTGTGTCACATAAAGAAATTTTTTGATATTTGCAACCATAGTAAAACAAAGATTTATATTTTTGATATTTATTTTATATATTTAAATGCCATTTAACAAAGAAAAATCAACCAAAAAAATGAGTTCATGTGTCACCTCTGACACGCGTGTCATAGGTTCGCCATCACTGGCCTAGACAGTGTGCACTTCTGCGGTGTTGTAAGAGCACCAGAGTGTGGTGGGCCCAGCTCAGTCCTCCCTTGCCAGTGCTCCTGCGTTGGAAGCTCTGCCCACTCTGAGAAGTGGTCCTGGATCCCCGGGGTCTCTGTGCACAGGTATCTTCCTCAAAGGCGTCCTTGGGCCACCATCTAAACGAGCCCTTGCCCCACTGTCCTCTTTTGTAGCACTGCCCTTCTCATTCTTAGCACACAGCACAGTTGGTTACTGTACTTCGTGTGCGTGTGTGTGTGTGTGTGTGTGTTTGTGTGTGTGTGTGTTTAACAGCTTCTCCCCCACCGGATTCTAAACTCCATTAAGATAAGAATCATGTCTGTTTTGTTCACCACATCAAACCCAGCCTGACCTGGCAGGTGCCCAATAAATATTGATTGGACAAGTTAAATGTAGGATTTAATCCTTTTATTATAAAGATGCTTGCATATCAACTCATTGAGTTGGTACTTATATAGCTAGCAATAGCTAATAGTGATGAGTAATATATAGAACTGTTTGCTATGATTCATTGTTATTAATATTTTATCAATCTGTGCACTGGATGCTAATGAAACATCCGCTAACACGGTCCAACTGGCAATGAAGAATGCTGGTCTAGAGCATGGATGAGTGGTCTGTTTAAACAGGGGCAGGGCCAGTTGTCCAGGGTGGGTCAAGTGTCATCAGTTAAAGGCTATACTCAAGTTTCTATTAAGTGAGGTGTATTGGCCACTCACTGACTATATGTCTCAGAGTCCCAGGCTAGCGCATCCAAGGTGGCACCTGGGTCTGGCTATGTGGAGATGGTTTAGTGGCTGGTACCCTGGAGACCCTGAGGCCTGGATATGAGTGCCTGCAGAAAAAGCCCAGGATGCATGGGACACTGAGGGGGGAGAGAGAGAGAGAACTGAGGGATTGATTCATGCAGGTGCCGAACCCACAGAGCAGGTGCCTGGCTGGGGAGGTGGGCAGACCTGAAAGGCAGCAGCAGGAACGAGGTCTGGGCCAAACAGCAGGGAATCATCCTGGGCCCACTGCCCTAGGAGCCTAGATGGCAGCCCTTCAACGAGCGTGGGGTAGGGTGACTCCGAAGTTGAGGCTGACAGCAAACATTTCCAAGTTCTTCGTGCTTTTTATTTAGAATAGAAACAAGCCCCACATAATGGCCTCACTCTGCTCTGTGCTGACTGCTTGCCACCCATGTGCTTTGCTTGGGGAGAAATGTGCACTTCCTATGGTTTCTTATGGTCACTGGAAGTGCAGACCCCACCTTCTCAGCCCCACCTGGTGGGCCACACGCTGCCATGACCACCCGGGAGACCTGGTTGGATCTAGGTCTTCTGGCAGCACTGACCAGCCCTCCCCTTCTCTCCTAAGGAATGAGTCTCTGAGGGGCAGCCCTGAGGAAGGGCCCCTGATCACCTCTCTTTTTAGCCCATCTTTAGTCTTGGGCAGTCTCGACAGGTTGTGTGTTTTCAGAGGAGCATACGTTATGAAACACAGGTAACATTGCTCACTTGGGGGCATCCTAGCCCCTCAAAGACTTAGGTAGAACTTGGTCTGAACCCCAATTCCTGGTATGTGAGTTCAACATGGCCACTCACCCCTTTTCTGACTCCCCTTTGCTCTCTGACCCCTCACCCCTGCTCTGGCCCTCATGTTACTCTCTGTCCCCCTAAGCCCTGCTCTGGCTCCCCTTTGGCTCCTCCTCCCCCTCCCCCCCACCACACACACATACCCTTTTGCTTTTCTGTCCCTTCTCCTGAATTGTGCAGTCTCCTCACTTCCACTCAGAATATGATCTGGTCCCAAGCCTTATCCTTTTTCCATTTCTCTAAGAAATCCAGTGGAAATCAGCGTTTTCCTGGGTCAGTAGTTTTATTAATGATTTCATGAGACTTGGGAGCAGAGGAGGGACCACCTCAACCGTGACCAACCCTCAGCTTGTCCCCTGCATTGCTGGTTCCCGCTCTCCTTGGCCCTCTGGCTGCTCAGGGCCAGGTCTTTAGGACCTTCTGAGGCCTAGGACCCTCCCACACACATGCCGAACATGTCAGTGTGCACCCACGCCCTGCGTTAAATGTAAGGTTTTGCTGCAAAAGATGACAAGCATTTCTATAATTTGGCTTTTGAAATTGACTGTAAGTAACTCCTTCCATTTTGACCGGCACTGATTTCTCAGGAGTGTTACCGTTGCGTATTCTTAGAAAGTGAGAAAATTTAGCCAATTGTTTTCATGTATAATAAAATATCTTTGAATATTAGGTTTAACAATTAAGAAATAAACATCATGCATTTGTAGACCTTCACTTGAACAGTTGTTATTTTTTGTGTTTTTCTCTTTACATCCTGGACACAATTATGTATCTCTCTTAAGTCTTCAAATATAAATGTACACCCATGATGAGGTTAGACCAGGGGTGGGCAAACTTTTTGACTCGAGGGCCACAATGGGTTCTTAAACTGGACCGGAGGGCCGGAACAAAAGCATGGATGGAGTGTTTGTGTGAACTAATATAAATTCAAAGTAAACATCATTAAATAAAAGGGTTGACTCGAGGGCCACATGGGTTCTTAAACTGGACCGGAGGGCCGGAACAAAAGCATGGATGGAGTGTTTGTGTGAACTAATATAAATTCAAAGTAAACATCATTACATAAAAGGGTACGGTCTTTTTTTTTGTTTTGTTTTATTCATTTCAAATGGGCCGGATTCGGCCCGCGGGCCGTAGTTTGCCCACGGCTGGGTTAGACCATAGGCACTGGAGCCATGCTCACGGGTGATGAGACCACTTTAATAGGAGGCCTGTCCACAGACAAGACCCTAGGAGGCTGGTCCCCACCATGGCTGCAGTCCTTGCCAGGAGCAGGCCCTGTCCAGCCAACTCACTTACCCCTCGTGCCTTCTGGAATTATGATAAACACAATTCTCTTGGTCTTATTATACATATTTTTTCAGAGCCCAACTAAGTTTAAAAATAGCATCTGGTGCATTCCTCATGCAGGGATTTCATCAGGAAACTGAAGCAACCTTAGAGAATGCTCCCCTGGGGAGTGCACTGTCTTGAAGTAGGGAGGAAGACAGGAAGGCGGCCAGCAGGGACACGAGCCTGAGCAAAGGTGTCCCCTGCATCCTGGCAGGGGCTGGGCTGGGTCTGGAAGACCCTGGGAGCCACACTGAACCTGACATGCTAGGCCCTGGGCAAGAACTGGCATCCCAGGACTGGCTCAGGTCACAGACAAGGAGGAACAGAAGGTGACTGTCATTGGTTCTTTTCCCACCTCTGCTTCCTCCTCTCTACCCTTTCAAGCATTTTTAACGCTACTATTTTTATTTTTATATTTTATTGATTTCTTACAGAGAGGAAGGGAGAGGGATAGAGAGCTAGAAACATCGATGAGAGAAACATCGATCAGCTGCCTCCTGCACACCCCCTACTGGGGATGTGCCCGCAACCCAGGTACATGCCCTTGACCGGAATCGAACCTGGGACCCTTCAGTCTGCAGGCTGACACTCCATCCACTGAGTCAAACCAGTTAGGGCTTATCGCTACTATTTTTTATTAAGAGCTAGATAAATCTAGATGACCAGTAAGCCCCAGAGGAGACCTGGCGTAAGCAGAACTGATGGAACAAACACCCAGACATTATTTGGAGTTTTGAGTGACCACTGGGGCTCCATGTACTTTACGTCTGGATTATGCAGTGTTTTTCCCATCCGTTAATGTTAGGTCTCTTCAGCCAAATGATAAGGTTGAGCAGGGTGGAAATTACAGGGTGTGGGTCTCAGTGGTGTTTTAGTGTAAGCCATCACTTCCATTCATGCTGCTAGGCTTTGCAAGGGTTTTTCTTTTGTCTTTTGCTTTCTGTTCTTGTTTTTGCATTTTATTTACCATGCTCTTTGCGTCATTTTATCTTTTTCCCTCCTACCTACTGGATTGATAGCATTTTCTTAACCTTTTTTCTTTTTCTTTTGGTGTTTCTTCTTTAAAAATTAGTAGCCTAGCCCTAGCCAGTTTGGCTCAGTGGATAGAGTGTCAACCTGCAGACTGAAGGGTCCCGGGTTCAATTTCAGTCAAGCACATGTAACTCAGAAGGTGAATATCACAGGCTCAGTTGAAGGCTCAATCCCCCACCCTAGTCTGGGCATGTGCGGGAGGCTACCAATCAATGCGTCTCTCTCACATGGACGTTTCTCTCTCTCTTTCCCCCTCCCTTGCACTCACTCTAAAAATCAATGGAAAAATATCCATGGGTGAAAATTAAAAAAACAAAACAAAACAAAATAGTAGCCAATGTTTAAAATTCAAATTTCTCACAAAACACTGAACTTCCAGCCTTGTTGATCGACCTGACACTGGGTTTGTATTCCTACACGGTGGCAACAATCTGTGAGAGCTACCTTCTTCAGACACATAGACTCAGCAGTTTGCCCCAGGCCCCACTCTGCTCTATTGTCTCCCTGACCCTGAAGAATCATCAGTTACTATTTCATTGGAGCTGTTGCTCTCCTAGACCTACTGTTGACTCATTTTTGTGACCTCGCTTGCCCAGGAGGCATCATTTAGCTGGAGCATTTGGTGAATCTACATGTTATCATTTCTGATACATTTTACTTCATGTCTGCCATTGTGCTTTTCATTTGTTCCACAATTTCTATGCATTCTCTCTCCTTTCTTGTCTTCTTTTGGATTGATTGTGTTGTGTGTGTTTTTGTTTGTTTGTTTGCTTGTTGTGTCTCACTACACTTTTTCTTCTGTACTACTGCAAAACTTACAGTCTGTTTTTATTTTTTAGTGGTTAACCTAGTAGTTTCAGCATGTATGCGTAACTTACCCAATTCTAGAGCGATCAGTATCTTTATCTTCCTCTGAACAACACCCTTCCCACTCATGTCCCTTTAATTCCTGTGCTAGTCTTTCGGTGTATTTTAAAACTATGTATTTTTTCTTCTTAAACATCCCACGAGGCATTTTTGTTGTTGTTGTTCTTTTAGAGCATCAATGCTTGTATTAATTTACCTATATATTTACCACTGTCAGTCCTCTCAATTCTTTATTATATTTCAGAATCTTATGTCTTCTTATATCCTTGCGATTCCTTCTTATATCTCCTCTTATATGCCTTACATCTGTGATCAATTTTCTTTTGCTCAAACTACATTCTTTAGTATTTTCTTTAGTGAGGATCTGCTGGTGGCAAGTTCTTTCTGGGTTTATTTATCTGTGCACGTCTCAAGCGAGTCTTCCTTTTCCCCCCTCCCCCCCTCCACTACTACTTTGAAAGTTATATATTCCATTTCTTTCTCATTTCCCCTAAAATTACTTAGCTTTGACTTTTATTTATTTACTTATCTTTATTGTTGAAAGTATTACAGATGTCCCTTTTTCCCCTCCACTGACTCCCTCTATCCCCTCTCCCCCCCACCAGGCCTTCACTACACGACGGTCTGTGTCCATGGATTATGCATATAAGTTCTTTGGTTAATCTCTTCCTTCCCCCCCACCCCCTCCCCCCGAATCTGAGATTCCTCAGTCTGTTCCATGCTTCCATGTCTCTGGATCTATTTTGTTCATCAGTTTATTTTGTTCATTAGATTCCATAAATGAGTGAGATCATGTGATACTTGTCTTTCTCTGACTGGCTTATTTCACTTAGCATAATACTCTCCAGGCCCCTCCATGCTGCCTCATAGGGTAAGAGATTCTTCTTTTTTTATAGCTGCATAGTATTCCAAGCTGTAAATGTACCACAGCTTTTTTATCCATTTATCTACTGATGAACACAGTATATTCTTCCACTAGTTTATATATTCCTCTATCTCTTTTTTCAATGTCCTGTAGTTTTCTGAGTACGGGTCCTTTACCTCCTTCGTTATGTTTATTCCAAAGTATCTTAATTTTTTTTTTTATTGCAGTGACAAATGGGATTTTTTTTTTTTAGTTTTTCTGTCTGAGAGTTTATTATTGGTGTATAAAAATGCCATGAATTTTGTATCTTGCTACATTGCCGAATTCATTTATTGAATCTAGTAGTTTTTTGGTGGAATCTTTAGGGTTTTCTTGTACAATATCATGTCATCTGCAAATAATGAGAGTTTTACTAGTACTTCCTCCTTTCTAATTTTGATGCCTTTTATGTTTTATTCTTGTCTGATTGCTGTGGCTAGGACCTCCAATACTATGTTGAATAAGAGTGATAAAAGTGCACGTCCCTGTCTTGTTCCTGTTCTTAGGGGAAATGGTTTTAGTTTTTGCCCATTGAGTATGATGTTGGCTGTAGGTTTGTCATATATGGCCTTTATCATGTTGAGATATGCTCCCTCTATTCCCACTTTGCTGAGAGTGTTTATAAAAAATGGATGCTGGATTTTGTCAAATGCTTTTTCTGCATCTATTGATATGTGATTTTTGTCTTTCAGTTTGTTTATGTGATGTATCACATTTATTGATTTGTGAATTATTGTACCACCTTGCATCCCTGGAATAAATCCCACTTGGTCACAATGTATGATCTTTTTAATATATTGCTGGATCCACTTTGCTAATATTTTGTTGAGGATTTCAGCATCTATGTTTATTATGGATGTTGGTCTGTAGTTATCTTTCTTTATAGTGTCTTTATCTGGTTTTGGTATTAGGATCATGCTGACCTCCTAAAAAGAGCTTGGAAGTGTTCCTTACTCTTGGATGTTTTGGAATAGTTTGAGGAGTATAGGTGTTAGTTCTTTGAGTGTTTGGTAAAACTCCCCTGTGAAGCCATCTGGACCAAGGCTTTTTGTTTGCTGGGAGTTTTTTGATTACTGCTTCTACTTCATCAGTTGATATTGGCCTATTCAGGTTTTCTGATTCTTTCTGATTCAGTTTTGGTAGATTGTATTTTTCTAGGAATTTATCCATTTCATCCAGATTATCCAGCTTGTAGGCATATAGTTGTTCATAGTATTTTCTTACAATCCTTATTTCTGTGGTGTCAGTTTTTGTTTCTGATTTTATTTATTTGGGTCCTTTTTCTTTGTTTCTTGATGATTTGGCTAAAGGTCATTCAATCTTGTTTATTTTTTCAAAAAATCAGCTCTTGATTTCATTGCTCTTTTTTATTGTTTTTTTTTTCAGTCTCTGTGTCATCTATTTCTGCTTTAATCTTTATTATTTTTATACTAACTTACTCTTTCTACTTACTCTGGGCTTTTCTTGTTCTCTTTCTAATTCTTTAAGTTGTACAGTTATAGAGTTTGTTAGAAATTTTTCTTGATTTTGAGGTAGGCCTATAATGCTATGAACTTCCCCCCCAGGACTGCTTTTGCTGTGTCCCATAGATTTTGGGTTGTTGTGTGTTCATTTTCATTTGTTTCCAGGAAGTTTTTTTATTTCTTCTTTGATCTCATTTGTAACTGATTCATTGTTTAATAACATGTTATTTAGCTTCCATGTGTTTCAATGCTTTTGAGTGTGTTTTTTACAATATATTTTTATTGATTTCGGAAAGGAAGGGAAAAGGAGAGAGAGATAGAAACATCAATGATGAGAGAGAATTATTGATCAACTGCCTCCTGCACACCCACTACTGGGCATTGAGTCTGCAACACAGGCATGTGCCCTGACTGGGAATTGAACCATGACCTCCCAGTTCATAAGTCAACACTCAACCACTGAGCTATACCAGCTGGCCTTGAGTGTTTTTATTACAGTTGATTTCTAATTTCATGTGATTGTGATCTAAAAAGATGCTTTATATGATTTCAATCTTCTTGAACTGTTAGAGACTTGTTTTATGTCCTAACATGTGGTCCATCTTTGAGAATGTCCCATGTACACTTGAGAAGAATGTATGTTCTGCAACTTCAGGGTGAAATGTTCTGCAAATGTCAGTCAGTTAAAGCTATCTGATTGAGTTTGTCATTTAGAGTCACTGTTTCCTTGTTGATTTCTTTTTTGTCTGGAAGATCTATCCAGTAAAGTCAGTAAGGTGTAAAAGTCCCCTACTATCACTGTATTGCTGTTGCTTTCTCCCTTAAAGTCCTCCAGAAATTTTTTGTTTTGTTTTTTTAAAAAATATATCTAGATGTTCCCATATTAGGTGCATATATGTTTACCAGGGTTATATCCTCTTGTTGTATCGATCCCTTTAGTATTAGGAAGTAACCTTTATTGTCTCTTGTGATGGCCTTCATTTTGAAGTCTATTTTGTCCAATGAGAGTATTGCTTTCCCAGCTTTTTTATTTGTTTCCATTTGCATGGAAAATATTTTCCCATCCCTTCATTCTCATCCTGTCTTTTGTTCTGAGGTGGATCTTTTGTAGACAGTATATATGTGGAACATGTTTTTTTATCCATTAAGCTACCCTATGTCTTTTGATTTGTTTGGAGCATTTAATACATTTACAGTTAAGGTTATTATTGATAGGTTCTTATTAATAGCCATTTTAATAATTCTTTATGCCTATATTTCTCTCTCTATTTATTTTTATTATTACTGCAGTCCTTTTAACATTTCTTGTAATGCTGGTTAGGTGGTGATAAACTGATTTAGTCTTTTTTTTTTTTTTCTGGGAAGCTCTTTATTTCACCTTCTATTTTGATTGATACCCTTGGTTTCATTCAAAGTAGTGTTGGTTTTATAAGTACCGCGCGCTAACCGATTGCGCCACTGAACATTTCTTGTAATGCTGGTTAGGTGGTGATAAACTGATTTAGTCTTTTTTTTTTTTTTCTGGGAAGCTCTTTATTTCACCTTCTATTTTGAATGATATCCTTGGTTTCATTCAAAGTAGTCTTGGTTTTAGATCCTTGCTTTTCATTACCTTGAATATTTCATGCCATTCCATTCTGGCCTGTAGAGTTTTTGTTGAAAAATCAGGTTACATCCTTATGGAAGCTTCTTTGTAGGTAACAAATTGCTTTTCTCTTGCTGCCTTTAAGATTTTGTCTTTAACTTTTGGCATTTCAATTATGATATGTCTGGGATGGGCCTGTTTGGATTCTTCTTGGGTGGGACTCTCTGTGCCTCCTAAACTTGTGTGACTTTTTCCTTCACCAGGTTAGGGAAATTTTCTGCCATTATTTCTTCAAACAGGTTCTTTATCCCTTACTTACTCTCTTCTCCTTTTACTCTTATGATGCAGATATTATTACATTTCATGTTGTCCCACATCTCCCTTAAACTGTCCTCCTGTTGTTGTTTGTTTTTGTGTTATTTTTTTGTTAATCCTCACTCCAGGATATTTTTTTCCATTGGTTTTTAGAGAGAGTGGAATGGAGGGGAAGAGACAGAGAGAAAGAGAGAGAAACATCGATGTGAGAGACACATTGATTGGTTGCCTCCTGGATGTGTTCCAACCAGGGCCAGGGATCAAGCATGCAATCAAGGTACATTCCCTTGACAGGAATCAAACCCATAACCCTTCATTCTACAGGTCAACACTCTAACCACTGAGCCAGACCAGCTAGGGCTGTCCTCCTGTTTTTTAATTGTTTTTTTCACTCCAGGATATTTTTTCCCATTGGTTTTTAGAGAGAGCGGAATGGTGGGGGAGAGACAGAGAGAAAGAGAGAGAAACATTGATGTGAGAGAGACACATTGATTGGATAATTGAGTGGGTTTTTTTTTCTACCCTGTCTTCTAATTCACTGATCTGATCCTCTGCTTCCTCTGCTCTTTATTCCTTACAGTGTATCCTTTATTTCAGTTATGTCATCCTTCATTTATTTCTGCCTGGTCATTTTTCATAGTTTCTATATCTTTTCTCATGATGTTGAGCATCCTTATAATCATTACTCTGAACTCTATATCTGATAAGTTGCTTACCTCCATTTCATTTAGCTCTTCTTCTGGAGAATTCTCTTGTTCTTTCATTTGGGGCTTATTTCTTTCCCCATTTTGGATGCCTGCTTGGGTTTGTTTCTATGTATTAGGTAGATCTTGGTACAGTGGCTATATCAGTGATGGCAAACCTATGACACGCGAACTCATTTTTTTGGTTGATTTTTCTTTGTTAAATGGCATTTAAATATATAAATAAATATCAAAAATATAAATCTTTGTTTTACTATGGTTGCAAATATCAAAAAATTTCTATATGTGACATGGCACCAGAGTTAAGTTAGGGTTTTTCAAAATGCTGACACGCCGAGCTCAAAAGGTTCGCCATCACTGGGCTATATGTAGTGGTTGACCTGTGGAATCCAGTGGTGCAGTCTCCCTGGTCACCAGACCTGAGTGCTCTAATAATTCTCCTTGTGCATGTTGTGTTGGCCCTCCTGTTGTAATTGAGTCTTCATTGCTATTGGCTCATTCATACATGAGCTTGACCCTCAGGCTCTATTCCCAACATAGCGTGCAGTCTGCTGTGCTGTTGCTTATCTCAGGAAGGAGAATTCTCCCCTGCATGTCTTGGATATTTACCTGTGGATATACCACTTGCGGAGCTTATTGGATCCTGCTCTGTTGTCTGAAGCTTACCACTGAGCTTATGGGTTTGGGGCCTCTTCAGAGGGCTCTGGTACAGGCCAGTGTCAGATGCTGTTTGTGACTGAATACCCTATTTAGAGCAATCAGCAATCCAAAGCTTGTGGCTCTACCTGCTAGGCCTGGACACACTGGGAAGGACTGAGCTGTGCACCAAGGTCTGCTTTTCCCAGGGCCCTGAGGCAGGTTAAGCAAAGACTCAAAGTACCCAGAAATCAGCTTCTGCCTGCAGGCAGATTGTTAATCTCAGTCACTAAAGGAGCCTCAGGCTGTAGAGCTTAGAAATCCACAGGGTGGGGTGAGAGGGTTTCCAACAAGTGGGGCAATTTCTTCCCCCCAGGCAAAAGCTGCATGATGGGAAAGCTCTGCCTGAGAAAGATGGTTTCTGTCATGTGAGGGAATGACTCAGCACATGGATCCTGCTCTTACCCCAGGCTCTCATCCTGCAGCTCTAGTCCACTCTGCCTTCTTTCTGCCAGAGCCCAAGGTAAGTGGCTGCAAACGAAATTTAGTGCATCAGCATTTTAAGGGGTGTCTGCGTAATCTAGCCATCTGTCCCTGCTGGACAGAACCCCAATGCTTCTCACAGCCAGATGTTATGTGGGCACCTTTCCCAGTTCTGGTGCTCTGGGCTGGGAAGGCTGGTTCCGGGTTTAGACCCAAGACTTCTCAGGGTGAATGCCCCACAGCTGAGTTATCCCTTCAGCTGCTGCCTGTGGGAGCCTGGCCAGCCCTCTTGTGGCTCCCCCCTCCCTACCAGTCTCGATGCGGCCTCCTCTTTACAACCTTGGTTATAAGGCTTCTCTCCAGCTTGTCTTTAGTTGGTTATTCAGGATGATTTTTCTATATCTTAGTTGCTATTCCAGTTTGGTCTTGGGAGAATGTTAGTGTAGCTTCCACTTAATCTGCCCTTTAACTTTTTAAATAATCATTCAAATAATTTTTTTTCTTTTATCAAACAACACAAGGGCCTTTGAATATTTTAAGTTAATTGTCCTTCCA
Organism: Myotis brandtii; assembly: GCF_000412655.1. Classification (NCBI taxonomy): domain Eukaryota; kingdom Metazoa; phylum Chordata; class Mammalia; order Chiroptera; family Vespertilionidae; genus Myotis; species Myotis brandtii. The sequence goes on from NW_005371555.1 coordinate 367,377, forward strand.
TATTATTACTAATATTTTAGCTCCAAGTTGTTTATGATTTCTCCCCATTAATCTTTAAAAATTTTTAAGCAGTAGGGTGATTATAAAGTGACTGTCATGTTTATCATCTCCTTTACTCATCATTGTTTATCTTTTTCTTAGTTTAATTTACTTCATATGAAACATTATTATTGTTTAATTTCTTAAGGAGTGTCTGTGAGTTAGATATTGTCTTCTTTTTTGTATGAATATGTCTTTATTTCACACTCATTTTGCATGGTAATTTAGTTAGGTATCAAATAGTTGTTTCACAGTTACTTTCTCTTCCCACTTTGAATATGTTATTCCATTTTCTTCTAGCCTCTATCATTGATGAAAAGTTTGCTGCTAATCTGATTGGCATTATTAGGTTGTTAAACTATATTTTTCTCTCTGGTTGCTTCCATGACTGTCTTTGGTTATGGTGTTCTTCAATTTACCACAATGTGTCCAGGGGTATGCATGTGTGCGTGTGTGTGTGTGTGTGTGTGTGTGTGTGGTTTTCTGTTTCTTTTGAATCCTGCTTGGGGCTTATGATGTTTCAAATGAAGAACACAAGTATTACTTTAATTCTGCTAAGTTCTTAGCCATTATCATTTCAATTTTGCCTCTTTCACAATTTTCTACTCCTGTGTCCTGGAACTTCTATAAAATATATACTTTATTTTTTCAATCTGTTCTCTGTCTTATATCCTCTAACACTTTCTATCTTTTTATTTTCTCTGTGCTACACTATGAGTAATTTCTTCAGTCTTTGTGACTGGCGCTGAGTATCCTATTTAGAGTCATCAGCTATCCACAGCCTGTGGCTCTGGATGCCTGGCCTGGATGCATGTGGGAAGGACTGAGCTGTGCACCCAGGTCTGCTTTTCCCAGGGCCCTCAGGCAGGTTAGGCAAAGTATCTTTCTTAATACTAATTCTCTTTTCAGCTCTATCTAATATGCAACTTAACATTGTATTTTTAATTTTTAGTATTCTACTTACTTCTTTTTTCTAGTTCTGACCATTTTTTTTATATCAGTTGACTATTTCATTTTAAATATACTTTTAAACATTGTTAGAGTTTAGATTTATCAGATTATTCTATTACTACTAGTTCTTGGGATGCTAATTCTGCTTGTTGTGTATATGACTCCTGATTGGTTTGCTTCTTTGTCTGGTTTGTTGAACAGGAATTGTTTATTCTAAGGGAGTCTTTTGAGTCCTGAGTTATGAACATATTTTTACAAAACAATTTGAGTTTGCTTCTATAGAGCTTACTGTGGTCCTAGGGACATTTTTATGGTGATTTTATCAGCTCAGGATTCTTGCATAACCTAAATAATGTACATTTGGGCAACATGCTTGTGCATGTTTTGTGTTTTTCACGAGATGCATTTTTTTTCACACTGAGATTGGGGCAGAATACAGACTTACTGGTAGTTGCCTCTTCCCTGAACTACTAGGAAGCAGTGGTAGTTTTTCTAGTCTCGTTTTTATGTAGAGGAGGGTTTTCAATAATTCTCACCGTGTGATGTTACCTCAGTTCCAGTCTCCTATCTGGCATGGGCTCGCCTGTCCTAACCTGGTCATTAAAATCACAGCTCTAGGCCCTGAAGCAGCTGTATCCAGATTCACCCCCTCTGGTGATGCACATTTGCTCTCATGCCTACTGCTTCGGCTTCAGCTTTGGGTTCTCTACTCATTTCTGGCCTGTATTTTTAAAAAGTTATATTTTAGGGGAAGGGTGCATATATGCATAACCCATGGACACAGACAATAGGGTGGTGAAGGCCTGGGGCAGGGGGTGGGGTCAGGTTAGAAGAGGTCAATGGGGGGAACAAGAGGGGACATACGTAATACTTTCAACCATAAAGATTTAAACAAAAAAAAGTAAAAGTTTTAATTTATAGGTCTATGAAGTACATTCACCAGATGACCACACTGGATTATATTTTATATGTGTTTGGAAGTGAAGGGGGACCTGGGTGAACTTAGTATGACATTAAGAAGAGGTGAGGAAGGAAGGGTGAGTGGAAGCAGCCCAGAGTGCTGTGCTAAGGGAGTTTGACGAGGCTGAGGAGAGTCCTTAAACCAAAGACAACCTGTCGGGTGAATTTTTATCTCCCAGGAACAGGCTTTTCTAGGTATCTCCGACATTCTCAGTCACTGGGTAGGACCAGGTCATGGAGATCATGACTTTGGCATAAATGCAGAGAAGGATTTCAGAGCACAGCAGCTATTACTCTTGGTCAATTATGGTCCCTGTCAGTAGGATGACTGCAAGGCGTATCCTGATGGCAACCACACTGGGTAAAGAGCTTTCCAGGAAGAGGGAACAGCGATTGCAAAGGCTCTTGCTATGGGTTAAAGTGTTTCCCCACATCCCCAATTCATATAGAGAAGTTCTAAGCTCCAGTTCCTCAGAATGTGACAGAATGTGGAAAAAGGATCATTGCTATAATTGTTATCATGAGTTAAGATGAGGTCATCCTGGAGTAGGGTGGGCCTCTAATCTGTGCAAACCAGTGTCCTCATAAAAAGGAGAAGTTTGGAGGCAGACTGGCTCCTGGGAAGAGCACCATCATTGGGGCGATGAGTCTGTAAGCCCAGGGACACTGAAGATTGCTAGCAAGCCACCAGAAGCAGAGAGAGGCATGGGACATATCCTTTTATAGAGCCTTCAAAAGAACCCAACTACCCTACCAATAACTTGATTTCAGACTTCTAACCTCCAAAACGCTGAGACAATACATTTCTGTTATTTAAGCCACACAGCTTGTGTTACCTTGTTATGGCAGCCCTAGCAAACTAATAGACCCCTCAAATGATAGTAAACTTGGTGTGTTATGGAAACATCAAGGAGCCCAATGTGGGTAGATAAGTGACAGGGAGAACTGCAGAGGAAGAGGTATCCAGGGGCCGGATCTGTAGATCATGGCTTTGTAAAAATAAAAATAAAAAACACAGTAAAACCAGATGGAGCTATGAAGAACTTTAAAGCAGGGCTATAGGGGAGAAAGAGACTGGGTTAGGTGGGGTGTGCTTTATTTAGGAAGTGTTGCAGATCCTCAATGCACCTTTGCCAGGTTTTGTCCATGAAGATCCCTTTCCTTCCTGTCTTCCCTTTCCTTGCCCCTTCAAAACTTCCCAGAATGGGAAATAGCTGTGTGTCTCATAACAGAAATGATAGGAAGATTCTAACCAGCAGGCACATGCCATCCTTGTCATCACGGCAATTAGTTTAGGGCAGTGATGGCGAACCTATGACACGTGTGTCAGAGGTGACACGCAAACTCATTTTTTTGGTTGATTTTTCTTTGTTAAATGGCATTTAAATATATAAAATAAATATCAAAAATATAAGTCTTTGTTTTACTATGGTTGAAATATCAAAAAATTTCTATATGTGACACGGCACCAGAGTTAAGTTAGGGTTTTTCAAAATGCTGACACGCCGAGCTCAAAAGGTTCACCATCACTGGTTTAGGGTATGCTGACCTGGGTTGTGCCATTCGAGATGTCCTTGCCTGCACTTGTTTGCTGGCTGAGGTGAGGTTTATTCAGTCAGCCTTCATGAGAGGGATGGCAAGGTAACAGATGGGGAGAGGCAGGTTGGGCTGGGAAGGTTTGGGGGAATTCCACTTGATTCGCTTCCTCTAAGCCTCAGTCCTCAGGAGATATTGGCAGGCCATGGACTGATGAGGTGTCATGTATTTCATCATTAGTCAGAAAGCACCTGTACTTAAAAGGCCCCACTCTGTTTACATATGGTTGGGAGAAATGCAAGTTATTATCAGGATTACTTTATCTCCTTCCCACACAATTTGAGGGAGCTCTATAAAATTAAATCCACCCCAAACCTAGACCAGTGATGGCGAACCTATGACACGCGTGTCAGAGGTGACACGCGAACTCATTTTTTTGGTTGATTTTTCTTTGTTAAATGGCATTTAAATATATAAAATAAATATCAAAAATATAAATCTTTGTTATACTATGGTTGCAAATATCAAAAAATTTCTATATGTGACACGGCACCAGAGTTAAGTTAGGGTTTTTCAAAATGCTGACACGCCGAGCTCAAAAGGTTCGCCATCACTGCCCTAGACTGTTATAAAAATGAAACAATCAGCGTTTCAAGTGTCTATGGCTGCTCTCAGGTGAGGTGCCCCAGGTGAAAGCTTAGACTCTGGGCAGCTTCCCAAATGAATACCAAGGAGCTTACTCCTGTGAGCTGGGGAGGGTGCATGACCTCTGATGACCTTGAGGGAACATCTTCATGGGGTCCATTATCGACTTTCCCTGTTTGTGGCTAGGCCCCTGGGTGGAGAAAAGACTGGAATTCCCCTGCATTGTGTCCCACAGCCCATCTGCAGGTCCCTGTGTTGCCCCCAGAAGCTGTGAGGCCCTCCTTGCTTTGGATCAGTTTAGGGACCTAGCTCACCGGGCAGGAGATTCTTCTCGGCTTGTAATGCCAAACTTCTCTTACTGGACATCTTGAAGGCCAAGGCCCTGCCTTCTTCCTGTCTGGGCCGTTCTGCGAGCTAGCCAAGTCTGATGCCACAGGCACAACAAGGAGTGACTCCATGTCCCAGCGCGACCCCATCCTTCCCCTCCCCTCTTCCCCAGGCACCTGGGCAGGTTGTGCTCACAGCTCACAAGATCTCTCTGCTAGATGAGAAAAACGTGTATTTGATTCAGGACCTCGAGGCCAGGCGTGTGGATTGCATTCTGGGCTGAAATGAAAATCCTGGTGCAGTGGCCTTTCAAAGCTGCAATAAATCAGGGCTCCTTGGCCGTCCTGCCGTGGTCTGTCAGGTTTTGTCTTTTTCTAGAAGCCACGCTGGGTTATGGCAAATTAGGGGAGATCAAATGAGCACCAGCTCATTGTGTAATCACTCTCAATTTCTACAGTTTGGGAGCAGCCATCTTATGATTTAAAATAGAAATATTTGCAAACGGTGTACCTTGATCCGTTATGTGGAGGTCTGCATTTGAGATGTGCTGAAGTGACTCAAATGGGTTTTTTCTTCTTTTTTTTTAGTATGGCTGTCTTACTTGTCTTTGTATTTGTATTTTTCCTTCTTCGACTATATTAAGCCTTTGACCTTTTTTTAATGAACTAAAGTTGATGGAAGCACTCATCCTGGGTCCAGGGATGGGTCTTTAATACCAATTATCTCAATTCGGATTTTGTTATGTAACCACCATGTGTAGTTGTCAGTGTGTTTGTGGTTAAATGCTTATCAGTATTTTTATAGATTCCTACACCTCCTTCTTCTAAAAGGAATTTGACTCATCTGGCACTTATATAAAACCAAAAACTATCTCAGCCTGGGGAGCTGCTTGCTGTGTATGTGTGTGGGGGTGGGGAGGTAAAATGCAATTTAAAGAGAGAGTAGGAGATAGCACACACCTGTTTTGGTCTCTTGCTGGGCGGGTGCTGTTTTCCTAGGAATGGTTTCTGTGTTTCTGTTTTTCCTATTCTTTCTTGGAACAAAGAGAGAAAATCTCTAATGGAGGCTTTCTCAACCAGGCTCATTGATGAATGTGTAATCTTAAATGAAAAAGAAGTCAGTAGATGTGGCTTCCTGGACTCTGTACTTGGACCAAAAATAAAGCAAGTCCTCACCGCAGGGGCTTGGCTCAGCCCAGGGCCCGGGGGCAGTTGTTTGCCACGCTGTGCTTGAGCAGCACACTTCTCTGGGCAAATCCCCAGGCCTTTGGAGGCTGGCAAAGGCTGATTTGCCTCCCCTGTGGCTTTTATTGTTTTTAAGAAGAGTGGTGGCACCCTCACTTGTCATTAAAGAATAGTGTGGGAATAATAAATAAAATAACCCACAGAAAACAACAGGAAACACAAAAACCACTCCCCTAAGTGAATGAAAAAATTGACACCGTCATGCCTTTGTGGGGTCACTGTTTCCATGCAAGTCAGTCTAGAAACTAGGAGAAGCTTTTCGCTTTGATTTTTTTTTATTGCCGTCTATTTTTAACATTTTTGGCAAGTCTACACATGGTGGTTACATAACAAAATCCAAATTGAGATAGTTAGTATTAAAGACGCACCCCTGGACCCAGGATGAGTTTTTCTGGCACTGCTGTGAGGAAGCTCGAATTCCCATCATAAAACAATAAGTGTAAATGTCCAATCCACACAGGCTTTGTGGCCAGTGGCTCCATGTGGTTCTTTGGGGAACCTTCTCAACCTGGCCCCTGGTTTTCTGAAGGGCTCCTCTGCCCAGTGGCTGGAGGGAGACCTGGGGAGGGAAGGCTCAGGGTGTGACCAAGGTGGGCCAGCCTCTTCGGTAACCGCTGCTCTTACTGAGTGCCTATAGTGTGCCAGACCCCTGATGACCTCTTTGCACCTGCCTTCTTTTTTTAAATTAGTTCATTTATTCTCCAATTACAGTTGACACACAATATTATATCAGTTTCAGGTGTATAACATGGTGACTAGATGTTTAATACCATATGACGTGATCATTCTGATACGTCTACCTCAGGGGTGGGCAAACTTTTTGACTCGAGGGCCACAATGGGTTCTTAAACTGGACCGGAGGGCCGGAACAAAAGCATGGATGGAGTGTTTGTGTGAACTAATATAAATTCAAAGTAAACATCATTACATAAAAGGGTACGGTCTTTTTTTTTTTTTAGTTTTATTCATTTCAAACGGGCCGGATCCGGCCCGAGGGCCGTAGTTTGCCCACGGCTGGTCTAGTACCATCTAACACCATACGCACTTATTACATTACTGACACTGTTCCCTATGCTGTACTTTACATCCCATGACTATTTTTGTACCTGTCATTTTGTACTTCCTTAATACCTTTCACCTTTCCCACCCATTCCCCAACCCTCCTTCCATTTGGCGGCCATCAGTTTGTTCCCTGTATCTATGAGTTTGTTTCTGTTTTGTTTGTTTGTTTGTTTGCCTACTGTCTTATTCTATCATCCCCACATCCTGTGAGGCAGAATTAATTAAGAGTATTTTTATAAGGGTGAGAAAGTAGAAAGCCTATAGAGTCACCAGTCCAGAAGGGGATATCCTATATAATAAAAGCCTAATATGCTAAGTGCCCGGTCATCTGTTCAACCAATCAAAGTGTAATATGCTAATGATATGCTAAGGCCGCTCAACCTCTTGCTTTGACGTGCACTGACCACCAGGGGGCAGGCAGACCCTCTGACCAGTAGGTTAAGCCTAGCTCCCTCGCCCCGATCGTGCAGCGGTGGGGTTTCTCGGCCTGGCCTGCACCCTCTCACAATCCAGGACCTCTCAGGGGCGGATGTCAGAGAGCTGGTTTCAGCCTGATCCCACAGGCGAGGCCGAGGGACCCCACTGTGCACGAATTCATGCCTCTAGTACACATATAAAAGAAAGCATTATGTGAATGATAAGGATGAAAAGCTAACTAGTACTTATTACACACCTTGTACCTGGGGCTGTGTCCAATGCTTTATTTGGATAATGTCATTTAATTCTCACAACACTACAAGACAGGTCACTTTATTATCTCCGTTTTATAAAAGAGGAAACTACAGTTTCACGATGTTACACAATAGGCTCAAGAGACGGCAGCTCTGAAAGTGATAGACCTGGGAGTCACACCTAGGCAGCCTGATCTCAGACCCACTCAGCCACCAGGCTGACAGCACGGCCCACAGGCACCGCAGGCAGCAGGTGGCAGGCGAGCCAGGCTCTCCATCGGTGGCGTGGCGGGCAGACCCATCAGGGGAGGGCCGCCTCCGATCTCCAGTGTGACTCAGGTTTGTCTCCTTTTCCCTGAGGACTTTCCTCTCATTCTTCCTGCTGGAAATTCAACTCTTCTGAGGACTGTTTTTCTATCTGCCCGTTCTCCTCAGGAACGACTGTTGGCCCATGCACCCCAGGATATGCCAGGCCTGGAGTACGAAACTCCCATTTCAGGGAGTCTTTCAAAGGTTAGAGTGCATCCGAGTCACCCACCTACCTCTGAAGGCGAGGGTGGGACCCGAGGGGGCAACCTCGGTTTTCCCGTCATTGCTGAGGCAGGTGCAGGGCCCGCCTGAATGTTGGGCTGTAGACAGATGTTTCAGGGTGAGGAGGGGTTGTATTTCCTCTTCCGCAGCCAGCCCCTTCTAGCAGAGATGCCAGAGTTCAAGAGGAGAAAAATGAAAGAGAAAGCGCTGGAAAATGAAAGAAAAATGAGAGGCAGTGCTCGGGAAGAGTGCGGAACTCAGGAGAGAAAGCCAAACCCCATCCATGGGCTTGGAAAGAGGCAAGGGCTCAGACTGAGCGGAAACTGAGCCAGAGGGGGAAGGGTCTGGAGAGAAGGCGAAGGGGCGGGCTGAGCCTTCACCAGGGGGGCAGTCGAGGTGTTTGAAGCTGCTTCCATGGATATGTGGGGGCTGCCAGTAGGGTGGGCCGTGGGCCCTCATTATAAATGGGCCCGCAGCGGCGGTGAGAGGTGGAGGGGGGGGGGAGCATGAGAATGGCCTGATTCCGACTGTTTGGGAGCAGAGGAAGGGCTACCCATTCAGAGCTTTGGAGCAAAGGTCAGGAGAGGCTGCTTGGAGGTGGTGGCCACTCTCCAGACCTTGAAGGCTGAAGGCTGGTGGCAGGTGGTGAGTGAGGAAGGGGCCAGTGCAGTGGGCGTTGGGAGTCCACGAGTTGTCTGATGGGTAGAGCCACGCCTGCAGGTCCTCAGAGGGGTCTCAGTGGCTGTTGGGAGTGGGTACACTAAGAGTGAGAGTCCTTCTGCCTGCTTCAACCACAGAAGAGAGAATTTTATCCATTTTTATAGAATTGAATCCTGCTTAAGACCATTTGAGTGGAAAAGAAAAAGGTTATGCTGCTTTTATTTTTAAAAAGGCTTAAAACCCACCCAGGGGATGAAAAAAGCTATATGTATATGGTTTGTGTTGAAAGTGATAGTTAAGTGGAGGGCAGGTAGGTGTCAATTTTGCGTAAGCATTTAAGACAGCGGTTCTCAACCTGTGGGTCGCGACCCTTTGGGGGTCGAACGACCCTTTCACAGGGGTCGCCTAAGACCATTGGAAAACACAAATATAATTACATATTGTTTTTGTGATTAATCACTATGCTTTAATTATGTTCAATTTGTAACAATGAAAATACATCCTGCATATGAGATATTTACATGACGATCCATAACAGTAGCAAAATTACAGTTATGAAGTAGCAATGATGAAAATAATATGGTTGGGGGTCACCACAACATGAGGAACTGTATTAAAGGGTCGCGGCCTTAGGAAGGTTGAGAACCACTGATTTAAGAGGTCCTTGGAGGGAACACAGGCACCGAGGTTATCAGCTCCGGTCTGCGCTGTGGGCCTCACCTCACTTCTCTGGGCTGCTTAGGTGTGGCTGCTTCTGCTTCTGTACAGTGAGCGGTTGAATTGAATTGAGTGCTTTTCCAGGGTTCTTCTTGCTGTAAAATGCTATCAGCTATGACCTCTCTCTAGGCCTCCCCACAGTCACAGGAGGGTGGGTGGCAGGGAGGTGGCTGGAGGAAAATGAATTTCATGGCATGGTATTGTGCAGGGTGACAGAGGGCATGGGATAGGGGCCAAGGAGGCCTGCTGACACCCGGTGTGAAGGGTGTAAGGGGACGAGGGTAGATGCAGCAGAGGCAAGAGCTTGGGGATGGGCAACCAACTCACAGATATAGTGTTTGCCGTAAAGGAGGTGATGTGATACATTTCTTCTCTTATTAGAGAGAAAAAGTTCCCCAAGCTGAATGACCTCCTTTCTAACCCATTATTTTTCCTTTGAGGCATATTTTTAAAGCACACACAGGGAGAGGTCTTTATAGTGCCATGCAAAGATGTTCCAAAGATCTATCACGAATTTTTAAACATTCTTTTAAAGCTGGGCCTGCTTCTAAAGGAGCTGCCTTTTCAGTGAATGCTGGAAAGCGAAAACGTGCGAGCTGCTTGGACTGGCCCGGGAAGCACGTGGCAGAGGCTGATGTTGCTCTTTGCGTGGTGTCTCTGTTTCCCGAGGTTTCTTGGTCGATTATGTCTCATCATGATTCCAGGAGCTGGGCCCTCTCAGCTGGAGAAGGAGCTGTGTGTCTGTGCGGTATTTGATCCGAAATGACTTAGATACATAGTTCTCCCACAGAACATGAGCCGGGCCCTAGATTAGGTGTTAGTGCTGCAGTAACGTCTAGGGTGCGATACGGCCTCACAGGCTAACAGAGCGTAGTGGGCGGGTCACCGTAAGAGAGTGAGAGAGATGTGCACCTGAGGTGCAGACCTCACCCACCAGGCGTGACCAGCCATCTCTTCCTTCTCCCTCCCTTCTTTCTCCACCTCTCTCCCCTTGCTTGAGCAGAGTTTTGAAGTTAAACCAGGGAGGAGTTTGAGACAGTGAGGTGGGGTGAGGGAGGGGCCTTTTCTGGGTGGAAGTGTTTAGATTCCCCACGGGAAGCACTGGCCCTGGACAGCAGCCACTGGCAGAGCGTGGGACTGTCAACCGAACACTCTGATAGCTGGGGAGGTTTCTCAAGGCCTCACAGATGAGGGGTCCTCTGCCCTGAGCATCCTCACTCTGTGCCTGTGTCTGGGCAGTAACTGGGCTCTCGTCTGAGAAAGCTCTGGAGAAGACCGAGTGCCTGGGAGGTAGACACAGAACTTCTGCAGAGAAGTAGGTTATGCTTGAGCCGATGTCATAAGGAAGCTCTTCTAGAAAACGACTAACTCTGGTTCAGATTGGGGTCTCCGAGAGGGCCCCCAGGAGACAAGACCACTCTCCTGTCCATGGCCTGGGGAGAAGCTGACTGAAGCAGCTGCAGAAACAGACCATCCTATAGGTCAGCGTATAGAAGCCAGGCTGCAGGCCATAACCAAGTGCGTGTGCTGAATCTAAAGGCCAGGTTTACCCACCGTTTCCCATGTAGTGCTGGACAGAGCAGGCTTCCGCTCTTCAGAAAGTTGGGGAAGAGCGAATCGCACACTCCTGCGGGCAGGCACCTCCCAGGAGGTAAGGCTTGCAGCTGAGCATGCCCAGTTGGTTCTTCTCAAATTTACCAACGAAGTGAGTTTGTTCCTCCACTCGCCCCGAGGCAACCTTAGTAAAAGGACAGAGAAAGGCCCGTCATGGACGTAGGGAAAATTCTTCCTCATAACAACCAGGAGTGAGGAAATGGGGTTGTCCTCTAAAGGTTCCTAAGCTTTTATACAGTTTGAGGGCCAGGTGTTCAGGTCTTGTGGGAAAGAAGTCAAAGACCGGACCAGGTCTGGTTGGGATCCCTATTGACCATGAAGCTAGTTAATAATCTGAGATAACCTGATACATGAGAAATCGGGGTTAATAAATATAGCACTGATATTTGCCCACCTTTACTTATGTCATCCCACTCATCCCCCAAACACTCTGTGATATTCACGCCAGCACCTTCATTTAACCAAAGAAGAATGTGAAACAAGAGATCGTGATTAGCCCAGAGGGTAACTAGTTAAGGGCAGAGTCTGGACTCAAAAGGCAGGGCTCTCTCCAGTTCTCCAGGCGGCCATATCGATTACAGTTACTTGCTTGATTCTATTTTATTTGAAATGTCTTTTGTAGTTGTTGTAGGCCTGTTCAGGAGTGTAGAGAGGATATCATCATTAATTATTTGTCTCCGTGTTATCCTCTTTGTCCATCTGTTCTCACCTCAGCAGATTGAAAAGCTCCCAGGTAGATGGTTGTCTTTTCTCTCCTGAGAGTTTCTGGGGATGCAGCCTTCAGCCTCCAGCCAGATAACTAATCAGAAAGTTATTCCTGTTACCTGAACACAGAGATCCCTGCTGAGTCATAACCTGGGGTATTGTATTAAATGTAAAGCATTTTAAAGTTTAAAACAAGAACTTTTATACTTCATTCGAAAAAGTGTTTGCCCTGGTATACCAAAATTCATGAGATAATATTGCAGTGGGTTTTATTACTTGAAAAATATTGGAATTCCCTCACAATGTTAAGCTAAGTGGGTTATAAATGTAGCGGACTATTGACTCACCACCAAATTACTTGGATTAATATTATTTCCTTTTGCATGATGATGAGAAGTCCATCCAAATGAAGCAAGAATGACGTGTTGATTTTACTCTTTTCTTGTATCCAGGGCTCCATTGTTAACCTTCCTCCCCCCACCCCTTCCCTATCTCTTGCTTATAAACACACATTTGCATTGAATTATTTTTCATTACTCATATGATTTCTTGGTGTCATGTCAGAAGTTGTTGTTTCATTTGTTACTCATCACCCTGTTAATAACTGTAGTGGTTTTCCACTTATGACGTGCTTTCACAGGCAATGTCTCTTTAAATTTTCACAATAACCTTGAGAATAAGAACTGTTACCTTTAAAGAAGTTAAAACTGAGGTTCATAAAGGGTTTCTTGTCCAAAGACATAGTCGGTTAGAGTGATTGCCAGGACCTGAATCCAGGTCATCTGACTAGATTACAAAGGTTCAAGAAACATGTGTCTTTGGGAGTGACATGTGACTGTGTGCTAGGGCTAGGGCTGTGCTTCTCCCACCCCCCTCGCCAGCCCCCTCAGATGTGCCCTACAAGTTCCCCTGGTGTGTGTGTGTGTGTGTGTGAACTACCCAACAGTCTAAAGAGGCAGTCTTAATTGGGGTTAAGAGTTTTGGAGTCAGCTTGACTACTTATTGGTTCTATTACCTGAGACAACATTTTAGTCGTGCCGTATCTCAAGTTTCCCTAAAATGGGGAAAATAATAATGCCTACTCATTTGGTTGTTGTGAAAATTAAAATAAGTAGCAAAATAAATGTGAGTTATTGTCACTGTTATGGAATTAAGTTGAATAGAATTTTAAGATTCTAGGTGGCTGTTTGGTCTCTCAATAATCTGACTATTAAAATGTGCATCCTAATATGATTGTAATAATGATGAGGGTGATGGCAACAACCACATTACTCAGTGGCCACTGTGTTCCAGACGTTTTGTAGATACCCTCCTGAATGTTCACAGCAACCCCACAGATGCTTCCAAATCTTGCCTGCAGTTGGTGTCAATTTTACCCACCACTCCCAAGCTTAACACAGTACCCTTTTGAAAATTAGAACTATGTTTTCTAATTTTCAGTCTTCTGGCCCATTTTGTACGCTCTTGCAGTGCTTCCAGATGTCATATATAAGTTGCCATAGTGCCAAGGGTAAAATTTTCCAGACCCCAAGACTCAAATTCACTTCGAGTGTCTAAGATGAAATAAGTCTGTTGACAGTTACAGGAACGAACTTCCTTGAATTTGAGTATTTTTCCTTTAAAGCCAGACTTTTCCGAGAAAGAATTGGCATACCCTGTCTCAAAGAGAAAGAAGGGAATGGTAATTGACAGTGACCTTTCTCCCATGTATCAGACGGAGGTTCTGAGCGATAGTATATACCTGTGCTTGAAAAACTAAAAACATCTTTTTTTCTGCCTTAATTTGTTTTAATTTAAGCTGTTACATTATCTTTATCTGTAGTACCCTCTCCACACTCCATTCTCCCACTTGCCTTAGGTATTGTGTTCTCAAATCATGTGTTGTTTTTTAAACACAAAAATATTTTCTAGCCAGTCCAAAGATCTGGAAATAATAGGGTAAGTGATAACTAACTTGGAGTTTTCTATTCTTTGAAAAAATTATTAAAATAATTAGTATGTCTTTCATAAATTATAAGTGGGTCAACTGAGCACTTATAACAATTCTACCTTCACTATTTATTTTTAAAACTGTGGTAACAGTGGATCCATCCTATCCACGTGTGGACCAAAGGTTTGCCATCTTCCTTATTATTGGGAATCCAAGCCAGTCACTTGGCCTCAGAAAGGCCTTTATTTAAGGGAATTTTATGTTCATTAATAAAACATTTTTTTTTTAATCTGTGTTTTCTTCAGCAGAAAATGAGTAGGTAGTGAATGAAACCACACCAAATAAATCACACCCTTTCTACCCTTCCACTTTTTGTCACCACAGTGTCTTCTTCTGAATGGCAGTGCTGAGTTTGTGAAAGGGAGAATCCCTGTGGGTCTCTGACGTAGACACCTGTGCACTGAGCACTCCCCCCTGTTCTGCTGCTGCACTGTGCAAGGTTGCATGCCATGTTTTTATCTTTGGAATATTTACTCATATTTTTAATGCTAAAATGTCCTACAAAATAAATATGTAAATGAAACAGTGAGAATACAACTTGAATGGACATTGAAGAGCTAAAAGATGATGGGGGAGTGAAGGTCATGTGGCAGACTTCTTAGGGTTCCACCTATTTGTCCTGATTTCATCTGTGTTAAGAAATAACATGGACTTTTTAAAGCTCTTCAATCATGTCTGTCTTTCAAGGTTAAAGTGAGGCCGTAGTATTTCTGCTATCTTGCCAGGGTTGTTCTCAGAATCTATAAGGGTTCAAGGAATTTGGAAAAGGGGCTGTGTGTAAATTAATAAAGAGACTAGAAATATAAATTTGGAATACATGGGGGAGCCAGGGAAAGCTTAGTTCTAATAACCAAGCTTTCTCTGAATCTCTGTCTCCAGGGCGTTTTAGTCACACATTTTGCCCTAAAGTAAAGCAGATATACATATCAAAGGTAAGGTTTGGTAAGCAGTAAAGTATTATGTTGGGGGAACTACCTACAGCTGTTCAGCAGCAGGTAATAACATGTAGATTTTCAGGTTTGGGGAAATGCTTTCGGCCATTCAGCTGTTTGGCCAGCAGGCAATAATATGTATCTTCAGCCCTGCTGAAGCCTCAAGGTTCACCAACCTTTTGATGAACTTCTTGCATTTATGACCTGCTGGAATTAGCCTCCAGCACTAACTGATCTAGAGTATAACAATATGGCAGCTCAAAATTGAGGATGTAGATTAGTTGGACAAAAAAAAAAAAAATTGCAAGGCTGTTTCTTAGGCAGGAATCTCCAATTTGGGGATTGCCTTGTGAGCAAAGATAGCGCCTAATAAGTAGGCCGGAGTAAAACGGTACATAAATGTTGATAGAATCACATTTTTAGGCACATCCTTTTTTAAAAAAATTCTTTATTGTTTAAAGTATTACATATAGTATTACATATGTCTCCTTTTCCCCAGCCACCCCCCCCCCCCAGCACATGCCCTCACTCCTCTAGTGTCTGTGTCCATTGGTTATGCTTATATGCATACATACAAGTCCTTTGGTTGATCTCTTACCTCCACCCCCACCCCATCCCACCCCCACCTTCCCTCTGAAGTTTGATGGTCTCTTCGA
Organism: Myotis brandtii; assembly: GCF_000412655.1. Taxonomy (NCBI): domain Eukaryota; kingdom Metazoa; phylum Chordata; class Mammalia; order Chiroptera; family Vespertilionidae; genus Myotis; species Myotis brandtii. Next base: position 382,617 of record NW_005371555.1, read on the forward strand.
TGCTTCTCTGGCTCTGGCTCTATTTTTGTTCATCAGTTTATGTTGTTCATTATATTCCACAAATTAGTGAAATCATGTGATATTTATTTTCTCTGACTGGCTTATTTCGCTTAGCATAATGCTCTCCAGGTCCATCCATGCTGTTGCGAATGGTAAGAGTTCTTTCTTTTTTACAGCAGCATTAGTATACCATTATAGGCAAATCCTTTATTGGATCCTGGGAAGGTCAGATGATGTTCATTTTATTCACACACACATACTTTAAAATATAAACCTATTTTTATTCAATGTTTGGGGTATGAGAAGAAGGTTCCACAGACTGTTCCAGCCATAAAGAGAAAAATATAGTGAGAAGATGGGAAATCAGACTAGTCATTCTTCAATTTTGAAGAGATGGAAATTTTAGGTACCAGTGGAGAGGAATGGCCCATTTGAAAGAGATGTTGGACAGATGCCTAGATCTTTTAGGAAGGGACACTTCAGAGCAGCCCAGCAGCTGGGCTTACAGTTGAGATAGAGCCACCAAAGAACTAAAGACAGGAGGTCTAATTGCATTTCACTTTTGCGGTTTCACTTTTATACAAAGGGTTCTTCATTCACTATCATTCATTCATTCATTCATTCGGCAACCATTCGGTGAAGTTGGCTCTGTACCAGGCACCACTGTAGCCCCTGGAGCCCCAGCAATGACCATGACATGGTAGCTCCCTCATGAGGGGTACTTCTGGGGCATTTCTCTTATGGCCTTCCTGTAGGGAGTTGCCTTGCCAGGTGGCCCTGCCAGGAGGAATCCTTCATCCAACAGATGAGATATTCATCCTCTTTCTTCCCAGCTAATATCAGCGTTAGTCCCTTTCCTCTCTGTCCTGCCACCCTTCTGTGCCACCAAGGTCTCTTTAGAGAAGATGGATCTCTCAGGACTGAATGGGAGATTTGTTTTATTTCTTCCTTATCCTTGGCAAGAACTCTCATTTTTTTTTTTAACAAATAAGGCAGAACACATCAATAGGAAAAGAAAAATAAGAACTTTCCTTGCCAGTGTTGCTTAGTTACCTTGTCAACATTCCCTTAGAGCCCGGCTGAATTCTCCTGCATATTTTTATAGTGCACATCATGTTTTATTTCTATAATTGATCTATTAAGCAGGAAATATGGAGAACATATGGAGCTCCTGTCAATTTTATGCTGTTTATTTGGATTTCCATGTTTCTCTTTCCACAAGCCCTCATTATCATCTTTTTTCATTCTAACCTGGGTAACAATGGGCAGGAATCGTATCACTATTTATATCGGTGCTTTTAACTTTGTAGCTTAAAAAGCAAAACCCAATAGACTAACCTCAAAGCTAGACATCACTTTGTGGATTTTTCAAAGGGAAGGGACCAAGTTTTTAGTTGCTCTGTATCCTTTCTGCCTTAGCCCCATGTCTGCCACATAAAAGGCCTTTAGTAAATGTTTATTGGTTAAAAGAACAATTGGTTTCACATATTTATTGAGAACTAGCATTGTAGTGGGTGCTATTCATAATATAGAATGTGCTTATAGTTTCTACCTAGGGAACAAAACTTATGACTTGTTCTTTTCTTCCTGGAGACAACAAGGACAGAGAATAATGACTGTTACTGCCAACACTACATTTTATTTAGTGCAAGAAGCTTTTCTGCATGAAGCTGTAGCAGCATTTTCAGCAGCCACTTTCTATCTGGTATTTATGAAAAGGTATTCACTGGGAATCTCCTAGCTTCAGGGTGCTGTGCTGTCCAAATCATTCAGGATCAAAATACCCGGTCATTGTCACCATCTGTGAAGGCCATTGTATTCAAAACAGTGAGTCTCTGGGTTATTCTCTTCCTCACACACACATATGCAAACTCAACAGAAAACTATGTTTATGATGCCAACAAAACACCAAATGAAAGTTTATTTAATCATCTCTTTCCCCAGCCAATCAGGCACCCCTTCAACCCAGTGTTCCTCAAAGCATATACTTCTTAGATTTTACTAATATGCAGACTTAGATCTACTAAGTCTGGGAGGAGGCCCAAGAGTCTGCATTTCTAATAAGATCTCTTAGATCAGGCCTTGATAGTTAAAGCATCATCCATGGACCAGTAGATTTGGCACCACCAGGGAGCTTGTTAGAAATGCAGATTCCGCCCTGGCTAGTGTTACTCAGTGGTTAGAGTGCCTGCCTGTGCACCGAAGGGTCTTGGGTTTGATTCTGGGTCAAGGGCATGGACATGGTTGCAGGTTTGATCCCTGGCCCTGGTTGAGGCACATGCCAGAGGCAACCAATTGATGTGTCTCTCTCACATCAATGTCTGTCTCTCTGTCTCTCTCTGTGTCTCTCTCTCTCTGTCTCTCTCTGTCTCTCTCTCTCTCTCTCTCTCTCTCCCCCCTTTCTCTCTTTCTCTCTCTCTTCTTCCCACTCTCTAAAATCAATGGGAAAATATCCTCAGGTGAAGGGGTGAGGATTAACAAAACAATAAAAAGAAAGAAGTGCAGATTCTTAGGTGCCATCTCAGACCTACTGGGTCAGAACCTGCGTTTTAACAAGATCCCACATTAACATTTGAGAAGCATTGTTCTAACCATTTAATATGCCTACAATATAAGGCAGGAGTCCTGATGGGGCTCTGGGTTGGAAAATAGACAGGTAGACTTCCTGTGCCCATTTCAAAACTCTTGTGTACCCCTCCCCCAATTTAGCACCTTGCACCAGATAAAGGCACAGACAGATGCCTCTTTGTTTAATCATTCATGGCATGATGGATTTGTTATCTATCTTGACTACCATGTTCATCCATAACACCTTGGAGAGGTCCATTGGGCCTATGATCACACAGGGAGGAGTAACCAGAGACTTGACCAAGATCATAAATACAGATTCCCAGGGGTTTGGCTTAACCTCCACATCCACATACCTGGATGGAAGTGGGCACAGCTAAATGCAAAGTGGAAATCTGGTCTAAGCCTTTGTCATTTCTTAAATGGAACCTGGGCACTTATGAGACTCTTTTCTCTCCTTTAGGAAGAAACATGAGATTCCCCTGGAAATCACCCGAGAGGAAGATGGAAGGGGCCATTTAAAAGTGACAGAAGCTGCAGGCCGCAAGACTGGGGCCAGAGGGCTGGCAGTGGAAAACTCTGTTGGGTTGTGATCTCTCACTGAGAAGTTCCAGGTGCTTTTTTGCTTCCTGCAAAACAAAGGAAGAAAAGGAGAAGACCATGTCCATAGCTCTGAAGCAGGTGTTCAACAAGGACAAGACCTTCCGGCCCAAGAGGAAATTTGAACCTGGCACACAGAGGTTTGAGCTCCACAAACGGGCTCAGGCATCCCTCAACTCAGGCGTGGACCTGAAGGCGGCGGTGCAGCTGCCCAGCGGGGAGGACCAGAACGACTGGGTGGCCGTGCACGTGGTGGACTTCTTCAATCGGATCAACCTCATCTACGGCACCATCTGCGAGTTCTGCACCGAGAGGACCTGCCCTGTGATGTCAGGGGGCCCCAAATATGAGTATCGGTGGCAGGATGACCTCAAGTATAAGAAGCCGACCGCACTGCCCGCTCCCCAGTACATGAACCTGCTTATGGATTGGATCGAGGTCCAGATCAACAACGAAGACATCTTTCCAACATGCGTGGGTAAGTCCATGGCCAGCTTCTTGGTTATTTTGTCACATCCCACCTGAGCTCAGAAGGTTTGTAGAGGCTCCTTCCAGGACTGCCTTTGAACACTGGATACCACACGTCATCAATCAATGTTTCCCCAAATTCCATCTCTCACGCACCTGCAGTTTCTTTTTCTATATCTAAGAACCTCATTGAGATTTTGAAAAATATCAGTTGTGGATACTTACAATAATTTCATGGACCTCAATCATGAAATCACACCTGTCAGATACTGGGGGACATTGTCTTGGTGAAATGTTAGATTTGATCTTGCTGGCTTCCTTAGGACTAGACCTTAAACCCACCCAGTCATTCTGGTAAGGTTCTTATTATTTAACTAGTTAACTAGTTAAAGTTACATGATCTCTGGTGCAGTTATGGTATTTACCTCTCAGGTTAAGAAATCCTAATGGGAGAATCCATGGACTTGTTTGGGGACCAATCAAACAAGGGGTTAGCATTCTGGGAAAATAAAGATCCTGCCATTCTGTTCTTCCCTCTCCTGATCACAGGTGATTTATCCCAGGTTATGCTGTCAACTCTAGAACCTTGTGTAGTTGCTCGACGAACCAGGATACTTGAAATGCAAATGATTTTGTTTCCCTTGTGCTCTGAGTCATAAAACTCTTCAAGGGGAAGAGCCAAACCTTTTCTACACCTTGTATTTCTTTCTTTATGCTGCTGATCATTGGTGTTTCCATGCACTGACAGACTGAATTTAAAATTCAGGGTTCTTAGGCCCTAGGTTCAATGGGAAAGAGCAATCTCCTTACGTCCATTGTCATATCTTCAGTGTCTAGCTAGCATGGTGCCCGGAAACCCTTGTAGGCACTCAGGAAATATTTGTGGAATGATTGAAAAAATACTTGTGCTGTTAGAAAGTATTATTAAAAAGCTCTGAAATGGTTGGCGGATAAAAGAAACATGTGAAATGCATTGCTGAAATCACTTCTAGTTGGGATGAGTGTGTCCCCATGTGGCATATGGAAACTTGAGGTGGGGCATATGGAAGTAATTAAGTTAATACCAGAAGAAAGTGCATAAATTGATTAAGGCAGTGCGTACATCTTGAAATATTCAGCACACAAACCAATTTGCTCAGAATCATGGTGTTGCCTTGACTTGTCCAGTCCCCTCATGCTCTTTCTCTCTGCTGCCCCTTGTTAAGGAAGGAGGTTGGCTGGGG
>NW_005371555.1:387518-404261 GCF_000412655.1 Myotis brandtii
CCTGACTCACCAGACTAGGAAGAAGAGGGCAGATTCCAACCCCTCTTGCCAGCCATCTAATAGGCATCTCCAGTGGGCGAGAATTTCTTAGGTTCATGTCTTTTTGCACTTTCTTTGACAGGCAGAGGCTTCTTTTGTTGCTGGGAAGAATTTTTCTTTTCCAAAAGCATCACCAGCCACTGCCAATGCTCTGTGCAGAGCACATGCAATAAAGATAAATAAATGTGGGCCAGGAGACCTCCTCTTTGTCCTTTCCCTTCTGTTCCTGCTCCCTGATGCTTTGAACTCTGGGCACTTCTGCTCTTGCTGGCAGCTGTGGCTACCATGTAGGGCCATGGTGTGTTACTTGAGGGTGAGGAAATTCCTGGAGGTGGTTTTAGACTTTGCTTGGAGGAAATCAGGGGGTGTCACCATGTCCCCTAGAGTAACTGACTTTGCTATCTTTTTCTAGACATTTTTTTAGTCATTCACTTGGTTTGGGGGGCATACTCTCCTCATTAGAATCCTTCTCAATTTATGTTCCATAGTCCACCAATGTTCTGGGAGATCTTAATAGATGCACCATGATTTTTTCCCCCCATGAAAACGTAAGTTTGGGAAGTGCTGAGTGAAATTGATTTCTTTATTGCAAGACTTTTAATATGCTAATATGCTTTATAAATCTCCAAGAAAGGAATAATACTTTAGTATGTAGTTTTTCCTAATTTGAACCTGCTGGCTTTTTTTTTTAATGGAACATCATTATCATCTTTTGGGAAATGTTGATCTATACAAATTAGAGTTGTCAAACTTCTGTTTGTGTCAGAATTACTTGGGGCTTCTGTTAAAAATATAAATTCCTTGGTTCCTCCCCGCCCCCCCCCACACCTTAACAACTAAATTTGAATCTCTTAGACAAGACCTAAGAATTTGCACTTTTAATAAGAACCCAGCACTCTATCTTCTGTTTATTGTTAACCACCCAGAATGCTTTTCATTCCCCAGAAACCGTGTGTTTCTTACCTCTCTGGTTTTATCCACACTGTTCTCTCCTATGGATTCACCATCTTCTCTTGCATCCTTGATACCATGTCTTCTTCCATCAATTGAGTGTAAGCCCCTTACAGTTACGGAATATGTCATATTCATTTGACTGTCTCAGCACTAATCCAGTCTTAGTGCCTTATAAGTTGTTGAATGGGTGGGTGGGAGGATGGATGGGTGGATGGATGGATGGACGGATAGAAGGAGGATGGAAAAATAATTTTTATAAAGTCCCAACATGTCTATGTTGCTGATGATCAAAGTGAAGTTAAACAAATGTCTCTGAATCCCTTTAGTATCATCCTGGGTATTTTGTGTACCTTGCCTCCAAAAAGCTTAATTTTCCCTGTTTTACTTTTCCAAGGTGAAATGTTAGGGCTCAGTAAAAACAACCACCATCCACCGTCACCCTGAGGGTCTTCATGAGCTTCCTGCTCACCTCTGTTATTTGCCCTCAGACCATATTTTTGCTATTTTTTGAAATAACTTATCTTCAGGAGCCACTTTCTTCGTTAGACTTCACTTCCTGCTCTTCTTCCTTCCCCCTATTCCAGCCTACTTTTCTTCTTTTTGATCTTTGTGCTGCTATGAGTCATCATTATCATGGAAATGATCAAGACACCTGTCAGGATAGAGTAAAAGAAGAATTCTCAGCAAACAGCAGACCCTGGGTGGATGAGAAATGGGGACTTCTGCTTAGCATTACAGCTTTGAATCCCAGGCATACTTCTGGGGAGTGGAAGGGGCTCCAACTTCACCTCCTCCCCACTGTGATCCAAGGAAATAGAACCGGAAAATACTGACAGATGTGAAGGCTTCGCCCTTCATTAGGTATTAAAGGATATAAACAGCTGTTGATCAGTACCATTGAAATATGGAGGAAAGAAAAGCTTTCATCTGCTCCTAGATCCCAGGGTAACCAGGAGACCGGGGCTGTTTCAGAAGTTGAGCTTTCTCAGTTGGGAAATACCAAACAGATGTGGCTCCCTTGTGAACCATAGTCTCCTGCACTTTTCCTTGATCCTCTCCAGCTTCCTTTGTTAAAAAGCCAACAGATGTCCCCATTAACGCTCCTAAGGTAGCAGTAACTTCAGAAGCAAGGCCATCTCCTCTTCGATTGTATCTCTGTCCACTTTTAGGGGTAATGACAGAAAATAGGAAGCCTACGAAGCCACCTTTTTTCCCCCTGTTATCTGTCTAATTACAATAATTTTTATGTCCTAGCCCTCAGCTTCCCATTTTTCTATTATGTAATAGGATTCACTGTCTTAGATCTGACACTCAGAAAAAAAATGAGTAGAAAACTTAGAGCTCCCCCAACTCATGTTTTAAAAAAGTCTTTGAACGTAGAGCAATAAGAACATTTTTAAAAATAATTACATGATCTCACCTACCTCTGTGGTTTTAGGATAAATGGGTGTCAGGGAAGAAAAGATCCGGGAAAGGAAGGGAAGGAGCGAGGAAGGGAACTCATATTTATTGAGCCTGCTAAGTGCCAGGCACTATTAATCTTTCTTAATCCTTATCATAACTCAATGAATTAAATATCTCATTTTACCAATGAGCAAGCTGATATTTAAACAAGCTAAGGGGCTTTCCAGTTTTACAGCTAACAAGTCATTCACAAGTCAGCATTTTAGCTCAAGAGTGTCTGGCCAAAAATCTATGCCTTTGTCATCCACTACCATTCACAGTATGTATCATTATTTTGTAAATTTTCCTTCACATAACTAAAGACTTCAATGGTTTTAGGAGGTTGTCTAGGATGGAGAGAATGTCAGAAAACCCAGTTTTTGCTATAATTTTTTAAAGAAACGACTTGGTTTTGTTTTTACTTGGTTTTGTTTTTGTTCACTCCTGTTTAACTAATTACCTCCGGCATGCCTGAGGGGTTTACTGCCACTATAGCTGTTCCCAGGTCACATCCCAAGAGGGCAGAGGATGACGTAGCCCAAGAAAGGCTTTGTGAGCTCATGACTACCCGTTACTGCCATTTGGTCATTCATTCATTCATTCATTCATTCATTTATTCAGTAAATGTTTGTCGAGCACCTGCTTGGAAGCAGGTTCTATTTTAGGCACCAAGAGAGCAAAGCAGAGATCCTGTCCTTGAGCAGTCTCCCTAATGTCCAGAAGGTCTAGTTGCTCCAAATTGCTCTGCACGTTTGCTAACATGAGTAGTTTGTTCAGCGGCCAAGTGCATAGTGGAAAGAGTTGCATCCCTCTGGTAACCTTTCTCATGAGACTACAGCTGAGTTTCATCCTCTCTCAAAATATTGTGGCAGGAAACACGAGACTAGAAAACTGTCCATAGAGATGAGCTTTTCAGCCATGGGCTGTCGGAGAACTGAGTTTATAATGAGCCTTTAAATTGTAACTTTGCATTTTCTATTGCATGTTTCCCTCATGGTATTTTAATTTTGATAGAAATGTATATAATACTGGTAAGACAGAATGTACATCAACAACATAGACTTCCAGTGTGGTAGACCCAACACCGGGCTTGTGCACAGACTCGGAAGAGGTCAGCTAGCTCTGCATTGCAGATGCTTGCGACACTGGTATGGCCTCAGAGCCAACGTTTCTCTCTTAGTCAACTACAGATTATAATTCTGATCTCACAGGGCTGTTGTAAAGATTAAATGAGGCAGCGTGAGTAAAAACTCATGGCTCAGAGCCATCAGCACCCAGAAGAGGTGCTGAAAAACAAATGTGTTAGTCACCTCTCCGCATACATTTCTACATAGCTATTAGCCAGAACTCACGTAGACCACTAAACGATTTCTGAACAACACCCCAGAAGAATAAAATGGGTTGTAAAAGACTCAACAAGATTTTTAAAAAATTAGCCGTCTTCATTGCTGAATCATCATGATGAGGTTATAAATCAGGTTTTCGTCACTCAGAGAGTTGGGGAAATTTTAATGTTCCTTTAAGAGCTAGACCAACTCCTTGTTTCAGGGATGAGCGCCTCACTCTTAAAGGAGAAAGCCTGGATGAATCTTCTTGCTTGGTTTTCAGAAGACTGAGTATTAAATCTGCTCATGCCCAGTGTCAAAGCAGCAGTTTAGCTGGAGAAATGGGGAGAGGGCCCACTAGTCACCTCTAGGGCAAGCCGCTCATTAAAATCAGTGTTGGGCAAGGTGACCTGGATTTGAGCTCTCAAGAGGATGTGAAACGCTGTCTCAGACAACTCCAGGCACGGAGCCCCCAAGGTAGCCCTGTGAACTGGCGAGTTTTTCCGAGGCTTTGCAAATGTGGTTTGCCTTTGGGATCTGATCAGCTGACTCCCTAAGAATTTACTAGTTGGGAGGGTATAATCATAAAGCTGCCATTTTCTGAACATGCACTCCCTAAACGCTTTAGCTGCATTATGTCATTTAATCTGTAAAACAACACCGTTGAGGCAGGTAGTCTGATTTCCGTTTCACAGATGGAAAAGAGTAAGTACCGTGCCCAGGGTCACACAGGCGCGGCTAGGACTCAGACCCGAGGCCACCCAGCTCCGCAGCTCCTGCCCGCCCCTCCTCCAGCATCTTGTGTCTGTGATGTTCTTGCCCCAGAATCAACAATTCTTAATCCTGCCTGTTGCCTCCAATGTTAAGTCCTCTCTAAGCAATGTGGTCAGACAAACCCATCAGTCACAGCAAGGGACGTGGAAAGGGACAGGCCCTTCATCCGAGGCAAATTGTACGGGGTCCTTACTGACAGCAACTCTGAGGTTCTGTTTTTTTACATCTTGCTGCTCTAGATTCTGATGCTATTCACATCTGTCCAGTTGTCTGTTCATAGAAAACATGCAGAGACAGCTGAATCCGCTCTTCCCCACCCCCACCAGCTGCTGGAGAATTGATGGTCTACTGTGATGACCACAATTCCCCGCCCCCACCTTGTTAACCCAATGCCTCAGTGACGTGGTGGCTGAGTTCATCAGAACAGTGTTAAATAACCACCCCCACTCACCAGATCCCAAGAGATACCTCTGAGAAATGGTGAGGGCGTCCATGTGCTAAGAAGCAGAGAGGAAGGGGAGCGGAGACAGGGAGCCCTAGATGAGGCTGCCCTACAAGTTAAGGCTGATGACCTGCTGTCCGGACCTGCACTGAGGTCTCCATTACCTGTGCAATGTAACTTTAATGGGCCACATCTCAGGTGACAGGTTGTTACATCTCAGCATCAGCTGGGCAGGGACGTGGGATATGTGATATCCCGTGGAAAGCAGAGATAAAAGCAAAGGCTGTGATGGGTGGGGGAAGGGCATCTGCTGCTCTTACTCAGTTGGTGGCTGTAGATGTGGGGCCCATCCTCAGCCCAGGGAGGCTGCATTGTGGGTGTCAGTGCTGCGTGGAGAGGCATCGCCAAATGTGAGGGATGTGGAAATGTATCCAGAAGCCTGGAAGTGCAACGGGATGAAGAAAGAGGACTAAACCAGAACTCTTGCCCAGACCAGAATATGGAGTTGGACAGACCATTGTATAGGGTGTCCCAAAATTCACGCAAGATTTGAATTTTGCGTGAGCATTAACAACAACAATAACAAAAAATAAAAGCCTAATTTTACTTGGTTTATTGAATCAGATTCTAATATCTGTTGCCCTTTGATTTCAATCCCTTCAATTTGATAAGCATTACCAAGTACCAATTATGGCCCAGGAGCAGGGACAATGAAGACCAATGAAGACCACGGCTTTGCGTATGTGCCAGCAAAGCCGTGGAGGCCATTTACCCAATGTGCTATTCCATACATAACCCTATACTGTATACTTTATGAATCAATAAAAAATTTACAGTTTTTAATTATAAACCTGTGTTTTCTATCAAAATTACTTCTTGTGTGACTTTTGGGACACCCTATATAAGCCACTTGAAGTAGGGGTGATGTCCCCAAGAGCACACGGAAGTTGTCACCGATGTCCCAACTGAGTTCTAACGAGAGCACAGGTTTTTGTTTTCTGAGCAGAGTGTATCAGCAGGGCCCTGATACCATAGCCTTTTCACTCTGCTTCCCTGCTAGCTAGAGCGTCTAGATACTGAAATAACATCATTTTGAAAAGAGGCCACATGGTTCACCTGCCCTAGACTTCCATGTGTAGAAAGTGGTTCACAAGCTTTTCCTTTAAAACACCTGCAAGGCCTCTGAAGATGCTTTCCTGGTGCTTTATCTTGAAAATTCATGTTAAATTCATATTCTAAATGATAATTCTATCCATGTGTTCTGTCACATAATTATTCTTTCCCTTAAGTCTTTATCTAGTAAAGTGGGTGCTCTGGGAAGATAAGCCAGTTTGGGAAGGAGGGGTGGTAGCAAGAAACAGAAGCTTAGTCTAAGACCTGAGTTTGATTCCCAGTTACCAACTTCGACTAGCAAGTTTTCAGACTCTCTAACCCGGTTGCTTGTCTATAAAATGCATGTCAAAGTATTTATTTCACAGGATTGTCACTAATCCTACATAATAAAGAGCTAATATGCCAATTAAACCAAACAGCACAATGATTGTCTGGACGACGACCTTCCGGACGAAGCCAGGGCTGCGAGGGCTGAGCCCCTTGCACGAATTTCGTGCACCGGGCCTCTAGTCTATAATAATAAAAGTGTAATATGCTAATTAGACAGGACGTCCTTCTGGACAACCTTCCAGACGAAGCTGGGGCTGCGAGGGAAGTCCGGGACCAGGGTGCCTGCTCAGGTGCCTGCTGGTGGCCAGAGGGAAGCCGGTGCCTGCAGCCGGGAGAAGGAAGGCCTACTCTTGCACGAATTTTGTGCATTGGGCCTCTAGTATAAAATAACATGCTACATTTAAACACTTAGCACAAGTTGGGTATGCGTCCAATGTTAGCTCTCTCAATATCACACAGTACCATGAAAAAATAGACTGGTCAGAAGAGAAAGGAAAGAACCTGGGATGAAAATCCATCATTTACATGAAACATTTGGCTCTGGAGTTGATAATGCATATTCCTTCATCTTTGCTACATTTTATGGAAGCAGCAGAGGAAAAGGTAAACGTTCATGGGATGAGATTAACTGTGTGGCCTTGACCGCCAGAACCAGGAACGGGCCCACAATAGACCTGCAGGTGTTTCACAGGCAAAGCCCAAGGCCTGCACATGGCCTGCACGAAGCCAGTTCCACCTTCTTGTTTCTGCCACGGGACGTAGCACCCAGCCTCACACTGCGCTGAGAGGACACGTGGCGAGGGAATCACCACTGTGCACGTGTGAATTGACCCACCGGTTCCATAGGTCATATGCAGAACAGGTGTGCTCCTGAAAATTGGAGGCCGTTCAATTTTTTGTCATTTGGCTACGATTTTCATTTCTCAGAGAGAGTTCAATAAAGAAAGATTGGCAAAGGATTCCTTTATATGTGAATACCTCTTTAATGAAATGATGCGGAGTACAAACTGAAGCTGTTAGCTGTGACTCAGGAAAAGGAAAAATCTTTCTTCAAAGGAAGCAATAGGTTTTCAGTGTTTCGGCATCATCCAGCCCAGGATCCCAGGGCTGGAGAGCAGGGATGATGCAGGGAGGAAACTCCAGCCGGTAGTCAGGTGTTTATTTTGTTGCCCACCGCCGCGTCATACTCTCCGGAATCCGCCAGCTGGGACAGGCTCCTTGGCTTCTGGTGCGGCTGCAGTGAGGGAACCCCCCCCCCCCTCCGCCGCCTGTGGGCAGCACCATGGAGCGTCAGCATCTGGGGACCACCAGCAATTATTTGTGGATGACTACCTTCAGCATCACCTGATTGCCTGACCCAGCCAGGGCCTCCTCCCATGGCCAGCAGGGGCAGAGTGAAGAAAACTGTTGGAGATTGAGGACTTCCCTGCTATGGCCCTCAGCTAAATCGTTTCTATTTGGCCATCCCACGTGGGAAAGAAGAAGCCTGCGGCTGAGAGTGTCTGTCTCTCTGTGCCATGGAAGAGGAATATGAGCAGGTATGTTAATTACGGGCACCAAGTCCCGTGGGAAAGCATCTGTAGGCATTAACCATTGGATGGCTTTATTTTTGTTTTCCAGAAATAGGTTTCAGGTAAGGGCTCGTCTTCAGTGCAGGTTCAAAGCTGTTCCTCTCCTGCGGGCTGTGTGATCTCGGCCACCCCGGAACCTCTCTGAGCCTGTCTCCTGCCCTGGAAAGTGGGGGTAATAATGATAATGTCCACTTTGAAAGGCTATGAGAACTAAGTGTCATGATGCATAGAAAGCTCTTAGCGAGTTCCCGGCAGCGGATTAAGTGCTGAATATATTTGAGCTTTATTTCCTTTCCACAGCGATGAGGAAGGGAAGACCTCTGATTTATTGCAGCTTGTAGTGCTCGGTTACATAGAATTTCTCCTGCAGTATTCTCTGCACATTTTTTCCCCCAACTGAAGTAAACATTGAGGAAAGCGACTGATCGTGTCATAATTACAGTAGCTATCTTGGAAAAATAACTTCCATGTCCATTAGAATCTCAGCTAATAATCAAAACTTTAACACCAGCTGAAAGCAACAGGTTTACTTTTTCTGTAAGGAAGGCAGCAGTTGCAAAGTTTAAAATACACGAATAATAATGTTCACTACCGTGTTTTCCTATTCTGGGCTGAGCAGTGTGCCAGGTTCTTTATGTGTGTGTTTGCTAATCCTCACAGCAGCGCTGGTTGGCCATTCTTATTATCCCTGTTTTCACAGGAGGAAACTGAGACACGTTTCTCCCCCCAAAGGGTGGGGAGAGCCGAAAGGGACCCTGGGATGGTGAAGCAATCCAGTGGAACCCAGAGCGCAAACCACTACACCCAGGTCTAGACACACAAAGGAGGAGCGGGCTCCCTGAGCCTGGGAGCCAGGGCTGCTCAGCAGCTGGGAGCACAGAGGAGAGGCTGAGTCTGAAGGAGAGAGAGGCGGAGAAGCTGGGCTCTGCTCTCCCCTAAGCTCCTGCCAGTGCTTCCCATTGCTTTGGGCAAAGGATCCTGGGAAATGTATGTTGCAGAGGAAGGGTAGGGAATGGACCTGAGAGCTGGTAGACAAACGGCTGGCATATGAAGAACACAGATCAATAAAAATGTATAATTTTTGGTAGTGATAAGCTCTAAGAAGACAATTAAAATTGGGAAAAGGAATCAGGATGCTGTAAGATTTAAAAAAAAATCCTCACCTGAGATTATGTTCATTGATTTGAAAGAGAAAAACATCGATGTGAGAAACATCAGTTGGCCGCCTCCCATACCTGGGATGGAACCTGTAACCGGGGAATAGAATGGGAGGATGCTCCAGCCAACTGAGCCACCCGGCCAGGAGGGATGCTATAAGATTTAAATGAGATAGATGTAGAACAGAGGTTCTCATTTTATTTTTGCTCCTCAAACTCCTTCATACTAAAAAAATACTGAAAATCTCAAAACTCTTTTTTTTTAAACAGGGGTTATATCTATCAACAGTTACCATATTAGAAATTAAAACTATAAATATTTTTAAGTATTACTAATTAATTCATTGAAAAAATATTAATAAACCCATCACAAAGTAACATAAACATAATTTTAATAAAAAAATAACTATATTTCCCAAAGCAAACAAAAAACTGAGGACAAGAGTGGCATTGTTTTGGTTTCTGCAAATCTTTTTAATGTCTGGTTTAATAGAAAACACCTGGATTCTCTTATGTGCTTCTGAATTTCAACCTATTGTGATATGTGTTTTAAGTTCAAGTCTGGGTTCATTTAGACATGTAGTTGGAAAGGGGAGGACTTTGTGTACCCCTGAAAGGACTCCCAAGGCTCCCTAAAGTACTTTTGAGACCTACTGCTGTAGATAGAGCAATGGGGAGGCCCGTCCTAGGCACCTAGTAGTCACTTGGCATTTTTGGTTGAATAAACACAAATTAAGATCGCATTGAGGGTTTCACAGTGTCCCTTGTGATAAATGGTGACATTGGTGAGACCGTGGTAGTAGAAACCAGTTAGACGACACTGTTGTTAGGGCCCCATTGATCAGTTGGACACATGTTTGTGGTGTTTACCCAGCGGTACTGATGGCTTTTAACCTCAGTGTTCATGTCACACAGTTTCCTTCGCACAGACTTTTGTAGGACCACCAAAAGATGCTAATTAGTGTTTGAAAAAATGCACCCTCTGATTTCCTTAGCACTATGTTCACACTAACCCAATGAGCTCATTCAGACTACACGCTTAACTGAGAGTCCTTGATGTGCACATAGGAAGTATTTTAAAATTTGGATGGGATTGCTGTAATATAGTTGTTATGCCATACAATAGAGTGTGGTAGACCACCACCAGTTATTTAACTTGCAAATGATATGCAACGGTATTCAAGTTTAGGACAGCTTTCTATCTTGGTCAGAAAGGTTATGTGTTTCTTTTCACCATCAATTGATACATATTCCTATAGGCTATCATAGGCAAGACCTAAGTCATGTTGTAAGGTAGCTATTATTAGAAAGAAATTAAATGAATAATTTAGAAAGTATCGGTCCATTTGGATTATCTGTGTCCCTGTTCTTTATATCAGCAGAGGTAGTTGAATTCAGCATTTACCGAGCCTCACAACAATGCCACTGTGATGGAGACAACCACCAGGCAGCTTTAGATGGGCTTGGCCACATTGCTGCAACCTGCAAATGGGCAGATAGGAGCTACCGTCCATGGACAGACTAGTTTTTGAATGGGGTTTATAAAACATCTCTGCTAAATGACACCTGTCTTTACTGTGGGTGTCGGGGGCAAACCTCACACCTACTTTTTGTCATATCTAGCTTTGCCATTATGCAATTGATGTAAAAACATTGTCTATTGTTCGTTGTCTACAATAGCTGAGGTGCCTTCAGAGCTCAGTTACTTTTCACAACCTTTTTAGAACGGTGTTTTGTTTTTACCCCTTTTCCAAATGAGGAAACGGCATCTCAGAAAGGCACAGGTCACTCAGCTTCTGAAGGCCTAGCTCTTTCCGACATCCTTGTGTTTTCACTATGGCTGCAAACCCCTGTGACTCTAGGCACGTGCACGCATACCTTCTCATAAACTCATAGACAAACAGGTTCAAAGACTGAGAGAGGCAAAATCAAAAGGATAATTTGAAGAAGCAGGAAGGCTGTCTGAGGCCTTTGCAGAAGAAATTCTGCCTGGATGAAATAAGATATTTCAAGTCATGCCGTGTTACTTTCTCATTGTGCCTTCAATACTGTGCATAGATTTTGACTCGTGGTCTGTGGAAACTGGGAAGACTAGTACCAGTGGGACAAACCTCCCTTAATAAGATGGGACAGATGGCTCAATGGCATTTTCATGTGTGGTGAGGGCTGATGGTGTGTGTGTGTGTGTGTGTGTGTGTGTGTGTGTGTGTATGTGTGTGTGTGTCTTTTAAAGATAAAAATCTCACTGGTGAGGAAGAAAAGGAGGGAAAAAATAAACAAGTGTATGAGAGGATGCCAACTAGCCACGTCTAGCACCCTGTAGATTCACATTGAACAGATGAGCAGACCCATGTTACTCAGCGCCTTCCCTGTAACCTTCAGACCCTGTGACCCTGTCGCCTTCCCTTCTCACTCTGGTCTCTTACCCCTTTTTCTCCTGGGGTTATTTTCTTCCCAGGAGACATGAGTCAGAAGGTTGCTGTGAGCTCTTAATAAGATAATGCAGTGAGCGTGATATGTATAAAATGTTTGGTAAATATCAGCTACCATGATTACTAACAGTATCTTCAATACTGTGTTATTTCTGCAAAGTAGTTGCTATGTTTTCTCCCATATGGGAAGCTATACCAATAAGTTATTGGTAATAAACATACCAATAAGTTATTGAGGTCCCCAAACAAAGACCTTGGAGGCCCCAAGCCCCTCGACAGACAGGGGCAGAGGCAGGTTTCTGGGCTTGAGCCGTGGTTTCTCAGTCACCCCTCAGAAAATTGACACTTTGGGCCCATGAAATATTTTTAGTCTTAAACATGTTGACTCTTATAATAGCCATGAACCGTGGCAGCCCTTATCAGTCTGCGGTGACTCACCAGGGGGCTGATTGGACTCTGTTGTTTCAGGTGCCACAGGTGTACATTTCACCGCCTGCAGCCCCTGGCCCCCGGCCGGGCTACCCAGCAGCTGCCCGTTGAGGGGGTCCATGGGGCACTCCGTCAGCTCAGGAAAAAAACAAGCCAAAGTGGTGCTCAAGGTTTTCAAATAAAATAGTGGAGCCTTTTCCAAAACAATTTGAAAAGGGGATGTTATCAAAATGAACCTTTATTTATTATTTATGTGTATATTTCAGAGAGGGAGACAGATAGAGATAGAAACATCAATGATGAGAGAGAATCATTGATTGGCTGCCTCCTGCACACCCCTACTGGGGATCAAGCCTGCAACCCAGGTATGTGCCCTGACTGGGAATTGAACCATGACCTCCTGGTGACGCTCAACCACTGAGCCATGCTGGCCGAGCAAAGTGAACCTTTTAAATTACCCAATAAATAGATCCATAAGGATAGGTTTCTTTAAAAAGCTAGATTTCACCAATCCAGCAGTAGAAGTTCTGAAGCCAGACTCAACCTCAGGCAGGCGCAATGCTTTCAGCGGGGAGCAAGTGAGGCTCCTAGACTCGGGCAGGAATGGGCTCCAACTCAAGTTCTCTTCCAGCTGCTAGTGCCCTAATTTACTGCTCAGGTTTTTTTCTAAGGTTAATGCTTGGCTCCTTTGCCCAAGCTGAAGTGGTGGTAAAAGACTGAGTGACTGAGTGTGGTGCAGCCCCTTCCTTAAAAGAATTCTTACCCTGGCCCATAGCTCAGTTGGTTAGAGTGTCATCCTAATACACCAAGGTTGGGGGTTTGATCCCTGGTCAGGATACATACAAGAATCGACCAGTGAATGCATAGATGGGTAGAACAACAAACCAATGTTTCTCTCTCTCTCTCCCCCTCCCTCTCTCTCTCTAATATATGTACATAAGAATTCTCAGTGCTCTTGACTGTACAGTCACTGTTACTGTGTCTGTGAATGTGACTTCTAAAAGGTAAACAGTGACTGGCTTGCATCACAATGTCTTAATGCTATAGCAACTAAATAAGAAAAGAAAAAAATGCACCTGGCATATTCTAGGAGGGCCTATGGAGAGGCCCCTGCTCATCTCACCCAGCAGGCCTTCACTTAAGAAATAGCAAAAAGAAAGAAAAGAAAGAGCAACATAGCTTCTAGACGTCTTTTTGTTTTCAGTAGGATTTAGCGAAGTTGTTATCCCATGCTTTCAGAAGAAGGCTCCAGACTGAAAATACAGCAATACACTTTTTAAAATGACACAATAAAAAACGGAAAGTCTCCTTTTTTCTTTGGAGATAAGCAGTTTCAGATACAAGACAGGCAGCTGTGTCCATAAGGATGGCTCTCGCTTCTATAGCACAGCTCACAGCTCATAAATAATGCGTTTGACACGTGTAAGATGCTTCAGTGAATCTCAAAAGGAAGAGCTCTACTGACAGTGTCATGCGGTTGCAGGAAGATGCTTATCAGAAATGACTGGATGTTCTTTTTAATGCACAGCAAACGGATCATACTCATCGATGATCAGTAAATAAATAGATCTCATATAAATAAACACATTTGGTAACAGAGCCATGGCCCCTTCACTGACTAATGTCCGGTGAGGTGGGGTCTGTGTCTCCCTGCTGTCAGTGAAGACCAGATTTCATCAAAAAGGACTAAAGCCATCAAATACCTTTACAATTATATAATAGCCCCAAATGAAGTCAGACTTTTGATCTCAAAACAATCTCATCTTTTCGTAGTGTAGTCTTTGATATTCTACCAAAAAATGTCCTAAACTCTTCCCTTGGCTGGCTGCCCCCTTTGTGAGCAGGCCCCTGGCTACTTCTCTGACCTCTGAGAAGTTCTTAATGCCAGGAGGGACACAAACCTTTTGCTCATTCTTCACAGAGCAGAGAGTCATTTCTTTAAAAAGTATAAATCAGATCTGTTCATTCTCTGCTTAAAAAAACCCAAGATCTTCTCTCTACCGAAAAATGTCCTAAACTCTTCCCTTGGCCGGCTGCCCGCTTTGTGAGCAGGCCCCTGGCTACTTCTCTGACCTCTGAGGGCACCATTGCCCCTGGCCCTGGACTCCAGCCATCCCAAGCTTTCTTGATGCTTCTCAAACAACCCTCCCCACACACATCCCAGCTAGTCTTTCCTCCGCTTCCCACCTCTAGGCCTTTGCCCTGCTGTTCCTTATGTTGGTAGCCCTCCCTCTGGGTTTTTGCATATCTGGCTCCTTCTTGTTATCCAGGTCTCAGCTCACAGTTGCCCTCCTTGAAGAGGACTTTTCTATCCATTTGCTATAATGTGACATAGATCCCTTTGGTTTATCTCAGGTCATCCTGTTCAATTTCCTTAATATTACCTCCATTCAGAAATTGTGGTCTTGTTCCTTTATTCATTTATGTTAGTTAACAGGGTTAAGAGAACTGGTAAATCCTAATAAAAATTTTTAAAACTGAAAATTATCATCATAAATCTGAAAAAAATACTTTTTCTATGGGCATGATTGCCTGAAAGAAGTTGCCTAATTCAATGCATATTTACTTACCATGTGCCCAGTATGGGAGGAACTTTGGGAGGCCAACCAGACAGTTGGCAAATATTTACTGAATGCTTCACGTGCCAGACAGTGTGCCAGCTTGCAGTGGGATACAGTGCTAAACAAAACAAGCATGACTTCTGCTCACAAACTTACAATCAAATACAAAGAATGGGAGCCCCCTGAGTGCAGGAACCACTCCAAATCTGTGCTGCAGCCCATGCCTAGAGCAGTGCCTGGCACAGTACCTGTGCGAGCTGGTGAGTGAACAAGTGGCATAAATCATTACAGGTGTGAAATGTTTGGCAGGGGAAAATGCAGTGCACCAAATATACAAAATACAAACAAACACACACACAAATACTCCCAAAGGCGCTCTCTCTCTCCCTCCTCCCTCCCTCCCTCTCTCCCTCCCTCTCTCTCTCACTCTCTATCTCTCTCTATCTCTATCTCTATCTCTATCCTATCTCTATCTCTATCTCTATCTCTCTAACCGAGGGTACTCAGAAGTGATCTTTCAGCTGAGACCAGAGGTGGGTGAGATTCAGCAAGGAGGAAAGGGTAGGGTAGGGAGGCGGTCTGTGCAGAAGACAGAGCAACCTGTGCAAAGGCTCCGAGGTGAGAGAATTGGTCATGTCTGAAGGATTGAAGGCCAATGTGAGTGCTGCGCAGTGAGTGAGGCAGGAGGGACACAGGGGTTCGCAGGCCTGGGAGACCAGGCCATCTGTGTCCGTAGAAGAACTCTGGACCTTATTCTATGGTCATAAGGAGCCTCTGAAAGCAACTGAGTGGCATGGCAAGACTTGAATGTGTAAAGGAGTCCTCTGGGGAGGGGTATGGATGGATGCATGGAGACCAGCTGGGAGCCCAGGGAAGAGGTGGGGAGAGCTTAAGTGTGGAGAGAATTATGTGGATGAGAGAGGGAGAGTCAGTGATGGGATATATGGGGGTAGAGCAGGGAACAGAGAATGTAAAGAATAACACCTTGGTTTCCAGTTGGAGCAACTGAGTTAGAGCCCTTTACCAAGGTTGGGGAAGGGGAAGTTTGCATGAACTGATTTTGAGGTGCCTCTGAACCTTCCCAGTAGGATTATGGGTCTGGCAAGTAGGTATACAGGTCTGGGACTCAGAAAATAGGTGGGTCACATGAAGGACACTGAAGCCATAGGTGTGGCTGAAATCACTGAAAGAGGGACTTTAAAGTATAAAGAGGAAGGCTAGGACAGAACCCTGAGGGACACCACATTTACCTGGTAGTAGACGGGCAGAGCAGGGGTCTGTTGGTGAAGGAATTTGAGAAGTCAGTTTGAAGGAAATTCAGGTGTCCAGGAGCAGAGGGAAGAGAGTGCTACAGAGAGTAGGTGTTCAAAGGTTAAGTAAGATGAGCCCAGAAATGACAAGCACATCAGAGGTCAACCTACCGAGGGGCAGGGAGGAGTCCAGGAGAGGCAGAAACAGTTAACTGCAGCACCGTCCTCCCAGAGTTCCTATTCCATCTACATCAGTGCCTATCAGCCCACCCAGCTCCCGGGTCCTCGTTCCAAAGCAGAGCGTGTCCGTCTGTGGCTGGAGGAGCAGCTGGAAGCTGCCCTGCATCTTCAGAGAGGGTGAGTGAGGGCTGTGGGCCTGGACCTCTCAGCTCCATTTCCATCCCCTCGGGTTGCTGGGTCACGTTTCCTGCTCGTTTTCTTCCACCAAATTGCCCATGTTGGCTTATGCTCACTCAAGTAGTTCTCCCTTTGTTCAACCAAAACGCCTTGGGTAAGCCAAGAGATCTTTGACTGGCAGGTAAGAAGTTGCTTGACCTCTGCAGGCTCTGTTAGAGGTTGCCCTTGGCAGTGATTCAGTAGCTTAGCGGGTTTACTGCTATCGTCTGCAACTCCTAAACCATAAATTAAGAATCCCATGCGCCTTCCACAGGCACTGAAAGGCTTTCTCCCCTATAAATCACGGGGATTCTAAAGGCCCTGACAATGCACAGGGCACCCTCCCGCAGTTGTTCCGCTTCCAGGAATTCATTCAGACTTGATGAACTGGAAGGGTGGAGATGGGCTTTGCAGGCTCATTTTTGGGGTCCTTGGCAAGAAGTGAGAGACATACTTCTCTCTTTTTTAAAATTTGTTTTTAAAATACATTTTTATTGATTTCAGAGAGGAAGGGAGAGAGAGAGAGA
>NW_005371555.1:404549-415895 GCF_000412655.1 Myotis brandtii
TAGACTGTCAAACTACAGCAGGAAGGCCAGGGAGGGTTGGGGTGGAGGGTAAGAGATCAACTGAAAGACTTGTATGCATGCATATAAGCATAACCAATGGACACAAGACACTGGAGGGGTAGGGGAGGCCGGGGAAGGTCAAGGGGAAAAAAAAAAAAAGGAGACATATGTAATACTCTTTGTAATACTTTAAGCAATAAAACAAAATTTTAAAAAAAGAAAAAAATGTTATATACAAATGAAATCATATCTTAAAAAAAAATAAAGGACACGGTGTTTTACGCAAGGGAGTTTGCTGCAGCTCAATTCTTTTTTTTTTCTTCTCCTTGCAGCTCAATTCTTTAACTTAGTTCTTAGTAAACCCAATCAAATGAGCTCTAGGCCAGCTCCACCTCGACAACATTTAACAAGGCAGCAGCACAAACACTCAGTACGTTTGGGCTGACTGTGTGCCAAGCATCTTCTAAAAAGCTAAATCTAGCCTGGCCGGTGTTGCTTGCTGGTTAGAGCACTATCCTGCGCACCAAAGGGTCATGGGTTCGATTCCCGGTCAAGGGCACGTACCTGGGTTGCAGGTTCCATCCTAGGCCGGTGAGGGCGTGAGCAGGAGGCAACCAATCAGTGTGTCTCTCTCACATCATTCGATGTTTGTCTCTCTCTCTTCTCTCTCTCCCTCCCACTCTCTAAAAATCAATGGAAAATATACCCTCCAGTGAGTATTAACAAAACAAACAGGAAGGTTGGGAACTCTGCATTTCCAATACTGTTTTTGGGTAGGAGGAGATGAAATTAGAAGACTTCGGGGTCTTCTCAATTGCTAACACTTTATTAACGAAAGGATTGTCAATGGCACTACAGTTGGCCCTCTGTATCTGGGTTCCAATTCAACCAACCACAACTGGAAAATATTCAGGAAATTGTGTAGTTAGGCCTATGACGGTAGCGTCTGTACTGAACACACACACAAGCTTTTTTTCCTTGTCATTATTTTCTAAACAACACAGTACAACAACTGCTTCCATAGCATTTACATTGTATTGGGTATTATAAGTAATCTAGAGATTATTTAAAGTTTACAGTGCGACGTGCATAGGTTACATGCAGATACAGTGCCACTTTACATAAAGGATTCGAGCATCCTTATATTTTAGTATCCGCCTGGGGACCTGGAACCAATGCTCTGTGGATACTGAGGGACGAAGTGCCTGCTCTGAGGGTGTGCCAGGTCAGGGTATGCGACCCTGGCTGGGGTTCAGTTCAGTTCAAACGAGACCTCCTGCTGACTGCCATGTGCTGGGCCTGGGGTAAGTCACTGCCCGGCACAGGAAGAGCAGCCCACAGAGGTCCCTGTCCTTGACTTACCATCTCACAGGGAAGATACAAGCTTTACCAAGATAACCAAAGTAAATGAGCTTTTTCAGTATACAGACTATTCTAATACAGTATGTCGGAGGGCAATAATTGTGTGATGGAGTTATTATGCAGGAGAGAAAATTTAGTTCGCAGAAAGAAATCTTACAGAATTGTAGCAGGAGGAGAGTCCTATCTGGCTGGGTGATCAAAATGAGCCACATAGAAATGACTAGAAGTAAAACCTCAGATCCCCTGCTCTTTCCTGTGGCCACTGTAGCAACAGGCTGCCTCCCTCTAATTCCGCGGTCGCCAACCGATGGCCCGGGGACCACTGGTGGTCCGTGAGGTCTGAAAGGTTGGCGACCGCTGCTTCTAACTCATTTCTCTCCCAGTTGTGCAAGGCGGTTCTTTTCCTGAAAGTGGCAGCTGACTGCCTGATGTGTTTTGCTCTTGTGCTGGATGCTGGACTGTTTCTAACGTTACCTTTTTTTTCCAGGCTGGTGCTCATCTCTTCCAGTGGCCCGGGGACCACTGGTGGTCCGTGAGGTCCGAAAGGTTGGCGACCGCTGCTTCTAACTCATTTCTCTCCCAGTTGTGCAAGGCGGTTCTTTTCCTGAAAGTGGCAGCTGACTGCCTGATGTGTTTTGCTCTTGTGCTGGATGCTGGACTGTTTCTAACGTTACCTTTTTTTTCCAGGCTGGTGCTCATCTCTTCCAGCCCTGAAAGGTTTATTTAGCTCAGCTCTAAGCTGCCTGGCGCTGAGATGCCCGAAAACTCAGCCCATCAATTCTGTGTGTGACACCTCAGCCCTGTACCCAAGGGAGTTTGGGGCAAGTTTGGGGGAATTTGGGCGTGTTTCAAGTCTCTTGGTGCACGGAGCTGTGTTGATCCCTCATGCTGCTCTGTTGTGTACAGTTTTTAATGGGAAAAGCATGGCTTTACTGACCTTTCCGAACAAATAGTTTTATTTAAGGCTGCTTGGTGTCCTTTGGAAAAGAATGTTCTTTCTCTTCTTCCTCTGGGGCTGCCTCAAGAGTTTTCCATTTCAAAATCACACCTCCCCAGTCACGGGACTCCACCATTCAAAACGCAGACGAGAAGGGGAGGGGGCAGCCGGTGAGGGTGGGGAGGGGACACGCCGGAGTCGTGTGGCTGTCAGTTATCTGGGTTTCACTTGTTTGCGAGAAAGATTGACATCAGAAGTCCTCATACTCCCTCCAGGGCAGTCAGCCTCTGTGGCCCCTGGAGGTCCAGCTCTCCTCCGCAAGGGAAGGCTTGTCTTTCCAGAAGTGCGTGAGGCTCTGCTCTCTCTGGGGCTGGGCTCCCTCTGAATCTGTGACGATGGGGGAAGAAACAGCCAAGAAGATGAATCTGTCCCCGTCCCGTCTCCATTTCATCCTTGGATAGCCTCTCACATGTGGTTGTTAAATCACTTAAATCTCAGGGAGCGCGGAGGTTAGATTAACGACTGAAATAAAACCCACACATCTCCAGTCATGTGAGGAAAATGATGTGGTTTGTTTAACTTCTGATTCTTTGGATGTGATTCATGGGATGTGTTTGTTTGTTTTTTAATCTTACGGCGGCCCCGCATCTCCTCCTTGGGGAACAGAGAGAATGTCCTTTCCGTGGGGCAAAAAAATCATTTTGAAAAAATGAAACTTTTTCTCTTTAAAAAGAATGTCGAGTTTCCCACACATCACAGAAATCCGTTTTTCTAGCCATGAACAAAATCCCAGTCCTTCATAAGTGGAGGAACCTGTTTAAGGAATGGCTAAATTACCAGGGGCCCAATTCTTGGGGCTTATGCGTCTGAAATCTGATCCTGGACGGGGAAATGTTTTTCTGGTAAGCAGGATCGCAGCTTAGCAAACGGAGGGACACAATCCCCGTGGTTAATGTTCTGAAGGGGGGGTCAGAAGGTTAACGCTGTGGCAGGAGCCAGGAGCTGTTGTGCCTGCTCTCACAGAAAATACTTCTAAAACGATACCACAGAAACCCTTGCTTCATAGGCACCATCATGGGCCCGATGAGCTTTTTTGTGTTGCGTGATGACCTCTTAGGAATTTTCCATCTCCTTTGAATTCCACCTGGACACACTCTGCTTTTTTTCATCTTGGCTTCAGCCCTTCAATTGTTTCCACTACAAGATATCTGGTATGATGCTATTGACAGAGACACATCATTTGACTGGTCTTAAACCTGTGTGTACCTTTCAAGCAAAGACATGGAACCTCAAATAACATGAGGAACATTGCATCTGTGTTGCTGCCGTGGTGGACGAACAGCTCAAGTTCTACCCCCACTCGTAACGTGGAACCCTAAAGCTTCGAGGAGCACAGTTTGCAAACTTTTGCTCCCTAAGCGTTTGTCACTTATAATTTCCCTTAGGAGCCTGCTTTCCTTCTTCTTCATCTTCTTTATTTCTATAGAATGTAATTTCTTTCATCTTTATTGTTGAAAGTATTACATATGTCCCCCTTTTCCCCCATTGACCTCCGTCCCCCATCTCCTCCCCAGGCCTTCACCACCTTATTGTCTGTGTCTATGGGTTATGCATTCCCCTACCCTCCCCACCTCCTTTCCTCTGAGGTTTGACAGTCTGTTTGATGTATCTATGTCTCTGGGTCTGTTTTCATTCATCACTTTATGTTGTTCATTATAATCCACATATGACTGAGATATGTGATACTTATCTTTCTGACTGGCCACAGTTGTGGATGGTGAAAGTAACTGGTGAGGGAGAAGCGATGACTCCTTAAATCCGGAAGGTTCATCAGGCAGGTGGTTTAAAGAACCACACAGGGAATTTCCTGCAAGGCAATCAACACCCGCAGGCCCATCAGGCAGCTCTGAGCAGAGGCCTCCAGAGACCTGAGCTTCAAGCACTGATCTTGCTGCTCCAGACATGATCTTAGATCTAATCCTCAACATACCCCTCTCCTCCCCGGTACCGGGTTTCAGAGTAACTGTGAGAGATGCCATTTGTCTTTTACCTGGCGATGGTGCTTATTCCTCGAATGGCAACCTGAAACTCATAGTTATGACACTTCAGCCTCATGACCTTGAATGGTAACCTTGAAACTGGGAGCCCTCCTCCACTCGTGGGCTGACTCCAGCTTTCCATCCAGGCATCAGCCACAGCCTCCATCTGCCTACTCCTCTTTCCAGGTCCCTGACTCCCAGTGCTCCGCCCAGCTTCCAGCTCCTGCCACCGCAAATCAGAAAACGAATCACAGTCTAGCTTCCAAGAGTATTTCCTCTGTTTATTTTAACGATTTTCAGATATATTTTTCTCTTAACTGTTTCCGGTCTTCTGAAAAATTGCTCTGAGTGGGATTAGAATGTTGTAGGAGCGCTTCCCCCCTGATTCTCTTTTCCAATGACCTCAGTGATCAGGTTTTGGCTGGTGTGTCTACTGTGAGATACTATTGGTCATCCTGCACGTACCATCTCCTCCCATGAGGCCACTTCCAAACAACACACATCTCACTGTGGGGCTATGCGGTTCACTGGTGTGCTGGCTGCTGTAATTAACGGTGCTTTCCAAGAGGTTCGTCTTACAACATTATTCTGGAGCTGAAAGCTAACTAAAAACGTATTAGTTGAAGTGAGTGTGACAGAGTGCTCCTAGGGCTGGTGAGAAACACTCGACGTGTTACTCTTGGCCTCTCCCTTGCGCCCTGGCATCCACAGCGCAGACCTAAGGCCAGAGTGTCCCCTTATGTCATCTGCAGACTAAACCATTTTGAATTCCTTAAGCTTCTGAAGTGTGTGTGGATCAAGAACACAAACGTGAGTGTGAGCAGAATGTCATGTTTATTTTCCTTAATTTTTTAACTGATATCTGAGTACAGTCCCCTTCCCACCAGGTGGTGGGAACGCCCCTCCGACACTGCTGGGGCTCTCTGTCCTTCCTCGGAGTTTGACAGAGCTTCCAGGGCTTGGCTCAGTGCCAGCCAGTCCTTTCTCTACACTGCTTACCACTGAGATGCCCGTGGTCCCAGTCCACCCGGTCCTCTTGACTGTGCTGCTTTTGTGCCAACCTTGGGGCATAGGAATCTTTGGCAGAGCTGGGAGCCCTGGCACCTGCCATTCAGCCATTTTAGATGCACCCTGAAGCCATCACCTTTGATGGGTTGCCATCTCCCCTGGCAATAAGTCATCAATCAGTGAAGTACTTCCTTCTGTTCAGGCTTTCTGACTTCAGGGAATAGAAATTCAACATCTTTATTTTACCTTTTGCCTCTGCCACCCCTCATTTCCCCTTACAGACCTACCAAGTTATTTCTGGCCAACTCTCATGTGGAGAGCGGCTATAGTGTTTGGACAGGTTCAAGCCTTGGACTAATGAGAGGGCACAGTCCTCTCATGGCCACGTGCAAGTCCCAGCTTGGAGGGCAAAGCCCTTCCAGCACAATTATAGCCAAAGGCTATAGTTGCAAGCTTGAACCTATGGTCTAAACACGTGGCCCCATGTGCCTGAGTGATGTGGGCTTGATAGAGTTCAGGTGCATGTAATTGGGTAGGATTGAAACTCACGAGAATGTTGTAAACATCTTGACAATGCCCTTACTTTGCCTTGTGGACTCTGGCTATAAAACAGTGGTTCTCAACCTTGGCTGCACATTAGAATCACCTGAGAATCTTTTTAAAATCCTGATTTCTGGACCTCATCCTCCGGAAATTCTGTTTCTTTGTTACTAATGTTGTGGCCCCACCCCATAACAAAGACACAGAATTTCTGGAGGATGAGGCCCAGAAATCAGGATTTTAAAAAGATTCGATTCCCAGGTGATTCTAATGTGCAGCCAAGGTTCAGTACCACTGCTATAAAACAAAGACACGGTTTGTAGTCCGTGTCACTGTCACTAGCTCTCCATCAGAGAGGACAGCGTCCCACCCAGACCCAGCTTTCTTCTCTTGTTTGTCTTTTCTACCGCCCCCCTCAGGGTCACCAAACCTGGCTGAGCTGGCGCGGCACATAAGGCGCCCTGGGGCTGAGTATACCATGGCCGTGCTGGCTCGCCACACTCTCAGTCATCCTCTGGGTCTCATCTGCAGTATCACTGACCACGTAAGAGGTACCCACGTTGGCACCCTCTCTACCTGCTCCTCAACTTCCCCACTACCTTATACTCAAAGTATGATTTGCCCTGCGATCACCTGGGAAATTGTTTAAATGCAGAATCTCAGGCCCCAAACCGAGATTCTGGCTGGTGTCTGCTGTGAGATACTATTGGTCATTCTGCAGCCATCAGATTAATGGAACAAAATCTTTATTTCAGTAATTTTTTCTGGTGGCCCATATACATGCAAAGTGTGGGAAGCACAGACCTAGCAGATCAGGAGCTCCTTTATCACAAGGACATTTTCCCTTTCCCAGTGCTTACTCCACAATAAATAGCTGCCAAATGCGTGGATAGAAGGATATAGACCAAACATTCAGTGTGCAGTGGCTGTTATTAGAGGAGAGATTATGCCTAACGTGTGACTTTGGAGCTCTTAAGCTAGACCAAGCTGGAGATGGAGGTGGGTTGAGACATCACTTGGTGGAGCCAGAATGGTGGACTAGGCTCAGGTTAGGTAGCCAGGCCCACGGGTATAATAACCACTGCAAAAGGCATGGTGGGGCCAGGTGGACTTGGTTGGAGAATCTACTGGAGAGCCTGACCCAGGAGGGAGGGGAGCAAAGGCTGAACCAAAGAAATGGAAGAATGAGTAAGGCAAACTCTGTAAGGGTTCCTGTGGGGCATGATGGGAAATAAGTTTGGACAGGTACACTGAAATCCCAATGGCATTCATTTCCCACCCACTATTTTTTTAAAATATATTTTATTGATTTTTTTACAGAGAGGAAGAGAGAGGGAGAGAGAGTTAGAAACATCGATGAGAGAGACACATCGATCAGCTGCTTCCTGCACACCTCCTACTGGGGATGTGCCCGCAACCAAGGTATATGCCCTTGACCAGAATCGAACCTGGGACCTTTCAGTCCACAGGCCGATGCTCTATCCACTGAGCTAAACTGGTTAGGGCTCCAACCCACTATTGAAACACAGATTCCAACTAGATCAGAGACAAGAGCAAAGATATGAACAGAATCTTTATTGTTCTGTGCATTTTTTTAAATGCATTTGAACTTGGGGTTGGGAGAAGAGCCAAAAATTGAATGAAATCTCCTTTCAAGTTAGCTAGGAAATACAAGATTTTAGTCGTGGCTTTTACACACCTACTTCTCACACAGACATGAGCACCTGCACTGACATTAAGGCACCATTTGAGTAACTGGGCAGACGGGCAGCAGGCTATGAAAAGACGGTGCCTGTCTGTGCAGACAGTTCTCCCAGACTGCTCACTCTGCAGGAATTGTCTGGCAGGTGAAGTGGTTTGCTCTTACTGGCACTTCCTTTTCCCTAGGAGGTAACCAGATGCTCTTTTGGGATGCTTGCACATGGTTGCCACCTCAGTCATTGAAATTTCTCCTTTTGCAGAACATAAACTCTGTGGGCTGCATCAGGGCCCCGAGCTCCACGGCAGATGGGCGTGAAGTCAGGCCTTGGCGGCTTCCTGCACACCCTGCCCAGGAGTGCCAGGATCTGCTTTTAGGGGAGCAGGTAGCACCCACTCTGCCTTTGCTTGGGGCCAATTTGGATGCCCTCTGCTGAAGTTGGCACCTAGGATAATCCGTGCATGTTTGCAAATTCCATCTTGCCTGCACAAGCATGGGGTTCTGCAAGAAAAATCAAGTGTCTTTGCCCATCCCATTCTCTGTGCTTCTAATGAGCTCTGAGTTTTCTTCCAACGCATTCATGGGGAAGGGGAGTCAATTCTACCTGAAGCCAGGCCTCCCTGTCCAGGCAAAGGAAGTAGAACAAGCCGGGAAGCTGAGTCCTGGGGAACCCCGGGCAGTTCATTTTCCCTGGGACGTCTGTGTTGGGAGGGGGACGTGGCATGTCTTATCTTGAGATCAGCATTCAGCTGAGCTGGGACTTCTTTTGAAGAAGCGGCAGCTGCTGCCTGGACATGAACTGGAGCTCCGTGACAGGCACGGCATCGACATTCCCAAGGCAGCTTCGCAAGTCCCCGCAGGAATGGAATTATGTGCCCAAATGAGAGATTCACTTCACAGCAGCCTGGTCACCTGCCTGGTGCACTGAGAAGGGCTTGAAAAACTGCATTTCTCCCCAAGACTCCTCCCACCTCTCAACACACACACCTTCCTGCCCTGTCCCTGACAAACAACACAACATATGGCCCGTGTTTCCTCCCTGAAGATGCTTGTAACGGAGACTATTGGGTTTGAGTACCACTCAGTGTAGATGACTTTACTGACACCAAGTCAAACAGATGAAATGTGGGCTCTGGTATAAACCCAGTCTAGTTAGAATTCCAATCTTGCCAATTAGTGGCAAGTTACTTAATCATATCGAGTCTCAATGTCTTCAGATAAAATGGGGATAATAATAGCACCTACCCCCTCAAATTTACTGAGAGAGGGAAATAAGACCTTATATTTAAAGGCTTAACATACAGTCCTTTGAGATGCACTATTTTTTTTCTTTTCTTTTCAGAGAGGAGCAGACCCTCCTTCTGCTCAATGAATCAGCACAGTGGACAGGTCAGCTTGCAGTCAGTCTTCCTTACTTATTCTATGCCTTTTCTGGTCTACATTTCGAGCTCTCTGAGGTTTGATTGATGAGCAGATAGGAAAATGTATGCTTGAAATGCATTAAGTTTGAAAATACCTTGCAGACAGGGTTTCTAGGAAAAGAGAAATGAAGTGAGGAGAGGGCTGGTGAAACGGCTGCAGGCTTTCTGATGGACACACTGAATACTGTCTCCCACCCCACCCTGACCACGTCCAGGTTGGTAAAGCCCACTGTATTGGGCTTCGGGTTATAAATATGGGTCTCAATCTATCACCAGCCATTCTGGAGTCCAGGAACGGTCTGAAAACCACACATGTTTTCTTCTGACATGATTTAACTTGGTATGGCCATTTTTATGTTTCGCTACAAAGATATTAATCTATTCAATTCCAAGATACTATCACTGGTGCTGCTGGGGGTATTATGTAATAGGCAGTATATGTTCCATATTACCATTCTAATTTCTGAAAAATTCCAGATTCTAGAATAGGGGTGGGCAAACTTTTTGACTCAAGGGCCACAATGGGTTCTTAAACTGGACCGGAGGGCTGGAACAAAAGCATGGATGGAGTGTTTGTGTGAACTAATATAAATTCAAAGTAAACATCATTACATAAAAGGGTACGGTCTTTTTTTTTTTAGTTTTATTCATTTCAAACGGGCCGGATCCGGCCCGCGGGCCGTAGTTTGCCCACAGCTGTTCTAGAACTAAATCTGCCCCCAATGACTTTAAATAGGATTTTTCTCTGACAAAACTAACTTGAAGTCATTTGAGCAAATAAACACTAAATTGAAGGTGATAGACAATACGTTTATTTCAAGGATTACAGGCATATCTCCCAGAGCTGAAATATAAGTGCCTTCAGAATGAGATGGACACAGGCCTGGGAGATGTAGCAAGGCCTATCTAGAGTTCTAGTGCTATGGGCAAAAGCATGATGGCTGCCATTGATGCATAGTTATAACCCTGGGGCCTTATCTATAGCAAGTGGGAGGAACCTAATTTGTGCATCAATAATGAGAGAGAATCATTGATCAGCTGCATCCTGCACACCCTCTATAGGGGATCGAGTCTACAACCTGGGCATGACATGTGCCCTGACCAGTAATTGAACCATGACCTTCTGGTTCATAGGTCAGTGTTCAACCACTGAGCCACGCAAGCTAGATGATAATTTTTTAAAAGAGTTACTATCCTGCCTCATGTATGGGGACCAAAGATATCTACAGAACAGATTAAATTATTGTATTTACTTGCAATAATAATAACTGGAAGACTTGTAATGCCCTGTGGCATTGCTTAGTGGCTCATTTTTTTACCCTCGATTGTCCCAACTATGATGTAAAGTCAGCAGGGCAGGAAATATGCCCAATTTACAGACAAGGAAACTAAAGCCCAAAGTAGTAAAATGAGTGACCCCAAGTCACAGGCAGGGTGAGTGCCTGACAGAATCAGCACCAGGAATGTTTATTGGAAAGAATGGCCTCCGGCCATCCTGTGTTTCCATAGATTGGTCTTTTTGTTCTCTATGCAGAACATAGCCCAAACCTACACCCTGCAGTAGTTTTACAGTTCATGCCGATTTAATTTTTTACAGAGAGGAAAGGAGAGGGATAGAGAGTTAGAAATATCGATGAGAGAGAAACATCGATCAGCTGCCTCCTGCACACTCCCTACTGGGGATGTGCCCACAACCAAGGTACATGACCTTAACCGGAATCGAACCTGGGACCCTTGAGTCCGCAGGCCGACGCTCTATCCACTGAGCCAAACCGGTTAGGACCGATTTAATTTTTTTAATCATTTTTTCTTTTTCAATCACAGTTGAAAGGCGTATTAGTGATCATCCTGAAAACCTCATACCTGTCTAACACCGTACATAGTTATTAGGATATTATTGCCTATACTAGAGGCCTGGTGGCTGGGCGGGCCGATCAGGGGACGCCCCCCCCCCCCCCCCCCCCCCCCCCCCCATCGCCCCTCTACCACCACTGGTCACTACTGCTGCCCCATCTCTGTCCCCTCTCTTTTCCCGCTGACATGCACCTTGGCTGGCTTGGCACTGTCTGCTCACTGGCCCCGCCCCCCACTGGCCTGCCTTTCCACCTTTCGGTCAATTTGCATATTACGCTTTTATTATATAGGGATCAGGCCTAAACCAGCAGTCAGAGATCCCTCTCACAATCCTGGACTGCTGGCTCCTAATCGCTCACCTGCCTGCCTGCCTGGTTGCTTCTAACTGCCACCCCCTGCCAGCCTGATCGCCCCTCACTGTCTCTGCGTGCCAACCTGATTGCCCCTAACTGCCCCCCCCCCCCCCCCCCTGGTCACCCCTTACCG
>NW_005371555.1:416025-417555 GCF_000412655.1 Myotis brandtii
CCCTACCTGCTGGCCTGTTTGCCTCTTACTGCCCCCCCTGCTGGCCTGGTCGCCCCCAACTGCCCCCATCTGCCAGCCTGGTTACCCCCAACTGCCCCTCCTGCCGGCCTGGTTGCCCCTCATGGCCCCCCTGCTGGTCTGGTCGCCCCACGCATCCTGCTGTTCAGTTGTTTGGTCATCCTTCACCAACCCCCCTGCGGCCTGGTTGCCCCACGCAGCCTGCTTGTTTAGTCGTTTGGTTGTTCCTCACTAACCACCCTGCCAGCCTGGTTGTAGGCAGCCATCTTGTGAGGGTTAATTTGCATATTACCTCTTTATTATATAGGATTCCCTATGCTGTACTTTACACCCCCATAAATGCATGCTTATTTAATTTTATTAGGATGATGATGCATACTGCTTCTTTGAACAGCACTTTTTTCCTGACCTTATCAAGTCCCAACAGTTATATACCCTTATCTTTTTTTATCTATAGATTCAAGACATAGAAAACTAATTTTCAAAACACATCTTTAAAATTTTTAAGTACATTTAATAACTTTTAGAAATCATAATATACTGTTTTCTGATCATTTTTTTCTCTGTAACTGCAATTTAAGGCAAAGAACAATGAGTGATGTACATGCTTCAACCGGTGCTAGGATTATCTCTTCCAGATGCTATCTTTTCAAATCCATTAATATTCACCAGAGGCTGATCTCACAAAGATTGTCATACAGAAAGCTTAGGAACTGCCTCACTCCCTTGAATTGTTGGCAAGATATAAAAATTTTTTTTTTCTCTGTAACTGCAATTTAAGGCAAAGAACAATGAGTGATGTACATGCTTCAACCGGTGCTAGGATTATCTCTTCCAGATGCTATCTTTTCAAATCCATTAATATTCACCAGAGGCTGATCTCACAAAGATTGTCATACAGAAAGCTTAGGAACTGCCTCACTCCCTTGAATTGTTGGCAAGATATAAAACCACATATTGCAAAGGAGTGAAAACAGAAAGATAAAATCTGTCTGCAGCTGTCTTGATTAGAAATGATGGCTTGGTCACATTCCACCGGTATCTTTAACTTCCTCAGGATGTCCAAACTTAACCTAGGTCAGACTACATCAGCAGAATTAGAGAAATGACACCAAGATAGGTGTTCAGCATATTTCACCTTCACCAAACACCTCTGCTGTAAGTCTCTGAAAGTAAGTAATAAAGTTGGACTTAATTTATGCATGAAATGGTGGCTACTTGGTTTATTCTAATGCAGAGAAGGTAAAGTGAATGAACTCAGGAAACACTGGGAAATGAAAGTTCAAGTGTAAATTGCTTAGCTAGCCATCTGTTTGGGAAGCAGGATGGGCCCTAGATTTGTAAACTGAATTGAATATTCAGTCCTTACCATTTTCCATTTATAATTTATGGACCCGAGGAGAGGTAGCATCCAATCACCTACTCCTGTATTTATTCATTCCCTCCCTCAGCAATGTCCCAGGCACTGTCTTAACTTCTCTGTCCCTCCCCCTCCCTCTCCCCCTTCCCCTC
>NW_005371555.1:417733-424182 GCF_000412655.1 Myotis brandtii
CTCCCTCTCCCTCTCCCTCGCTTTCCCTTTCTCATTCATTTCAGGATTTTGTGTTTCAAAAGCAGTACATCCTACTGCTGATAATTTAAGCAACACCAAAAGTCTCAAGTCTCAAAAAAATTGTTTCTTTTATCCCTCAACCCACCGCAGTTCAAAACTCCAGATGTAACTAAAGATAAAAACTTGGTGTGTATCTTTATTTTTCCTTTGCTTATTCTAACAGTCATAAACACATTTACAGATTTATGGTGGTGCTTGTCTTTTGTTTTTACTTTACAAAAATGGAGAAAAAAAAAAGACTCCATGGGTTCTGCACAACCCTTCAAATTATATCTAAAGTGTGTAAGAATACAGTTTATAGGTAGAGCATCTATAGCTTTACCAGATTGTCAGAGGTTTACCCCACCACAACCCCAAATTAAGTAACAGCCATTTTAAACTTCTGAAAATCCCAAAACATGGGGATTAGGCCAGATGCTCTCTCAGGTCCCTCTACTAGTGCCATTTCACCAATTTTGCTCATATTCAAATCCAAGAAAAGCTTCTTTTCCCGAGATGCCACTTACTAGATTTCTCTTTTTAATTGATCTTTACGCACACCTATAATAAAGTTTTAGGTCCTTCAAGGTTATGAAGGAAATCTTAATGCTTGAATAAAAATACTTGATTTTTTTTCATGAGTGTAGTTTATTAAATTATAATCATTAGGAAATGTTAATGCTTGAATAGAAATACTTGATTTTTTTCATGAGTGTAGTTTATTAAATTATAATCATTCATAATCCAATAATACTTGTACATTGAAAACTATTATGTACAATAGTTTTACCAGTCAGAATAATGTGTTGACCCAAAATACATTTATTGTCACATAATAAGAGGATGAAAACATATTGCAAGAATTGAGTAACTATGGATAACTCAAAGGTGACTACATATGAAAAGCAAATCTAATCCTATGTCTGCATAAGTTAGCTAAATACATGCAAAAATTCCCAAATTAAAACCTCTATGAGTGATGATGGAATCCACTCATCATGCATTGTAGAACCAAGCATGATGAAACTGTGTTTTCCTCAGCAAGGCAGCCCTTCAGTGAAGTCGATGTCTGTCTGGTGTCCCCAGACGATGCAATGGTTTTCAGATCCAACGCCAGGCCATGTGAGTCAGCCAGGACTTTACCCATCTGGAAGTGACAATGAGGATCTTTCTCCCTCTGCTATCTTGTAGGGTCAAGTACTGCAACATTTAGGCCGATATAAAATACAATGCCCACCTCATTTAATTTTTAGTGATCCCACCCTAAATGGATCAGAGACTTTTTTCATCAGTGGGAAAGAGCACTTTTAGAGAGAGAAGTCACGGATGGGGAAACGTGGAGACGAGCGAACCAAGTCCTGATCTCTCAAATTTTATTTTATAATTTGACATAATCTTAGACTTACAGAAATAGTTACAGAAATAAGTTACAGAAATAGACGACAGAGTTTCCATACACTATTCGGCAGACTGCTCTGAATGTTAATATACTACAGAGCCCTAGAGCAACTTTCAAGCCCAGGAAATCGACACTGATTAAATCATAATTTTAAGTATTTTTTCTGAAAGAAAATAGTAAAATTTTACTTTTAGTGTATGTTTGAGAAAAAAAATTGGTATTTTGTCTTGACAGATTGTGTGCACACATAAAGCCGTTTTGTAAAATTCCTTCATTCTAAAGGATTTGAAAAGCCATAGTTAGAGTACAGTTGCGCCCAGCTCTCCTGCAGAAGGTTTTCATTTTGGTTAAGAATTTTGAAGATCTGAGCAGCAAGTCCTACACACAGCTGCTTGGAAAGCCGACATGCATCTGACTTATTGGGGAGGAACAACCCTTGTGACCGAGCCATCTCATGTTGATGCTGCTGATGTAAGCCGTGAGGCAGCACTTTGAAAATTACACCACGTGTAACCGGTTCTTTACCACCAGATCCAGGGCCAGAGGGAGTATAACCTCAGTCGCAGGAGCCAAGAAAAACTGCCTTTCGTTCACAATTCTGACATTTTAAACCTAATCCCTGTATTCGCTTTGCTGAGGCAGGAGGCGGGTCTTGCCTCATGGGAGGAACCCTCGGGGTCACCCCCTGCCCAGCCCTCATTGAACGGAGGCCATGGGTCTCCGAATGGGTTCTCAGCGGCTGCAAACATCTGTGACAATCTGGCGTGGAGATGAATGAGCCCCCCGGGTTTGCGGCTGCCTGCATCCACCCAGGCCTGTGGCTTTGGACAGATGTTTGTGCTCTGCACAGTGGGAAGTGAATGTGCAGCTTCACGGCCCGATGTCAGGGATGCTGGTTACTCACAGTATTGCTCCGAGGTCCTCTGAAGCCAGCGAGTGCTACCTGTACTGGTTGGCATCTGTTGGCAAGAGGAGGCACACATTTCTCCATCAGAATCCACTCAGAGGTATAGGGCGTGGCCTGGTGGGGAGATGTCACCGGGTACTTTGTTGCTCCCACACTAACGGAAAGCTTGACTCCGGCCAACGCAAAAGTCAGTTTTTAAAATACATCTCAGAAGCCAGCACTTGCCTTCTGTTCACCTCAAAGATCCAGCGCTCTGTGGATGACTGTTTGAAAAGAGCCTCAGCAACTTGCTGAGCCTGGAGGTGACACACCTCAAAGAATAGAGCGCTCTGTGGAAGGCTGTTTGAAAAGAGCCTCAGCAACTTGCTGAGCCTGGAATGTATTAGGGGTCCCTCTCTCCGCCCTGCACCAAACGTGCTTCTGCAAGATTCTCCAGCTCACAGTTCCGCCAAGACCTTCTGCCAGGGGCTCAGGCCAGAAACCTGGAAAAGTCCTTGGTTCCTTCCTCTCCCTCGCCCCACCCTCAGTCTACCCTCAATCTCTCCTATTGCTTGTACCTTCTAACGCACGTCTCTTCATTGCCATTTCTGTGATTATCTCCCAAGTGCACTGCTGCAGCATGCTCCGATTTTGTATGCCAACCTCACTTGTGACCCCTCTCCAATCCATTCTCTTCAAAATAGCCACGTGTAAGCTTCTAGAATCTAGAACAAACCTCGCCACGTATGTAACTAGTCCACTAGTGGATACACGTAGTGTTGCAGCCAAAGTATAGCTTTGTTCTTTGTCTCCTACTGTTTCTTTAAAAAATGTCCTCAGGGTGGTGGTCTCCCCACTTGTTCTCAGACAAAATTCTTACAGGTGGTGGCTTTTGGCATTCACTCTCAGCTAATAGCAATCGTACATCAAAGTCACAAGAAAGTCAGAATTCAGCAGTGAGAATGAATCCAATCCAAGATAACAATAACATTTCAAAGTTAAGACTCGCCCTCCTATGTCTGCCCCGCCCCCTGCTGTGCTGAGATGCACAGCTGGGCTGTGGGCCGCAGGGGCGGGAGCAGTGGACAGGCGGCAGGAGCCCACTCCTGTCCTCGGCCCCTCCTCCCACTGTGGACCGCTGCTCTGGACGATACCAAGTTGGGTGTTTTTTGTTGTTTGTTTGTTTTTGTTTGTTTGTTTTTTTAAATTGTTTCTTTCTTTTTTGTTAATCCTCACCCGAGGACATTTTTTTTTTTATTTTATTGATTTTTTACAGAGAGGAAGGGAAAGGGATAGAGAGTTAGAAACATCAATCAGCTGCCTCCTGCACACCCCCCACTGGGGATGTGCCCGCAACCAAGGTACATGCCCTTGACCGGAATCGAACCTGGGACCTCTCAGTTGACAGGCCGACGCTCTATCCACTGAGCCAAACTAGTCAGGGCCGAGTTGGGTGTTTTGTACTCCGGCGTGGTCAGGTGGCCTTGTGCTTTCTGGCCCAACACCTGGCAAAGGCTAACTCTGTAAAGGGAACCTGTCAGATCAGAATCCATCTGAATGGACAGTCCAGCTTGCTCCACTCATGGTCCAGTCCGCTGTGGCCGCAGACGATGGGTGATGTCTCCATAGGTAGGGCTGCCGTGGGTGCATACATCACAGGTCTGTGTGCGGGTCATCAGAATTTAACTGAGAAATAGGCCGCTGCAATCCAGTGACTTTGGGATGAGCTATAATAAGCTGAGCTAACCCGTCAGTCACCATTTCTGCGTAAAGCAGGATGGACGCTGCCCTCGCCTTCATCCTGAGAGGATGCTGCAGGACCATCAGCACGAGCCTCGTCATTCTCTCTCAGCACAGAAATGAAAGTTCTCCTTGGACTTATGGCTGCAAATCCTGAAGACCTGCTCTGGAGAAAGTGGAACTTAGTACTTTAACCAGGAAGAAAGGAAGGAAAGGGAAGGGGGGAAAAGAGGAAGGAAAAGGAAAAAAAACCTAAAAACTACAGAAACAAAAGGAATTGATTCGCGGTGCTGAATGTGTCCTCGTGGCCTGAAGTAAGTGTCAGGAATGGCTTGTTGGATGACAGGGAAGCGTTTGAATCTGGAAAGATGGGGGCTCTGTGGAGCCCACGCCCTCCCCTGGTAGAGTCGGCCAGGAGGTTTTAAGGTATTTCTCTGGAAAAGAACCTCCAGTGAGGAAGCGAACACGGCCAGCCATGTCTTCATCCCCAGAATCTGAGTCCCCCTGTGACCACTGCACTGGACGGGGGAGGTACGCTGCTCCTCCTTGTTTTCATTTTATTTTTTTAACGTAAGGGCAGATTTCAAGACCAAGTATTTGTTATGTCCTTTGCCCCACGTTATCCTGGCACACACGACCTGAATGGTTTCACTTCACTTTGTCTGACTGCATAAAACACACCAATAATAAATGGTTTGGGGCTAACAAGCACCCTCTATTTTTCTTAAATAAAAGACTTTCTTTAGAGCGGTTTTAGGTTTACAGAAAATTAAGCAGACAGTACACAGTTCCATTATGCCTCTTGCCACTCACAGTTTCTCCTATTGTTTACATCTTCCATCAGTGGGTACATTTGTTGCAATGGAAGAACCAGTGGATTCATTATTGTTAACTGAAGCCCACAGTTTACAGTAGGCTTCACTCTGTGTTGCGCCGTCTATGCGTTTTGACAAGGGTATAATGTCATGTATCTACCGTTACAGCATCGGGCAGAACAGTTTCCCTGCCCTGAACTCCCCTGGGCTCTGCCTTTGCATCCCTCTGACTTACTTGTGTGTTTAAATGTGTCATGCCTCAAGCGCGAGCCAGGCCCTTCCTGTTGGTTCACTTAGGACAGCTGGCACTGCCTCGGATTTTCAAAAGACTCTGCCAAATCCTGAGGGAGATCAACAAGACAATTTTAGGCAGTCATTAGAAATCATGTTTTCAAAGAATATTTATGCAGTATAATGTTAAAGAGAAACGGGATACAAGCTTATATATAGTACATGGTTCATGTATCGTAGTATAATTCATGCATGCGTGGTATAATTTATATGTATCTAGTACAGTTCATATATATTCTTAAACACAGGAATGCTGGTATGTTCAGAGAAGAGAATAGCTATTGTATTAGGATTTAATAAGCACTTACAACATAACTAGAGGCCCGGTGCATGAAAATTCATGCACTAGAGGGGGGTCCCTCAGCCCGGCCTGCCCCCTCTCACAGTCTGGGAGCCCTCAGGGGCGGGAGGCGACCTGGTGATCAGGGGAAGGTGACGCTCCCATCACACCTCTCTGCTGCCACTGCCGGCAGCGCAAGCCTCAGCTGGCCCTGGTTACCTGAGCCTCGGGCGCCCCTGGGCAGCTAGGCAGCCACCATCCAAGGCTTGACTGTGCCTTGGGCAAGCCCTGGACAGCTGGGGGACTGAGGGGATTCGGGGACTCTGGAGGCAGGCGTGTGGCAGGGCTGAAGGGACTGGGCACCACCATCTTGTGGCTGTGGGCACCACTATCTTTGAGGGTGGGGCAGACAATTAGCATATTCCCTCCTTATTGGCTGTGGGCATCACCATCTTTGAGGGTGGGGCAGTCAATTAGTATATTCCCTCCTTATTGGCTGTGGGTGCTGCCATCTTTGTGATGGCGTGAGGGTCAAGTAGCATATTTCCTCTCTATTAGATAGGATATATATACACTAGAGGCCCGGTGTACGAAATTCGTGCATGGGGGGGGGTGTCTCTCAGCCCAGCTTGCACCCTCTCCAATCTGGGACCCCTCTCACAATCCAGGACTGCTGGCTCCCAACCACTCACCATCCTGCCTGCCTGATTGCCCCTAACCACTCCCCTGCCAGCCTGATCGATGCCTAACTGCTCCCCTGCATTGCCCCTAACTGCTCTCAGCTGCCAACCTGGTCACCCCTAACTGCCCTCCCCTGCTGGTCTGGTTGCTCCCAACTGCCTTCCCTTGCCAGCCCGGTCACCCCTAACTGCCCTCCCCTGCAGGCCCGGTCACCCCAAACTGTCCTCCCCTGCAGGCCTGGTTGCCCCCAACTGCCCTCCCCTGCAGGCCCGGTCACCCCTAACTGCCCTCCCCTGCAGGCCTAGTTGCCCCCAACTG
>NW_005371555.1:424975-426095 GCF_000412655.1 Myotis brandtii
TGAGGGGCTGATGGCTGTTTGCAGCTGGTCACACCCCCTTCAGGGTGGGGGTCCCCACTGGGGTGCCTGGTCAGTCTGGGTGAGGGGCTGAGGGCCGTTTTCAGGCTGGCGGGTGACTGAAGCTCCCAACCTCTCCTTTTTTTCTTTTTTTTTTTATTCTGGGATTTAATTACCTTCTATGGCTGTCACTGGAGCTGAGAGCCGGCTTTAGCTCTGAGGCTCAGGTCCAGCTCTGAGACCTCGGCTGCTGAAAGCAGGTATCTGGGTTTGTTTGGCTTCTATAATTGAAACACTGTTGCAGCTCCAGCTCTGAGGCCCAACTGGCTAAAAGCAGGTTTCTGGGGTTTGTTTAGCTTCTATAATTGCAACATTGTTTCTTAGAGTGCAGCTCGGAGGCCGTCAGCGGCAGGCGGGGAACTTTGGCTTCCTCCCATTGGCTAATCAGCAAGATATGCAAATTAACTGCCAACAAAGATGGCAGTTAATTTGCATACGTAGTTGCAAAGCGGCGGAGCGAAGACTGAAGGTGGCTCCTGCAGCCGGAGCCGCAAGAGGCTTGAAGGCGCCTCCGGCCGCCAGAGCCGCGAGAGGCTTGAAGGCCCCTCCAGCCGCCGAAGGCGCCTCTAGCTGCCGGAGCCGCGAGAGGCTTGAAGGTGCCTCCGGCCGGAGTGAAGGCCTGGGTCCCGGGTGCCGGAGGAAAACCGGTGCCAGCAGCCAGGGGAAGGGAAAACCTATTGCACGAATCTTTTTGTGCAACAGGCCTCTAGTGTATGTATGTATGTATGTGTATATATATGTATATTAATATATTAGAGGCTTGGTGCATAAAATTTGTGCACTAGGGTGGTGGTCCCTCAGCCCAGCCTGCACCCTCTTGCAGTCCAGGAGCCCTCGGGGGATATCCAACTGACAGCTTAGGCCCGGGCCTAAGCCGGCAGTCGGGCCTGAGCTGGCAGTCGGGCCTAAGCCGGCAGTTGGACATCCTTAGCACTGCTGTGGAGGCAGGAGAGGCTCCTGCCACCGCCGCTGTGCTTGCCAGCCATGAGCCCAGCTTCTGGCTGAGCAGCGCTCCCTCTGTGGGAGTGCACTGACTACCAGGGGGCAGATCCTGCATTGAGCG
>NW_005371555.1:426244-430640 GCF_000412655.1 Myotis brandtii
GCTCCTTGTTTTCTTCTCTTTTTTTTTTTTATTCTGGGCCAGCTTTAGCTCTGAGGCCTCGCTGCTGAAAACATAGATACAATGTTGCGGTCCGAGCCCGGCTGAATGGAAGCCCTTTTCTGGGGTTTTGTCTAGCTTCTTATTTGCAACATAGTATATAGTAGCTTAGAGTTGCAACTGAGAGGCTGGCAAGTGAGGCGGGGAACGTTGGAGTCTGCAGCAAGCAAGCCTCCCTGCTCGCTTCAGTGCCTGGCTGCCAGCCGCCATCTTGGCTGACAGTTAATTTGCATATACTCACTGATTAGCCAATGAAAAGGGTAGTGGTTGTACGCCAATTACCATGTTTCTCTTTTATTAGTGTAGATGAGAGAAAGAGAAAATTAGGTCACCAAGTTGATTGAGCAATGCTCATCTCTCGCTGACGTGGTTATGAGCAATAGTCTTTTTATGTTTCTGCATCTTCCAAATTATCTACAGTGATCGTCATTAATTTACAAACAGGAAAAAAGCATAATAACTTTGAAGATAGTGACACTGGTGTGTGTGCCTGAAGACCAGCCAGGCAGCCTTCTTTTCATCGGCAAGGCTCACTGGGAGTAATGGGGGTGCAGAGCCCTGGTCAGAGCATTCACTCTTAAGGGCTCAGCTTGCTGTGCTTAACTCCAGAAAGATGTGAACTATGCATTCATCACAAGAGCATCACAAGAGCAATTGTACTCTCAAACAGAGAGAATTTCCAGAAACTCAAGGCAAAAATCCTCTTTTCTAAAAATTTCCTAGCCAGGTGCATCTAAAAACTCTTGAACTGGGTCACTGAAATATCCCCTTCCCACCCTTGTCATCACACTGTATTCATTTCAGTTGCACTGTGCTGCCTGTACATTTAGGGATACCTGGCCCCACTGAGGAAGGATGAACTGAGTGAGGCCTGTGGAGAGCTGGCATCTTTTCTTCCCTTAGTGCCTTGGGCAGAAATGCTTGTTCACTCTGAAATCAAATGACAGAATAAACAGGCACTTGCTTCCATCCCAAGGGTTCTCAGTGATTGGCTGCTGAGTTCTAGCTCTGGGGCTGATTTCCTTTATGATCAAACTTTTAAAAAATATATTTATTTTATTGTGGCAATATATATATATACACACACACACACACACACACATATATATATACACACATACACATATATATCATAAAACTCACCATTTTTCCTATTTAAGTGTATAATTTAGTGCAGTCACCATATTGTACATTCACAATATTGTTCAACCGTCACCACTCGCCATTTCCAGAATTTTCATCACCCCAAACATAGACTCTGCACCCATTAAACACTAACTCTCCAGCCCCCTCTTTCTCCCTGGCCCTGATAGCTTCTATTCTACTTTGTCTCTTTAAAGTTGCCTATTCTAGGTACCTCATATACGTGGAATCATATGACATTTGTTCCTTTGTGCCTAGCTTATTTCACTGAGCAAAAATGTTTTCAAGGTTCGTCCATGTTGGAGCTTGTATCAGAATCCCATTCTTTTTTTTTTAGGCTGAATAATGTTCTACTGTGTGTATGTACTACATTTTGTTTATGCATTCACCCATGAATGGGCAAGTGGGTTATTTTCATCTTTCGGCTACTGAACATAATGCTACTCTGAACATTTGTGTACAAGTATCTGTTCAAGTCCCTGCATTCAATTCTTTTGAGTATATGCCTAGAAGTAGAATTACTGGATCATATGATAATTCTATGTTTAACTCTTTGAGGAACTGCCAAACTGTTTTCCACAGTGACTGTACCATTGTATGTGTCCACCAGCGATGCACAAAGGGTTCCAATTTCCCACATCCTCACCAACACTTGTTATTTTCCATTTTTTTAAATAATAGCCATCCAATAGGTGTGGAGTGCTATCTCCTTGTGGTTGTGATCAAACATTTAAAGTACATCTTTCTCTGTGGCTGTGGCCACCTCTGAACTGTACAGGGACAGTAATTTACTCATCATTTGACTCTAGCTCTGGGGTCAAACAGCTTTGAGTTTAAACCCCCGAAGGAAATCAGCTCCATGAGGGAAGGGATTTTAGGCTGTCTCACTTTCTAATGTATCCCCAGTCCCTAGAAGAGAGGCTGGCATATAGTAAGAGCTTAATAATACCTGTCAAATGGATGAATTCCAGCCCCATCACTTACTAGCAATGTGACCTGACCTGTTAATAACCTAAGTCTCTGTTTCCTTGACCAGAATGTAGGAAGACAGATAGTGCTCTCTGCCAGGGCTGCGTGAGGCTTACCTGCCACAGTGCCCACAGAGTGTGTGCACACCTCCTGACACACAGCGAGCACTCTGTAAATGGTAGCTGGGATGCTTGTTATGACTAAGCAGGGGGCTTCTTACACAGGCCAGTGCTGAGCCCGGTCTGCAGCACAGCGATGAGTTTCCAGAGGCAGGCAGCGTGCCATGGGTTCAGGGATCTGGGCCGCTTTCATGCTAAGCCAGAGCTTTATAGCAGGAAGGAAGGGGAAGTGCTGCAAAATCCATTAAGCCCAGAGCTCCCCAGAGCAGTCGCACTCCCCAGCAATGATGCTGGGGGGCCGGAGGCAGAGGGAGGAGAACCAGAGACTTGCTCCCACTGGG
Organism: Myotis brandtii; assembly: GCF_000412655.1. Taxonomy (NCBI): domain Eukaryota; kingdom Metazoa; phylum Chordata; class Mammalia; order Chiroptera; family Vespertilionidae; genus Myotis; species Myotis brandtii. The sequence continues at coordinate 428,874 of NW_005371555.1, forward strand.
CCCGGCCAGCAGGACCTTAAGCCAGAACTGCGAGGTTGCAACGGGAGGAACACTCAATGGGGATTAGTGACCAGTGGTGGATAGGGGGTCTTGCAGGGACAGTGACCATGTTTTTTCAAGATGCAGCATAATGCACTGGGGAAATGTAGCTTCTTGTAACCAAATGTTATGGAATGCTGTGTCCAGGAGGAAGTAGACTGAAGGAGGGGAAAGCTAGGGATTTGCCCCTTTCCTCAAGTGTTGATAGAAAAATGCATCTCCCATCTGGGTGCAGAAGTGTGGATTCTTGGAAATGCAGGAGGCTGAAGACTGAGCCCCACCTTGGTCCATTGCAAGTCCAGTGAACAGATGCTGGAGGGTGTCAAGTGGATTTCTCTTAGGAGGAGGGTACTGTCTACTTCCAGCCCCAGTGTGGTTTGTCAGTCATATCAATTCTACGGAGCCTGCCGGTATATTTCAGAAGTGGTACATGCATTATTCCAGCAGCTAAGTCACCTATATATTAATCTATACGGTTTTCATGACGTAGAAGGTCAACAGTTCCTACTCTGTGCTTACCACAGTCTCTCAGAGGTGCAGACTCAAACCTGCGGGGTGTACCCTCTCAAGCACTGCTGAGCTGCTGGTGCTCTGGGCACCAGACTGAGTGCCCAGAAATGACCTCTAGTGATGAAAAGGCCTGTGAGGATTCAGGGAGGGTAGCAATGAGGACAGTCGGGACCAGGACTGGGGTCCCTGGAGCTACTGGTGTGATGGATAGTCAAAAATTATGGAGCCCAAGTTTCAGGATTAGGGCCCAAAATGGGAGAAAAGCCAATGAAAGAAGTTAAGAGGAAGCAATCTTGGGAGCAAATGGCTATTGCGGGGATCCCTGTCTTGCCAGAGACACCCCTGAGGCCTTAGAGTGGCCAGTTTCCCTGGAGCAGGAGGAAGTCCCGTAGGTGGGAGAGCTGGCTGGGGGGAGCACAGGACTCCCTGGCCTCCTCCACCTCCAGCGCTTCTCTAAGAAGAGGGAGAGGCAGGGAGAACCCTGGGCCCTGCTGCCCACCGTGAGCTTGGAGCTCTCCAGGCCGCAAGGCCCAGGCGCTGGCCTGAACCCAAGCAGCCCACTGGAGTCCCAGCGAGCAGCAAGTGTGAGAGATTCACTCCACACCTCTGAGTGAGTTGTTTCCTCCTCCTTTGATGGAGGATTCAGCCTCTCTTTATGACGAAACAAAGCCCATAATTATAATCCTGTGGCAACGCTTCTGTAAACAGTAGCTTGAGTTGAAAAGACCAGCTCCGAATCCGTGAGAAATGGAGGCCGTCATCAGCCTCCTCTGGGGATGGTTCCTTGACTTCTGCTCTGAGCTTGTTTTCTAAACTCAGATGGTGACCTGCAGGCCGCTTCAGCCTCTCCCAGACCCGCCAGATAACACAAGGAGGGGGCGTGAGCAGTGGTGAGGATTCTCAGAGATAACGTGGTGTGTTGGTCTTTGTGGACCTCAGCCATTTTTCCCTTTTTCCCTTCTCCCCATGCATATTTGTGGTTTGCTGCAGGTTAAATAATTAAAAGTCACAGATTTTCTTCTAACTGTTTTACCTTTTATACTTTGTTCCTTCTTTATTTGTTGTCAAAACCAGAAAGAATATTCCGCTCCTCTAAAAGTGAGTTCATACTAAAATCTAGAGACATAATCTGGCCATTACTTGAAAATTTAAAGACATATGTATGGCTGGGTGAAGTCTTCCTTTTTCACTGTAGCTGCCCCCGCTCCACCCCCCCAT
>NW_005371555.1:444597-448734 GCF_000412655.1 Myotis brandtii
GCCGCCATCTTGGCTGACAGTTAATTTGCATATACTCACTGATTAGCCAATGAAAAGGGTAGTGGTTGTACGCCAATTACCATGTTTCTCTTTTATTAGTGTAGATGAGAGAAAGAGAAAATTAGGTCACCAAGTTGATTGAGCAATGCTCATCTCTCGCTGACGTGGTTATGAGCAATAGTCTTTTTATGTTTCTGCATCTTCCAAATTATCTACAGTGATCGTCATTAATTTACAAACAGGAAAAAAGCATAATAACTTTGAAGATAGTGACACTGGTGTGTGTGCCTGAAGACCAGCCAGGCAGCCTTCTTTTCATCGGCAAGGCTCACTGGGAGTAATGGGGGTGCAGAGCCCTGGTCAGAGCATTCACTCTTAAGGGCTCAGCTTGCTGTGCTTAACTCCAGAAAGATGTGAACTATGCATTCATCACAAGAGCATCACAAGAGCAATTGTACTCTCAAACAGAGAGAATTTCCAGAAACTCAAGGCAAAAATCCTCTTTTCTAAAAATTTCCTAGCCAGGTGCATCTAAAAACTCTTGAACTGGGTCACTGAAATATCCCCTTCCCACCCTTGTCATCACACTGTATTCATTTCAGTTGCACTGTGCTGCCTGTACATTTAGGGATACCTGGCCCCACTGAGGAAGGATGAACTGAGTGAGGCCTGTGGAGAGCTGGCATCTTTTCTTCCCTTAGTGCCTTGGGCAGAAATGCTTGTTCACTCTGAAATCAAATGACAGAATAAACAGGCACTTGCTTCCATCCCAAGGGTTCTCAGTGATTGGCTGCTGAGTTCTAGCTCTGGGGCTGATTTCCTTTATGATCAAACTTTTAAAAAATATATTTATTTTATTGTGGCAATATATATATATACACACACACACACACACACACATATATATATACACACATACACATATATATCATAAAACTCACCATTTTTCCTATTTAAGTGTATAATTTAGTGCAGTCACCATATTGTACATTCACAATATTGTTCAACCGTCACCACTCGCCATTTCCAGAATTTTCATCACCCCAAACATAGACTCTGCACCCATTAAACACTAACTCTCCAGCCCCCTCTTTCTCCCTGGCCCTGATAGCTTCTATTCTACTTTGTCTCTTTAAAGTTGCCTATTCTAGGTACCTCATATACGTGGAATCATATGACATTTGTTCCTTTGTGCCTAGCTTATTTCACTGAGCAAAAATGTTTTCAAGGTTCGTCCATGTTGGAGCTTGTATCAGAATCCCATTCTTTTTTTTTTAGGCTGAATAATGTTCTACTGTGTGTATGTACTACATTTTGTTTATGCATTCACCCATGGATGGGCAAGTGGGTTATTTTCATCTTTCGGCTACTGAACATAATGCTACTCTGAACATTTGTGTACAAGTATCTGTTCAAGTCCCTGCATTCAATTCTTTTGAGTATATGCCTAGAAGTAGAATTACTGGATCATATGATAATTCTATGTTTAACTCTTTGAGGAACTGCCAAACTGTTTTCCACAGTGACTGTACCATTGTATGTGTCCACCAGCGATGCACAAAGGGTTCCAATTTCCCACATCCTCACCAACACTTGTTATTTTCCATTTTTTTAAATAATAGCCATCCAATAGGTGTGGAGTGCTATCTCCTTGTGGTTTTGATCAAACATTTAAAGTACATCTTTCTCTGTGGCTGTGGCCACCTCTGAACTGTACAGGGACAGTAATTTACTCATCATTTGACTCTAGCTCTGGGGTCAAACAGCTTTGAGTTTAAACCCCCGAAGGAAATCAGCTCCATGAGGGAAGGGATTTTAGGCTGTCTCACTTTCTAATGTATCCCCAGTCCCTAGAAGAGAGGCTGGCATATAGTAAGAGCTTAATAATACCTGTCAAATGGATGAATTCCAGCCCCATCACTTACTAGCAATGTGACCTGACCTGTTAATAACCTAAGTCTCTGTTTCCTTGACCAGAATGTAGGAAGACAGATAGTGCTCTCTGCCAGGGCTGCGTGAGGCTTACCTGCCACAGTGCCCACAGAGTGTGTGCACACCTCCTGACACACAGCGAGCACTCTGTAAATGGTAGCTGGGATGCTTGTTATGACTAAGCAGGGGGCTTCTTACACAGGCCAGTGCTGAGCCCGGTCTGCAGCACAGCGATGAGTTTCCAGAGGCAGGCAGCGTGCCATGGGTTCAGGGATCTGGGCCGCTTTCATGCTAAGCCAGAGCTTTATAGCAGGAAGGAAGGGGAAGTGCTGCAAAATCCATTAAGCCCAGAGCTCCCCAGAGCAGTCGCACTCCCCAGCAATGATGCTGGGGGGCCGGAGGCAGAGGGAGGAGAACCAGAGACTTGCTCCCACTGGGCCCGGCCAGCAGGACCTTAAGCCAGAACTGCGAGGTTGCAACGGGAGGAACACTCAATGGGGATTAGTGACCAGTGGTGGATAGGGGGTCTTGCAGGGACAGTGACCATGTTTTTTCAAGATGCAGCATAATGCACTGGGGAAATGTAGCTTCTTGTAACCAAATGTTATGGAATGCTGTGTCCAGGAGGAAGTAGACTGAAGGAGGGGAAAGCTAGGGATTTGCCCCTTTCCTCAAGTGTTGATAGAAAAATGCATCTCCCATCTGGGTGCAGAAGTGTGGATTCTTGGAAATGCAGGAGGCTGAAGACTGAGCCCCACCTTGGTCCATTGCAAGTCCAGTGAACAGATGCTGGAGGGTGTCAAGTGGATTTCTCTTAGGAGGAGGGTACTGTCTACTTCCAGCCCCAGTGTGGTTTGTCAGTCATATCAATTCTACGGAGCCTGCCGGTATATTTCAGAAGTGGTACATGCATTATTCCAGCAGCTAAGTCACCTATATATTAATCTATACGGTTTTCATGACGTAGAAGGTCAACAGTTCCTACTCTGTGCTTACCACAGTCTCTCAGAGGTGCAGACTCAAACCTGCGGGGTGTACCCTCTCAAGCACTGCTGAGCTGCTGGTGCTCTGGGCACCAGACTGAGTGCCCAGAAATGACCTCTAGTGATGAAAAGGCCTGTGAGGATTCAGGGAGGGTAGCAATGAGGACAGTCAGGACCAGGGCTGGCGTCCCTGGAGCTACTGGTGTGATGGATAGTCAAAGATTATGGAGCCCAAGTTTCAGGATTAGGGCCAAAAATGAGAGAAAAGCCAATGAAAGAAGTTAAGAGGAAGCAATCTTGGGAGCAAATGGCTATTGCGGGGATCCCTGTCTTGCCAGAGACACCCCTGAGGCCTTAGAGTGGCCAGTTTCCCTGGAGCAGGAGGAAGTCCCGTAGGTGGGAGAGCTGGCTGGGGGGAGCACAGGACTCCCTGGCCTCCTCCACCTCCAGCGCTTCTCTAAGAAGAGGGAGAGGCAGGGAGAACCCTGGGCCCTGCTGCCCACCGTGAGCTTGGAGCTCTCCAGGCCGCAAGGCCCAGGCGCTGGCCTGAACCCAAGCAGCCCACTGGAGTCCCAGCGAGCAGCAAGTGTGAGAGATTCACTCCACACCTCTGAGTGAGTTGTTTCCTCCTCCTTTGATGGAGGATTCAGCCTCTCTTTATGACGAAACAAAGCCCATAATTATAATCCTGTGGCAACGCTTCTGTAAACAGTAGCTTGAGTTGAAAAGACCAGCTCCGAATCCGTGAGAAATGGAGGCCGTCATCAGCCTCCTCTGGGGATGGTTCCTTGACTTCTGCTCTGAGCTTGTTTTCTAAACTCAGATGGTGACCTGCAGGCCGCTTCAGCCTCTCCCAGACCCGCCAGATAACACAAGGAGGGGGCGTGAGCAGTGGTGAGGATTCTCAGAGATAACGTGGTGTGTTGGTCTTTGTGGACCTCAGCCATTTTTCCCTTTTTCCCTTCTCCCCATGCATATTTGTGGTTTGCTGCAGGTTAAATAATTAAAAGTCACAGATTTTCTTCTAACTGTTTTACCTTTTATACTTTGTTCCTTCTTTATTTGTTGTCAAAACCAGAAAGAATATTCCGCTCCTCTAAAAGTGAGTTCATACTAAAATCTAGAGACATAATCTGGCCATTACTTGAAAATTTAAAGACATATGTATGGCTGGGTGAAGTCTTCCTTTTTCACTGTAGCTGCCCCCGCTCCACCCCCCCAT
>NW_005371555.1:448786-454673 GCF_000412655.1 Myotis brandtii
TTGATCAATCCAGACCCTGTCCTGGTTGTCTCCAGGGCCAGATACCAGATTCCTGCCCTGCACCCCCTACCCTTCTTTTTCTCCAGGACTCTTTTCCCTGCTAATCTATTTTTCCCTAGGGGAGATTGAATGTTTGATGAGAGATGCAGGGAATCAATTAAGTAGGCTCTTTGGACAAAAAGTACAGTAAGTAGCATGAGCCACACACAGTGCCTTGGAACAGTTTTCCTCTACCCAAAGGCTTATCGCAGGATTGCATGCTGTTGGTTGTCTCTGGGCCACTGAAGCCAGCAGGCTTCTGGGAGCTGCACAGAACAGTCCTAACCTTTCCTGGGTTGTCAAGCTGGAGTTCAGTGCTTTGCCTCTCTCATCTGCCCAGGGGGCCCACAGGGCCAAGTGAATGCTGATAGTGTCCACACAGCACCGAAGAGCCAGCTGGAAATGGGACAATGAAGGCACACCATGCAGTGTTCTGTGATGACAATGACCAACACCCGGCTTCAGAGCAGTTTTTATTGACTTGAGAGTCTCCTTGGACTTTTGTTTGTTTGTTTATTTTCTAACTTCCTGTCTTACCACTGTTTGTAATTTAAAATTTTTTCAATTACTTACAGTTCACATTTAATATTGAGGTAGTTTCAGGTGTACAGCCTGGTAGTTAGACATTTATATAACTTATGAATTGATCTTCTCAATAAGTCTAGTACCCACCTGACACCATACATATTTGTTACAATATTATTGACTAGCCCTAGTCAGTGATCTCAGTGGTTAGAGCATCAGCCCTCATATGGAAGGGTCACGGATTTGATTCCCAGTCAAAGGCAGGTGGTACCTGGGTTGTAGTTTCAATCCCAGCCCCGATTGGTGCATATATGGGAGGCAACCAATCTATCTGTCTCTCTCACATCGATGGTTCTCTCACTCTCCTCTCTCTCCCCCCTCTTCACCTCCTTTCCACTCTCAATGGGAAAAATATCTTGGGGTGAAGATTAATATATATATTTGACTATATTCCATATGCTGTACTTTACACCCTCATGACTATTTTGTAACTGCCAATTTGTACTTCTTAATCCTCTTACCTTTTTGCTTTTTTAAATCAAATATTTTTATTGATTTCATAGAGGAAGGGAGAGGGAGAAAGAGACAGGAACATCAATGCTGGGAGAGAATTATTGATTGGCTGCCTCCTGCAGGCCCCACACTGGGGATCAAGCCCACAACCTGGGCATGTGCCCTGACCGGGAATTGAACCATGACCTCCTGGTCCATAGGTTGACACTCAACCACTGAGCCACACCGGCCAGGCCTCCTTACCTTTTTTATCCAGCCCCCACCCCTTTCCCATCTGGCAACCATCAGTTTGTTCTCTGTATCTATGAGTTTGTTTCTGTTTGGTTTGTTCATTTATTTTTAGATTCCTCATATAAGTGAAAACATCTGACTTATTTTACTTAGCACAATACCTTCTAGGCCCATTCATGTTGTTGCAAATGGTAAGTTTCATTCTTTTTTATGGTCAAGTAATATTCTGTTGTATATATGCACCACTTTTTTATTCAAAAAAATTATCTGTCAATGGACACTTAGGTTGCTTCCATATCTTGGCTATTAGAAATAATGCTGCAGTGAACATAGGGGTGCATATATTTTTCAAATTAGTGTTTTGGATGACTTCTGCTAAACACCAGAAGTGACTGCACCAATTTGCATTCCTACCAACAGTGCATGAGGGTTCCCTTTTCTCCACATCCTCACCAACACTAGCTGTTTATTGATTATTGATGATAGCCATTCTGACAGGAGTGAGGTGGTATCTCATTCTGGGTTTAATTTGTATTTCTCTGATGTTTAGTCATGTTGAGCATTTTCTCATATGTCTGTTGCCTATCTGTATGTCCCCTCTGGAGACAGGTGTCTTTGGAGGTAGCTATACTGCCTGGGAGCCTTCTCAGATTAGCCATCCTTGCTGATAGCCCCACAGGAGATCCCATGTGATCCCACTCCTCTTTGACACAGGTGACTGGACCAGGGTGGACACCTGACCTGAGCCAGGCCCACCAATAGGTGGGCCTATGCCATGTAGCTTGTGTGCCAGCCACAGGGAAAGCTGTGCCAACCAGAGCACCTCCCTCATGGCCTTGTACTGTTAAAGATAAACTGAGGTCTGGAAGAGTTTATTTGAGCAAATATTATTCCAACCTGGCAGCGCCAAACTGGAAGTGGTTAGAAGCACTGCACCACAGGAGCCAGGGAAAAGGCCTTTATAGAGAAGAGGCAGAAGCAAAGACAGGAAGTGACTGGGTTGACTGTAGCTTGAGCGGGCACCTTCTCTGGGAAAGCCCAGTTGGCTGTTTGTGATTGGTTGTCCTTGGGTTCTGAGTTCCTAAGCTGGAGGCATTTCAGGCTCACATTTTGGCTTGTTTACATAGGGAACTAAGGCATAAAGCCACCTCACTCTAATGGCCTCCTGTTTAAATTAATTTAAAAGTGCTTAGGCCCTGAGGAAAGTTGTTAGTCAGAGCTCTTGAGCTGAAAAGTCAGGGGAGCCAAGTTGAGGGTGCCATTGGGGGCTCCTGTGCATGTCACATGCAGAGCGAGCAAAGTCTCACAGGAGGCTGGAGAGAAAGCCCAGGGACTACTAGAGTGAGGCAGGGAAGTGAAGCCACGTGGCTCCTGAGAGAAAGGAGCACCCAGGCCCGCCCTTCCCTTCCTCCCCGCAGTCCATCTCTGTGCCTCGTTGTCTACTCTCGGGTGCTATGTTATAACACAGCCCATCCCTCACTTGCTCAAGTAGCTTGAACAGGTTTCTTTCCCTTGGAATGGAGAGATTAAAACACAGTTCTCAAAGCAGGTAAAGTAATTTGTACCATAACATGGAGGAACAGCGGAACCCCATGAGGCCCTCCTTCTCGGTCTCGATGCTTCTGCCCTCTTCACAGAAGGCTAAGCTCATTTTTCATGTTATTCTCTCCCTAGGGTAACACTAAAAGAGGGAATAGAAAGCATATAAGGAAAACTGTCTCCCTTAAGTAATTACCTTTATACATTTAATGTAACACTAGAAGAACCATCATGCACTCGGGCCACTGGCCAATCCTTTCACCACCAATACACAGACCTTGTCTAACGTGGCCTCCATGCTAGATACGGGGAAGATGGGAATGAGCACCTGTTCTTGGGGTGTTCACAGGGTGACATGGAGAGGACTGCAGACGGCTAAGTCACCATAAAACGTGGGGACTCCTGTAGCAGGGGGTACAAATACTCCTCGGAGAAGAGAAATGACTCATTTCACCTGAGGAGTTTGGAGGTTTCACCACCTACGAGGGGATTTTGAACTGAGTCTTGAAAGGTGAGTAACTGCCTGGCAGTTCGGAAAGGAAGGAAGGAGGCAGGCACTTCAGGCAAAGGGAACAGAATGTGCAAAGGCAGGAAGTTGAGCTATGGAACCAGGAGGAAGTCAGTGTGGTTGGAAAAGTAGCTGTTTCGGGTGAGTGTCAGGAATATGGTTAGGTTGTGGCCAGATTTTGAAGAGCTGTACAATTAACAATGCAATTAATAATTATAAATATTATTTATTATTCTCTACCAGAGACCAAGTAAGTCATTTATATGTATTAGTCTCATTCAGTTAAATGCCACGGGAACGCGTTGTGGACAATGTCCAACCAATGTCAAGGTTTTAAAGCTACATTTTGGGGATGACCACCCTGGGAGCGATTCTGAGGAGAGACTGGTGTGAGGGAAGCTGAGTAGGCAGCTGTAATTATCTAGGTGAGGAGCAAGCTCCTGATCGGAGGTGGTGGCGGCAGAATCAAGAGGAACAGCCGGGCCTGAGACACGCTTGAGGCAGAATTACTGAAATGTGTGGGAAACAGAAAAGAGACTCTCAAGCCAGAGTTGACGGATACCTTTGTTAGAGATGGAGCCCACAGGGATAGCACTAACTGAGACAGATGCCAGGAACGGGAGTGGGCAGGGGGACAGGACTGCACGTAGGGACATTTTAATAAATGTCCTGATAAGAGAGTAAGGGGGAGAGCTGTTGGCTGTCAGGTAAGGGAGTCTGAGGCTTGGGAAAGGAGTTAGGGTTGAATATACAGGTTTGGGAGTTTTTATCTCTCTGTCCTTCTGACAAGTGGAAGGATTCATAGAGGTGTAAAGACAGTTTTTATAATTTAAGAGCCTATTAGCAGTTTAAGATGAGTTATCCCTCCTCCCTGGGATTAACTCAGAGCCCTGCTGGGATTCGGGTCAAGCATCTGCCTCTTTTGCAGGAGGATCTTTTGGGAGTTCTGAGATGAGCACCCTGGGTTTCTGAAGGAAAGAAAGATGGGGGAGACTAGACTTTTCACCCATCATAGTAGTACATCTCGGGTGGGCTTGGCTCCCTCAGAATTTTTCACACGTAGCTAGGAATCATTTCTTTGACCTCCACTTGAGAACCTCACATTTTAGATATTTGAACGAGGCTGTTTTCCCTCAAAAACGTAGATCAACCCCTGAGAAGGTGCCATTTTGCAGATAAAAGGAAGTGGTTGAAAGTCAGCAATTTCATGCAGTTCAGCCTACTGGCAGCAAAAGATGGGGATGGTGGGGTGAAAGTAAGAGATGTTGTATGCACCTCTGAGTAATTTGTCACAACAGGTGTAGATGTCTCTTTTTGTTCATTCAGATCATACATGACTTTAAAAAGGCACTTCTTTTTATGTAATTATTCATTTGAAAAAAGGCATGGCAGTATTACACGGAAAAAAGGCGTGGCAGTATTACACAGAAATGCTTCCAAAATGTTCTCTGCCCCTCTGACATATTGGTGGCAGTATTACACAGAGATGCTTCCAAAATGTTCTCTGCCCCTCTGACATATTGAGCTTCCCCGTCCACCCCAGTCCATGGGTGCACAGGCTGCCTGCTCTTCCACACAGCTCTGCGGTCTCCATCGTGACCTCGCCAGACCCTGTGGTGGCCCGTTAGGTGCCCTGTGAAGACGAGTGACAGGCCTAACACTGTGACACACAGCTGCTATATGCTCGGCTCTGTGCTAAGTGCTTTGTAGACACTGTTTTCTACCTTTCTCTTACAGTAGGAATTATGTTGGTTTTTATGACTTGGAAAACTGAGGCTCTAAGAGACTAGATAACTTGTCCAAAATTACCTAGGAGATGGTTGCTGTTGGCTAGTTCTTGCTCTGAGCTCTGAAAGTCCCCAGTGCACTTTATCTCCCCAAGGGAAGAAGGCAATAAGTGAGGTGATGATTTATCTGCCCTGACTGGGAGTGGGGTGGGGCGGGGTGAAGAGGGGATACATTTCAGGACACACATCCTATGCTGGTCTCACTGTCCGACATTGGATTCTATTGCTCGACAATGAATTGATGGTAACACATGAGCTCTTCCAAGGGATGCTGTGATTAAAAGTAAAATCACTTTAGTGTTTACTCGGATATCCCAGAAGAGTGATCTTTTGAAAAGGGAGGAGGTATGCCGTAAGATTTGTCTTGGGCCCTAGCCAGTTTGGCTCAGTGGATAGAGCATCGGCCTCCGGACTCAAGGGTCCCGGGTTCGATTCCAGCCAAGGGCACATGCCTGGGTTGCGGGCTCAATCCCCAGTAGGGGGCATGCAGGAGGCAGCCGATCAATGATTCTCTCTCATCATTGATGTTTCTATCTCTTCCTCTTCCTTCCTCTCTGAAATCAATAAAGAAATATTGATTTTTCTTTTAAAAAAAAAGATTTGTCTTGGATCAGCTATCAGAAAAAGGGAGAGGTTAGTGTGGAATAGATGAATGTCCTAAATGGGGGTTCTCAACTGGGAATGATTCTGTACCCCAGGAGACGTTTGGCAATGTCTAAAGATATTTCTGGTTGTCACACCTGGG
>NW_005371555.1:454781-458955 GCF_000412655.1 Myotis brandtii
ACTGCCCTCCCCCCCGCGCCCCCACCCCCCCAGCACAGCACAGCCTCTTACTATAATTATCCAGCCCCAAAGGTGATGGTGAGGAGGCTGAGAGCCTCTGGTCCCAGGTGCGCCTGCTGGGAGTATAGTTCAGCTGCTCTAGAAGAGCAAGTGAATTACATGAACTATAAAGTATTTTGTAAGCACCTATTTGCACATAAAAAATTACTGAAATTATAAATTATAAAATATCTAATCATAAAAACAATTCTCAGGAGGGAGCTTCTATTATTATCATTATTACTACTACTATTAATATTAGATTCTTCGGAGGGTTCTATGAACTTTTTTAAAAGTATATTTTAATAGGAGAGAGATGTAGTCAAATTTCAGAGACTTCACTCATCGGAGCAAGGAGAGGAGCTAATCACTGAGAATTAATGAAAACTTCAAAATATTGAGGCACAATTGGTTTATTCCCTTGTAATGCATGGCTCTGCATAATAATCCATGGAGGTCCTATTGATTTGCATTTATTTGGCTATTGCTTTCTAATGTATGTGATAATCCTAAATATGCTGTGATTCAGTGGAAGAAAAGCCTTGAATTAAATGAGAATCTACATATATAAAACCCTAATGTGCAATTAGACCGAATGGCAGAACAACCGAATAACTGGTCACTATGATGTCTGCTGACCACCAGGAGGCGTGCGTGGAATATGGCAGGCGTCAGCAGCAGGCGACAGAGCACGAAACATGGCAGGCATTAGCCATGGCACCAGACCAAGGTGGGGTGCCAGTCGCTGTCATCGGAGTGAGCCTCTGGTGGTTACTGAAAATTCTTTGCTCCCGCGCTCCATGGTCCCGCCCAGTGCTCGCACTCACTGCCGGTGCCCAGCACCAGCCCCGATTGCTCAGTGCTGTCAGTGGGTGCAAGTAGCAGCAGCTGTTGGCGATCACCCTTGAGGGCTTCTCCACCTCCCCCGGCTCCTGAGGGGTGATTTGGGGCCGGCAGCCACCTCTCGCACCCCTGCTGGCAATGGCTCCGCTCGCACCCGCCTCAGTTGCTCCGCACCGTCAGTGGGTGTGAACGGAGCCTGTGCCATCAGTGCGTGGGAGTGGTGGCGGCAGGAGCAGGGCTGCTGGCAGACATGCTGCCGGTGTCCAGCACCAGCCCCGATTGCTCAGTGCTGTCAGTGGGTGCAAGTAGCAGCTGTTGGCCCCGATCACCCTTGAGGGCTTCTCCACCTCCCCCGGCTCCTGAGGGGTGATTTGGGGCCGGCAGCCACCTCTCCCACCCCTGCTGGCAATGGCTCCGCTCGCACCCGCCTCAGTTGCTCCGCACCGTCAGTGGGTGTGAACGGAGCCTGTGCCATCAGTGCGTGGGAGTGGTGGCGGCAGGAGCAGGGCTGCTGGCAGACATGGGGCCAGCAGTGGGAGGGGCCGGGTGGGGGGCGCGGAGGATGGGCCGAGACCCGCCCCTGTGCCCACCACAGCCTCGCAGCCCACAGTTCCTTTCAAGGTGCACGAATTCATGCACTGGGCCCCTAGTGTTTATATATCAATCTTGACCCTTTTCAGGGGGCACTTCTGTAAGACTCAGAGTCACAGTGTCTAATCCTAGGCCTGTCATATGGGTTTATTTCTACTTTGACTTTGAGGAGGATATAAAATTGAAGAGATCAGGGCCTATGTCTTGAACTGAGGGGAAAAAATCCAATTTGGAGCTGGATTTATGAAAAAATACTCCTACCTCCAACCCCCAACTTGACGATATTTTTACTTCAATTATAGAGGTGTAGAGTGAAATGTTATGGAAAGTGCTGAGGTAGATTATTGAAGTGCATGGGGATCCTTAGGGCCCAGCTATACATTCTTGAGAACCAGGGGAAACTAATAGCCCAGGCATTCTGTACATTTTTAGAATCATTTGTAACTGATACATGTGGTTCTTCATTATCGGTTCATAATTAATGAACTTACTAAATAACAGAACTAGGGAAACTCTAGCAATTGAATAAGCAGGCATGAGTACCAGGGTAGTTTAATAGAGAAATGGTAAGTGGGTTTTGTGTGTCTGTGTGTGTGTGTACCTGTAGGTTATGGCTGTTTGTTGCACTGTGTTGAGAAGGTTCTGAGACCATTTGGTGGAAAAGAGTGCTGTAGTCAACTGGTGACATCTGCTTTGGAAGTGTGGTGGGGAGCCTGGTGACATGTAAGCCATATATTTGACAATATAGTGACAATATAGTTGACTACTGCTTATGTGTTGAACAGTTAAGTACTATCCAAAGCCCTAAGTTTAAAAGGTGTCTGAGTTAGATCCTGTAAAAAGCAAGCAAACAAACAAACAAACAAAAAACTCAGAAAGCTGCCTCTGCTCTGCAATAAAGCAGATTTTAGATCAGAGGAATTTGAAGATGCGTGTCATTGCCATGTGCCTTTGGTGCTCCTCCTTGGGGAGCACAATGTCGCAATAGTGTATCTAACAAAAATGTGAGGAACCATACATGTATTATACAGTACATTTCTAAATATTTCCTTCACTCAACCACTCAAGGAGTTTTAAAAGATTATGACTTTTTGTTCCTTGGGGATAAAAGAAAACTAAATATTTTTATATATGAATTTAAAATAAGGAACTCTTTTACTGGTTCATTGCTTTGGGTCAGTTGCCCAATGCTCTTTTGGGAGAGGGAGACCCTCACATTTAAACCAGCTTACTGCACCTAAGAGTTCATTATGTGTTGGCTGGCAAATGACTTGGGATGATTTTGTTGTGGAGGATTCCTGTACCTTCCTGTAGAAGAAATAACATCAGGCATTTTCCCTTACCACCTGTCTTCCTCTTCTTTGATTCCTTTTCTAACTTCTTTTTCTTTAAATATATTTTTATTGATTTCAGAAAGGAAGGAAGAGGGAGTTTTTTTTCTATTATATAAGTAAGCATACTTTTAAAAAATATGTTTTTATTGAGTTCAGAGAGAGGAAGGGAGAGAGAGATAGAAACATCAATGATGAAAGAGAATCATCGATGGGCTGCCTCCTGCACGCCCCCTACTGGGGATCAAGCCCGCAATCCGGGCATGTGCCCTTGACCTGAATAGAACCCGGGACCCTTCAGTCCACAGGCCAATGCTCTATCCTCTGAGCCAAACCAGCGAGGGCTCTAACTTCTTTTTGATTTTAACAAATCTTAGATGTCTTTATTATGAGTTTGTCTTATAGATGTTACTGTCCTATGACAAAGGCTTTTTTTTCCCGACCTCACAAAGAAAATGTGCTTGGATTTGGTCCGAAATAGCATTTCCTCATAAGTTGCTCAATAAGATGAGAGCATTTCACCAGGTATCAGGAGACTGCATTCTAATCTGCCCTCTATCTGGTAGTTTGGCCTTGCGCAAGTCATTGAAAGTCTCTCCTCCTTTCTCCACACTGTAAAATAAATAGAGTTAAAGCAGATGGTAGCTATTTTTCTTCATAAAGACCATTTTAAATTGTGATAGCTAAGTCTTAGGGCACTTAGGATGCTAACATTAACATTTTACTCAGCAAAAAAATCAGGTTGTGTTTAAAGGTAACTGAATTTCATGGAGCCACTGTGCTAGTTAAGAGAACTGAACTTATTAGAAAAGAGGTGATGTCATCCTTAATCACAGAATGGAATAAATTCTGTCATGTTCAGTGAAGAAGGAGATAACATTTGGTGGTAGATGGTCTAGGGTACAGATGGAAGACCATCCATGAAGTTGAAAAGAAACATGACTAGAGAGGAAGAAAATAAACAAGACAGGGATCAATTAGGGTCCTGTGATTGCAAGCAACAGAAACTGATTGACAACCTGAGTGGGAAAAGGGATTTATTAGAAAGTAGGTAACCTCAGAGTCCAATAAATGAGGATGATTCTGGGTACATATGAATTGGGGTAAGTAGGGTTGGGGGAGGGATAGCATACTGGCAAACTCACCAGAACCTCAATAACTGAGAGAAAAGTTGTTTTCCCAGGGCAGAAAGCTATGAAAAGAGGAAGTGGGAAAAGAATGCTGAATATCAAAAATAATACAGGAAAGATAAATATATCTAGAACAAATAAAAAAAAATAGGAAGAGAATTGGACAGAGTCAACCAGCTGTTGATGATACATCTGAAAGCAAGAGAAAACATGGTTTACTATTTTAGAGAAGAAAAAAAT
>NW_005371555.1:458966-476456 GCF_000412655.1 Myotis brandtii
AGAGGGGTAACAGGAAAGGAAAGTGAAATAAATCAAACCAAATTACCTTGTTCTCGAGCATATTTAAAGCTGCCCTTCTCCCTTGTGTGCCCTGGCACCTTGTGCTGGGGGATCTGAAAGAGGAGAGACATGACCCCTGCCCTCAGAGAGCTGCCAGGCCAGGAACACAGTGTAGTGAATTCCTTCATTTATTGAGTGCCCACTAGGGCCAAGCTTCTTGCTGAGAGCTTTAAAAGCATATGCAGCTGCCCTAGCTGGTTTGGCTCAGTGGATAGAGCATTGGCCTGCGGACTGAAGGGTCCCGGGTTCAATTCCAGTCAGGGGCACATGCCCAGGTTGCAGGCTCAATTCCCAGTGGGGGGTGTGCAGGAGGCAGCTAATCGATGTCTCTCTCTCATCGATGTTTCTGCCTCTATATCCCTCTTCCTTCCTTTCTGTGAAAATCAATAAAATATATTTTTTAAAAAAACATGCAGCTGTAAAAAAGAAGGATCTCTTACCCTTTTGGATAGTATGGATGCACCTGAAAAATATTATGCTAAGTGAAATAAGCCAATCTGAGAAAGACAAATATTACATGATCTTACTTATATGTGGAATCTAATAAACAAAATGAATTGACCAACAAAATAACACCCAAAGCATGGAGACATGGAACAGACTGACATATCTCAATAAACCAAAGAACTTATATGCTTCCTAGAGACCTGATGCATGAAATTTGTGCAAGAGTAGGCCTTCACAGCCTCAACCCTCACAGCCCCAGCTTCGTCCGGAAGGTCGTCTGGAAGGTCATTCCACTGTTCGGCCTTTCAGTCAATTTGCATATTACACTTTTATTATTATAGACCAGAGGCCTGGTGCACGAATTCATGCATGGTTGGGGTTCCTTGGCCTGGCCAGTGATTGGGGCTGATTGGGGCTTTCTTGCCCAGTCCTGATCAGGGTCGATCAGGGCCAGCCAGCTGGGGGGAGGGACCATGGAAGGTTGGGAGGCTATGGGAGGTTGGCTGTGGGAGTGCATTGACCACCAGGGGGCAGCTCCTGAATTGAGCATGTGCCCCTGGTGGTCAGTGCGCATCATAGCGACTGGCCGACCAGTCGTAATGGTCACTTAGGCTTTTATATATATACTAGGGGCCCGGTGCACAAAATTCGTGCACTGGGTGGGGGTGGGGAGTGTCCCTCAGCCCAGCCTGCCCCCTCTCACATACTGGGAGCCCTCTGGCCCAGGATTCAGGCCTGGGCAGGGGACCCCCCTCTCCCCCCCGATCACGGCTCCGCCCTCGCCCAGGCCTGATGCCTCAGCCAGAGGCGTCGACCCCCATCACCCTCCGATCGCCTGATCGGCCCCTTGCCCAGGCCTGAGGCCTCCGGCAGAGGTGTCAGGCCTGGGCAGGGGACCCCCAGCTCCCACCATTCCCGGCTCTGCCCCTGCTACCCACGATCTCTGGCACCGTCCCTGCCAAGACCTAAGGCCTCCGGTGGAGGCATTAGTCCTGGGCAGGAGACCCCCAGCTCCCCGTGATCTCCCGCTCTGCCCCTGCCCAGGCCTAACATCTCTGGCCGAGGCATTAGGCCTGGGCAGGGGACCCCTGGGACCCCCAGGTCCCTGCGGTTGCAGGCTCTGCCCCTGCCCAGGCCTAATGCCTCTGGCCGAGGCCTTAGGCCTGGGCAGGGGACCCCCAGCTCCCACCATTCCCGGCTCTGCCCCTGCTCCCCACGATCTCTGGCACCGTCCCTGCCAAGACCTTCACGGGCTCCGCTTTAGGCCCAGGCAAGGGACCCCTAGCTCCTGGGACTGCCAGCTTCGCCCGTGCCCAGCTCCCATCACTGGCTCCACCCCTACTTTCCGCTATCACTGGCCAGGGCGGTAAAGGCGCCTGATTCTCCGATCATGGCTCTTAGCTTCCCCCTGGGTTTCCGATCACTGTCAGTGGCAGGGGGCTTCTTCCTGCTTTCTCTTTTGCCTCCCTGCATTGTGCCTACATATGCAAATTAACCGCCATCTTTGTTGGCAGTTAATTTGCATATCGCCCTGATTAGCCAATGAAAAGGGTAGCAGTCGTATGCTAATTACCATGTTTCTCTTTTATTAGATTAGATATAGATGGGCATAGCCCATGGGCACGGGCAATAGGGTAGTGAAGAAATGGGGGGAGGGTAAGGGCTGGAAGGATGGGGGTAAAGGAGGAGAAAAAGGGTGATATCTGTAATACTATCAACAATAAAAAGTTGTTGATAACAATAAAAAGTTTTTTTAAAAAGCATATCTCATTTAATCCCCCACGTGTACTTTGAGGCTAGTCCTGTTATTATCTCTATCATGTAGGTGCGACAGAGAGGAGTGGAGAAGTAGCCTGTAGTTAGGAGGCAGGCAAGGCACAGCAGGGGCTCCGCCCCCAGGAGCTTCTAGGTCTAGGCCCTTTTGGCTGCTGTGTTGTCTGTCTTAGGAAATAGAAGAGGAGAAATAAAACAGAGTAAGGAAAAGGGAAGGAGCAGCTCAGCCCTGTGGTATCTCTGGTTATTGCAGTTCCCTGAGCATCGTAATGTTTAGGGAACCGATTCACGTTCGCTCCCTATTGGAGGCTGCAGTAAATTATTCAGGACAGCCCCGTACAAGCTGTGCACCCGAGCAGCCCGCAGCCGCTGCAAAGCAGGACAGAACTTGCCGCTCTCCATCTGGGGCAGACCAACTTGTCACGCTGAGCTTCTACAAGATGACATTCTGACTGGCTGACTCTGCAGATGACCCATCAGCCCTGCACACCCCCACCACAAAGTTCAGCTTTCATGTCTAAAATTTTTATCCGACACCAGGATAAAAATGTGTTGTCTCTTCTGGGCCTGGGCCTATCTATCAACTGTGAATGGAAATCTCAATGATTATTATTTCCAGTCTAGCAGAATCACTGGCTCTCAGACACTTGTATTGAAACATCCCAAATGTCAACGCATGGCTCTTGAAACCTGAAACTGCGTTCCCAGCTTTTAAGGTGACGAGATCATTCCTCCCCTTTTAAAATATATTTTATTATTATTATTAAAAAGTATGCTTGCCCGGCTGGGGTGGCTCAGTTGGTTGAGCATTATTCCATGCACCAAGAGGTTCATCAGTTCCATTCCCAGGCAGGGCACATGCCTGGCTTGTGGGCTCAATCCCCAGCCTGGGGCGTGCAGGAGGCAGCTGATTGATGATTCCCTCTCATCATTGATGTTTCTATCTCTCTCTCCCTTCCTCTCTCTGAACTCAATAAAAACATATTTTTTAAAAGTATGCTTACTTGTATAATAGAAAAAAAATGTCATGTATTAAGAGGAATGCGCGATGTGCTATGGTTAATCTGAAATGGATCACTTCCCTGCTACCGGTGCCATTGTGTATAAGGAGTCTATTGCAGGTGTGACTGGGTGCCCCCCACACCAAATCTCAAACCTAAATAGCCAAGGGAGAGAGTACCGCCTGTGAGCTCAGGCCTGGCCTCCTGCTTTCCTTCCTTGCCACCTTCCCCACTGCCCTTTCGTGGCCGTTGGGCCTTTCCTTCACCCTCCGGGCAGAAGTTATCTCATGGCTGGTGCAGTGTGGGGCGTCAGCCTTTCCCGCCCATCTGGGGCCACCACTTTGGGAACACTGGGCCTCTGCCCCTGTTTTCTTTTCCTTTAAAAAGTCATTGAAGTCCGGAGTGTCGGCAGTGACCTTTGGAAATGTTGTTACAGCTTACAGAGACTTCCTGACATGTTTTATTAGCTCTTGGTGCTAGCTAATAAAGTGAGTCTTAGCAAAGCTCCTAACGTGACAGATTTAGAGCTGTTTCCAAAGGAACATTTCCCGAGTTGCCTGGGAGGAGGCTGGGTGACAGACCCTTGGCCTCCACTTGCTGTGCAGTCTGTGGGGCCTGGGTGAGTACTTCTGGGAGACAGGGGGCCATCCCTTTAGGAGATACAATGACCAACTCGTGCTGAGAGGGCCTCGGATGCGAGACATGGATGCTCTAGGGGTTTCTGGATGAGTTATTCCAAAAGCTCTTCTTCTTTCTACCTTCACGAAGGTAAACATAAGCCAAAGTGGCCAACTGCCTTCTAAGAAGAATAAAAGAAGAGAAACAGCTTTTCTTTCCGGTTTATAAACATTAAACACGATCTCCGTTCTCTATATTTTTTTTCTGACTTAGAGAGGAGGGTTAGGTCTGGGGTTAGGTCCTGCATTCCCGGACCTAGACTCACAACCTGTCTCTGCCATTCGCCAGCTGGTGATGCTGGGCAGGTGTCCACTTAAGCCTTGGTCTCCTCATATGAAAGTGGGGATGACAACCATAGGTGATTGCGAGTGCTAAAATGTGACGATGCATGTAGCGTGCTTAGCGGAATGCTGACACATAAGCAAGCACTCCAAAAGGTGTTAGCTCTGAAGTTATTTTATTAAATTCTTTGTATAAAAAATTTGTTTGCGGAACAATATTTATCTGTGAGCTTCTCTCTATCATCTTACACAACTCCTTCCCCTCTCTCTCCACACATTCACATTTCTGCACCATTTACAAATAACCACCTGGACTATTCTTACTTTGGAGAGATAATTTACTCATAAATAGGTGTAATAGAAAAAAGCAAAAAGGTATTTTAAACACATGTGGCAGGCGTTTACTTTACCCCTAGCCTTTTGTGAAAAACAAGGCAGAGAACACGTTTCAGAGAGTTGGTAACAGTCAGGTACCAAAGGTTTCTAATGTGAAACTCCATCAGAACCCAAAGCAAGAAAGGCTTTAAAAAACCATCTGGGAACAGTTGGTTAACCAGCCCTTTCCTCCTCCTTTTCATCTCTAGTCTTTATCTCACATCCAACAAGAGTCTTAGTAGATGGCACAGCCATTGAGAAGAGGACACCAGGGCAGGAGGACATCTGTAAGCCCCTCATGTGACAGCTGATCAACTCATGTTAGATCATTGATGGCCGCAATGACAATTATCCTTACTTTATCGATAAGCAAACTGGGGTGAATCCGTCATGTTAGCGATGTCCAAATCACACAGCTCACAGGGGGCGGAGCTTAGAACCGGCTTTTATCTTCAGGAAACCCTGGTCTCTCTACTGCCTGAGGGCTCCCAGATGTCAGTGCGGGAGTCGATGCTGCCTGGGACAGAATGAGGGAAATGAGGACATGGCAACACATGCCTCATACTTACCCTTCAATTCGTTCCATGTGAAGGGCTGTCCTTTATTCTGAAGTTAATTTTTTCCTTCTCAATTTCTTTTTTTGGTGTTTTAAATGCCCTTTCTTTTATGAAATTATAGTGAGAGTTGATGAGGCATTTTTAATTGTCTTTATTGGCAAAATAAAGGAGACAACTTATGGTCATCTGTTTGCCCAATTCTTAAAATTTTGCTGGATTTTGAAATCCAGAAGTCCGGTCCTACTATGTGACACTGTTTTGCTTCCCTCAAAATACATGCGCATGTCTTACGTGCCCCTGTTTGCTCTCTGTGATA
This sequence comes from Myotis brandtii, assembly GCF_000412655.1. NCBI lineage: Eukaryota > Metazoa > Chordata > Mammalia > Chiroptera > Vespertilionidae > Myotis > Myotis brandtii. The sequence goes on from NW_005371555.1 coordinate 464,455, forward strand.
CTCCTCAGAGTGGAGGGGCCGAGCATGTGATTGCGGTTGGTATTTCTCATGGAGATGTAATGACGTTCAAGACTTACCTGCTCCCAGGTATGATGAAGGAATGTTTCCTAGGTTGTTCACATTCTACCAAAAATGGTTCTAGTTAAGAATTCTCTGGGAAACATTAAAATTTCAATTCTAGAGTTCTGCCTTCAGAGATCGACTCAGTAGTTCTGGGTGGTACCGAAATTTGAGTTTCTTAGGACCTCTTTGAGAGGATACTGATGCTGCTCATCTGGAAATCCTCACTCAAAGGTGGTGGACCTCACATGAATGGTCTCTTCCCCGCATCAAGATTCTTTTATCTTTGAGTCATGGCAAAGTGTCAAGGTCAATTTGTGAATTATATGGGATTTCTGCATCCATTTCTGGTTAGGATATTGGAAAGAATCGTCTGATTTGCTTTAATCACTTCCTTACAAAATCAATTTAAGTAAAATTAATCTTTAAAATATTGCCTCCATTTGAAATCACTTTTGCTTCACTAAACGTATCATACCTCCAAGCTGAACCCTGGGCCCACCGGGAAGGTCTTCGTCCTGTGCGTGGCATCAGTCAGTTGCCGTGGAAGCGAAGGCTCTGCTATCAATTCCACCTCCATGCAGACTTCCCTCTGGTGCAAATCAACTGAGAATTCTTTCTTGGATCCTACTCAGGATATTTAGTGTAAACACTGACTTTTATTAAAATACTTTAATGATTTATGGTTTCCAAACATTTTCTGCCATCACATTTTTCACATGAACAGCATTCTTCCAACAACAACAGAACTCATGGCATGGAAGGATTATTGGCTCAGGAGACATGGATCCGCTTAGCCGGGACACACAGGCGGCTTGAAAAGCTGTCTCCTTCCCAGCTGTCTCCTTTTCAGCACTGCCCACACCCCAGTATTCACTTATACAGGTGACCTTTGCAGAGGTCAGATATGCTGCCCATATTCAAAAAGAAGACTTTCCTTGGGTGCAAGGCTAGGCAGCAGCACCTCTGAATAGAATGTGCTCAGCCAAACAGCCCTGGAATGGAGCACGTTTTACCAAAGTTCTCCTCTTCCTTCCCACCATGACCTCTTTTAATAAAGGAGTCAGTGTGGGTAAAGGGTTCACACGTTTGCTTCCGACCTTTTGTTTCCCTTGCCTTTGACTCGCTCCTGCCTCAGAACTCCGTTGGGATTCCCTGACACCTTCGCCTGAGTGAGGCGCTCCACTGTCCGCCTCGCGGATGGCCTGTATCGCGTGTTATTCTGACCACAGTGAAAGGGTTCAGCAGTGAGTTCAGGCGCTGCAGTCAGACCATCCTGACTTTAGATCCTCTCTTTGCCACTTCCTGTGGGAACCTGGGCAGGTGACATTATCTTACAGTTCCGTTTTTAATCTGTAAGTGGGAACAATTAATTATATCTTCCATATAGGGATCATAGGACTGTGAAACAGGATAATGCTTATGAAATGTTAGCATATTTCTGGCACACAAATGAGATTATCAATTAAATTATTCTTAAATATTATTTAGAAAACTGATATACTTTTCTCACTTCCATTGCAAGTAACAAGTGTGTGTGTGTGTGTGCGTGTGTGTGTGTATGTGAGAATCCTTGGAGTGAATGATCATGACATATTCAGAGGGCATATCTAAGCATTAGGGGAAACACTGGTGATCAACTAGTTATGTCTACCTCATTCAAATGCTGAAGTGGGGAGCAGTGTCCCACATATTTTCTCTTCCTGTACTCTACCTAAAGGACCTCAAGGCTGTTAATGCCTTCATGCACTTAATGTATTGCTCATCTATGTGCCATGCACTGTCGTAGCCATTGTATACACATTAACAAGCAAAGCAGACATGGCCCTGGCCTTGTGTAGGTGACAGACTAATAGAGGAGCCCGATAATAGCAAGTAATCGAGAAAATAGAGAGAGAAAGAAACTAGTGGTGGGGAGTGCTATGAATCGACAGATTGTAGCCACAGAGAATTAAAGACAGAGGCAGAAGCCTACATTGGAAAGAGTGGTCAGAGGCCAAGACCTGAGTATGAGGACAGAGACAGGAACCATGTCCCGGCAGCGGGGGCAGCCGGTGTAAGACCTGAGTAGGAAAGACCTTGGCAGCTCAAGGAAGTGGAAAGAAGCCCCGCTGGCTGGAGTGTAATCGGAAAGGAGGAGAGCAGAGCAAGAGGAGGGAGAGGTAGGCAGGAGCCAGCTCACTAAAGCAGTGGTTCCCAAGCCCCAGCACACGTCACAGCGGAGAGCCCGTGAACACCCAGAGCGCTGGGCCCACTCCTGAGTTTCTGACCCGGTAGGTCTGGGGTGGGGCGGGGCCTGGGAACTTGCATTTCTACACCTGTTCCAGCTGATGCCGATTGTGCTGGTCTGGGGACCACGCTTGGAGAACCCCTACTCTAAGGCTATGTCAGGCCATGGTGAGGGGGTTGAATTTTATGTGAAGCATTAGTGGGAAGCCATCAAAGGATGTCAAGAGTCATAGCCTTTAATTACTATTTTTGCAAGAATGATTCAGAGCATTGCATAGAGAATTAATTAGAAATTGTCAAGACTGAAAAGTCCATTACGGAAGCTATCCACAGTGGTCAGGCAAGGCTGGTGGCAGTAGAGGGAAGCATTCAGGATGTATTTAAGGAGGTGGGAGTGACGGGATCTGCCTGGGAAAAGAAGTGGAGGATGCTGACTGTGCTTCTGGCTTGAGGAACAGAGAATATGGACAAGGCATGTACTAAGACAGGGGAGATTGGGGCAGGAGCATACTTTGGAAGGAGAGGAAAAGAATTCATTGAGCATGTTTTATACATGTTAAATTAAAAAAAAATCTCAGAGGCCTTAGAACAGCGGTTCTCAACCTGTGGGTCGCGACCCCTTTGGGGGTCGAGTGACCCTTTCACAGGGGTCGCCTAAGATCATCGGAAAACACATATATAATTACCTATTTTTTTGTGATTAATCACTATGCTTTAATTATGTTCAATTTGTAACAATGAAAATACATCCTGCATATCTATTTACATTATGATTCATAACAGCAGCAAAATTACAGTTATGAAGTAGCAACGAAAATAATTTTATGGTTGGGGGTCACCACAACATGAGAAACTGTATTAAAGGGTCGCGGCATTAGGAAGGTTGAGAACCACTGCCTTAGAACCTTGCAAGTAAATGCTTCAATGCATGAAACAAAACATATTTAAAGCGATAGCCTCCTAGGCACTGCTGAAAGGGAAACTACCAGGGTGCTTGGGGATGAGGCCAGCATCTCAGTCTCCTCTCTGAGAAGCAGGAATCTCGGTAACAAATCTCCCCTGCCCTGCGGGAGTGGCATCTGCTGTCAATCGTTTTAAGTAGGTCGGGCACCTTTGGAAACTAGCCTCGCTCCTGGGTGGCAGAAGGTTAACACCAGATGCAATCTCAGTGGATGCTCCTGTGGGGCCAGGGTGCTTTCTGCCCAAGGTCCACCCTAACAAGTGTTTCTAAACCTGGACACTATTGACAGATGCTTTGCTAGGGGGAGGCGGAGAAGGGGCCTGTCCTCAGCATCTCTGGCCTCTACCTACCAGATGCCAGCGGCACCTGCTCCTCATTCATGGCAACCAAACGGGTTGGCAGGCATTGCCAGATGTCCCCCAGGGAGCAAAGTCACCTCCAGCTGAGAAGCACTGCCCTACATGCTAATACCCTTGTCGTCCCCCTTGCCATAGACAAACTGCATTTCCCATTGAATAGACCTGTGTTTCATCCCAGCCTCTCAGAACTTCCTGTCTTTCAAGGTGACTTTCAAGCAGCCTGAAATGTTAATACAGGCCAATGGAGATGCCCTTAAAATGCTCCTGTTGTGACCAGACCAAAGGGCTGAGTTTGCCTGCACACATCAAAGCCCAGAAAGACACGACCAGGAGCTTGCAGCGAAGAAAGTTTATGTGTAGGAAGTGACCCCCACCCCCCACCGGCTGGAGTCATGGGTGAGCTAATACTCAAGACCTGGCTCCCCGACGGTTTCTAGGAGATGGGTTGTATAGAGGACTGAGTTAGGGTCATGGGCAGGGTCGTGGTCTCTACTGATGGGTGGGCACTAGGGAAGGGGGTTGAGCAGTGAGTGCATCGGGTCCTGGCGTCAGCTAGGATGTCACTTTGTCTGGTTTCACCACTTTTCTGGGCCTGGAGGTGAAACACAACTGAGGCCTAGATGTTATCTTTAGTTTGATTGAAACTCTGTCTCTGTGGTCAACGGGCCTAAGGCTTGGTTTCTAAGGTTGTTTAATGCTGACCAGGGCCTCATTGTCCTGAGGGCTTATGGATTAGGGGAGTGGACATGCCAGGGAGAAGGAGGCAGGTGGGTCAGGGGCTGGATGAGGAAAGAAACGAAGTTCCTGCGAGGTTACACTGTTGTTTTTGATGCAGGGAACTCTGGGGCACTTCCTCCTGTAGGAGGAACAATGGGAGAATCTGATGACAATCAGGATTAATAATATTAATAATAATAATTAATAATAAAATGTCAACTGCTAGCATTTATATAGAAACGTGCCTTATACACATCTAAGTATTTCAAAAATATTACAGCCACACTATGATGTTGGCAGTATTATTATCAGCCCCATTTTGCAGATGAGGAAACTGAGCTGTAGAGATTTACCCAAGCTCACACAGATAGTTAAATAACAGCTGGGTTCAGACCCAGGCAGTCTGCTCCCCTCACCGCCCCACAGTCCATCCTCATAGCTTTACTATTTCCAAAGGGCATCTGATGGGAGAATGGGGGCAGGTGGATATAAAATGGTCTGCCTGCTCAGATACATCACCTTCAATCCTTAATCATGCTTATAAATTTACAAAATCTCTACAGTAGAAAATCCCCATACGCATAAGTCTTAGAAATTGCGATTCCCATTGATGAGAAATATTTTATGCAATCGTTCATTCATCCACTCCTCCTCTTCCTTCTGTTTAAAGAAGGCATCTAACTTCACTTTTTTTTTTTTCTAACACACACTTAGGTCACAGATTTTAAGTCTCGGGGATGTACTTTTACAGGCTTGTAACTTTATTTTTGGTGCCCAGAGCAATGCTGCCACATTAGCTGCCACTTCCAGATGGCACGGAGAAGCCAACACAAACATGTACATGGCTGTGCAGCTGCAGGCAGCCGTGAAGTTACAGGTGTGCGGAGTTCACGGGGTTTAGTGGCTGAACACTCACGCTCTTCCCCGAACCCCCCTGCCGCAAGCGGACTGCAGAGGGAAATGTGCTGGGATGAGGGATGTAACACGAGTCCTGAGCTGATTCTCGGATTGCTGCCTTGGCCCCCGGAAAGATAAGCTCATGATATTTTTCTTCAGAACCTGTTTTTGAGATGCAATTCCTGTAGCTAATAAAGTATGAGTGAAACTCCGTCTGGCTGGGCCTTAAGGGCCATCAAGAATGTGATGACAGAGGGGAGAGGGCTACACCTGACCCCGGTTTTACATTTATAGATTTTGAAATTTCTTTTAAAAGAGCTTCTATCCAGGGGATTTCTCTAAGGAGAGGCGTTCCTTGCATTTATGCATTCTAACTTCTGAAAAAAAAAATGTTTTCATGATATTCTTGAGAAGATAGAAAATTGCCATCAACACAGCAGTTCCTTCAGTCTGCTTTCGACTTTTGTTTTAATGAGCCTCACTCCCAGCTCCAGACCATCCGATGGGTTATTGCTGTGATGGGACATTTCCCTGGGCTTTGCTGAGTCGCTCCTCTCGGATAATGTGTCCATGATGATAATACTAGAAATGGCTAAGATATATCAGGTACTTATCTAATGTGCTCATCACCTTACATTCATAATGCAACCCCTTCACTGCCCTCTGATGTATAGATGAGAAAATACAGGCTGTAAGAGAGGTGTCGTCTACCCAGGCCACCAGTGTGGCAGCAGTGGGGCCAGGACTTGAACTTCCCACTCATTCTTGGGCACCCGGTGTCTCTTTTGAGCTGCCTCTATCTGTGAGCACCACACACCAAAGCAAAGGCAGCAGCAGGCGGGGCTGACCGTGGTTCTTGCGCATGTGTGTACTGCGATCCAGGTGGCCAGAGCTTGCGAGGTTAGAGTCACCCTAGACATGTCTGTGGGGAAAATGAGAACCTCCTTCATTCCCGTGCCCGGAGGCACCCGTCTCCATAATGGTTGGCACCAGAAGCATCCCAAGCTCGAGGCGCTCCAGGGCTTGTCCCAGCAGCTGCCATACAGACTGTCAAAGGGAGCACGTGATGCCTGGGGCTGTGCCAGGCCGGGCCAGCGCTCTGCTCTGTGCTCAGAAGCTGTCAGCAAACAATTAAGTGTAAGTGTGTGTCCTCTGCCGGAACCATTAGGGCAATCAATAGTGGCATCTGCTTCGCATGCTTAGTAACAGCCGTGTTCCTGCACCAGTCCTGCAGAAAGCACCCTCCAATATTCCCCCGGGATTTATAAACATCAAGAAACTAAGCCTCCCAGCAGCTCCCACCGCCAGGAAACAGAACAGATCACAGTAGACCTGCTTGAGGGGGCGGGGAGAGAGGGCAGGAGAGCACCCCTGACCCTCAGCCTCTCACACCCCAGCCCATCAGGGCCCCTCAGGCACCTCTGTAACCGGCAGAAGCAGTTTTCAAACCTCTGCTCAGTCCTGCCCGCCACCTTCTTCATCACCTTGGCACGGTCTCCCTGCCCAGCAGGGCCTGACACTGAAGGGCTGAGGGCTCTTTCTTCCCTTTTCTTTTTCTTTTTATATATATATATATTATTGATTTTTTTACAGAGAGGAAGGGAGAGGGATAGAGAGTTAGAAACATCGATGAGAGAGAAACACCGATCAGCTGCCTCCTACACACTCCCCACTGGGGATGTGCCTGCAACCAAGGTACATGCCCTTTACCGGAATCGAACCTGGGACCCTTGAGTCCACAGGCCGACGCTCTATCCACTGAGCCAAACCGGTTAGGGCAGGCTGAGGGCTCTTTCAACTGAGGGACATGAATTGGCAAAAAAATCATCTGTTCCTAAAACACATGATGGTTTATGAATTCAGGTGAATATGTAAATGCCATGGAGGAAACTCGGCTAGAAAACACTTCAGGGAAGCCTTCTCCCGACTCTCCTTTTGTCCAGCTCCCTCTTGCCATCCCTGCGGCAGGACTAGGCAGCAGTAAACGGTTTGGGTTTGACGCTCATTTCTAGGCAAGATGCCTGCCTCTACGCCTGAGTGGTGCCCAGATGCTCATCCCGCTTCCCCTGACATGATCTGGGTTCCTGGCGGGGGAACTGGAGTCTGGGCGCTGCTGGCCCAGGACCAGGCTCACATTCTCTCCCTCACCCAAGCTCCCCTTCCCAGGCCCAGGCTGGCACCCTGTGGCCAGGAAGACAGATCAGCAGGTGGCGTGGGGTTGAGCATTTGGCAGGCCTCAGGGAAACGCTGGAGGGAGGTGTTGATGGAAGGAGCGTTGCTGCGGGTGTGTCCAACCCTGATGCACGTCCGCCTCCACTATTGTTTCCTCTGGAAGAGTGTTACTGCCGAATGAGGGTGTTAATGAGAATGAGTTTATTTGCCAAATGACCAGATTTGTTTTCATGGGTCCAATGAGGTGTGTGCCGGCCAGTTGGCAAGATGAGTGGAACCAACCCTAAATGCCCTCGGAGGTCAGTGCTGGCCCTTTCTTGGGTCAGGCAGGTGCGCGCTCATACCGTTCATGATAGGGGAATCCCAGCTTGTTACAAACTTTAAAGTTAGTAACCTTAGGCCCAGTTCCTGTTCCTCTTCTAAGCAGCTCTGTGATTTGGGCCAAGTCACTTAATTCTACTAATACTTAGTTTTGCCTACAAGTTTTAAGCATGAAAGCAAAAGGCAGTCCTGGTGGCTGTTACAGTGCAGTTTTGGGTTTTGGGAATGGAGAGTCTTAGTATTTTGGAGGCAGAGCTGGGCATCTCGAGGTGGCTTCTCCACCTTCTGTTTTCTCACCTGCAGAGTGGCAATAGTCATCCCTCACTTGCAGGGAAGTCAAATTTAATCAGGGAACTTCAACATCCCCCCAAGTTTCTATTTATATAGGAAAGGCTCTGTGACCAAGTAGGTTTAGAAAACATTGCATTAAACGTAAACTGCTTTCTTTATGGTAGAATTCCTTGCTGCCTGTTTTATTATGCTTAGACACACTTGGAAAGGGCTGGAATAAACAGTATTTTACTTAACTCTGATGCCCTTAAAATTTTTTTAAGTAGCATCTAGCCACACCGGAGCCAACTCTGGGGCATGTTAGACAATACCTCACACTGGCACAGAGAGAGTAGTGAGTGAGGGGGATCGCAGTGTGTGTGAGAGGCCCCCTGTGCTGGGTGGAATACAGGACAAATAACAAGAGAAGAGAGCAACCGCCTCGCACTGAGCAGGGCTGCATACCTGGTAGATGCACATGTCTCCCAGGCCTTCTTTACACGCACTGGCTCACAGTTTTAGAGAGTTGCTCTGTCCTAATTTGGAAGGAAAATACTCTGCTCCCCACTCACATCCACATTAAACAACCTGCTCGCCCTTCTAGACCCAAGTCAGGAGCCGCCCAAAGCCCTTCTGTGAGTCCCTTTGACAGGTGCCTGGGCCTCTCTCCTGTAACCCTCGTGGGTCCCTGCCGTCTTGGAATCATTTGAGCCTGAGGTTGAACTCTCAAACCTCCACTTACTGCCCTTTGACCTGGTTTCTCCAACTAGAAAGCTTGGATCCTACCCACTTCATAAAGATAAAAGTGAGACAGAGAGGTTAAACGAGAACCCCATGAATAGTGGCATGTTCCTCTGGCCCAGTGGTCTGCAAACCACGGCTCACAAGCCACATTCAGCTCTTTGGCCCCTTGAGTGTGGCTCTTCCACAAAATACCATGTGCGGGCGCGCACGTAAAGTGTGATTGAAACTTAGTGGTCCATGCGCAGAAGTCGGTTTTCGGAACAAGTATACAAGATGAGTGTGGATGGGAGAGTTGGAAGGGGTCGACCTCAGTGAACGTACCTCAATCAGATTGAGGACGTTTTTAGCAAAGGCCAGCTTAGGAGTACCCTAATTAAGTTAATAACAATGTACCTACCTATATAGTTTAATTTTAAAAAATTTGGCTCTCAAAAGAAATTTCAGTCGTTGTACTGTTGATATTTGGCTCTGTTGACTAATGAGTTTGCCGACCACTGCTCTGGCCACTTCCTGTGTACCGGGCTCTGCTGTGAGAGCCAACACATAGAAAATTGTTTTATCCTCCTGAGGTCCTGTGGGTGAGGTTCTGTTACGAGCTCAGAGGGGGGCACAGAGCGGTCATATAACTCGTCCAAGTGACCGTGTACCAGGATGATGTAAGCTCGGCAGGCTGGTCCCAGATCCATCCCCATCTCCTTCACCTTGCTGCCTTTCCAGGAGGTGCCTGAATAGTGCCTGGCACGCAGTCGGTGTATCTCGATGACATTTTCTTCTCTCTCACGTCTGTTCCTTCTGTTCATCTGTTATCGCTTAGTATCTTATTCGCTGTACTCTTCCCTCCCCCTGTATCTTCTTGCTTAGTAAGTTTTTGTTTAGTTGTTTGTATGTTTAACACATAAAGACCACAGAGCACCAAGTCCTGCAAGTCCATGATGTTGCTGTAGAGCAGTGATGGCGAACCTTTTGAGCTCGGCGTGTCAGCATTTTGAAAAACCCTAACTTAACTCTGGTGCCGTGTCACATATAGAAATTTTTTGATATTTGCAACCATAGTAAAACAAAGATTTATATTTTTGATATTTATTTAAATGCCATTTAACAAAGAAAAATCAACCAAAAAAATGAGTTCGCGTGTCAGAGGTTCGCCTTCACTGCTGTAGAGTTTTGAATAGGGTTGTGGGCTGCTGGTGATTTCAGCCCCTGGAACTGCAGGAAGCAGTGCCTGCCAGTTCTGTTTTGGGCGAATAGCACTGGGACTGGCCCCTGAGCATCCTCTGTCCTGGCACCTGGAGAACCAGCCACCTCTACAAATTCACACTTACCACGTTGTTATTGTGTCTGGGAGGGCACGGTCCAGGGAATTCTTGGTCTGATAGTTTCTCAGCCCAGGTAGGAGCCTCGGAGCCATTTCTATGAGTCAGCATGAAGGCACTCACAATGTGCTTGACTTATTAGTGGTTTTCTCTGCCCCAAGGCATGATGAGCATGGGGAGGGTGGGTCTTGGTAGGCCTTGATCTTCTGAACAATGTACATACTTTCCAGCTTCTGGGTGCTAAGAGGGAGTCAGGGCATGGGAATAACTGGTGAGAGGTCATGAGGTCATGAACTGGCATCCCCAGGTGATTTCGGAGTCTACAAGGAGACGCTGGCTCTGCTTCTTCCCGCTCCCAGGTTAAACTGAGCTTCTGTAGGCAGTATGAAAACCCAGCCATCTCTGACTGGTCGATCCCATTCAGGCTGTTCCAGCTCTCTTTCACAAGGGGCTAGCAAATTTGAGAGAGAGAGGACCACTAAATAGCAAGAACAGCTTAAAAGCTCTGGCTTGGAAGCAAGAACAAGGGTGATTGGCAGTGCTGGGGGGCGGGATCTCCTCTGCCTCTCCACCACTTTGCCCCCCAACTTTAATGAGAGGTTAGCTCAGCGCGGAAAGTGCCCAGGGATTTCAGCACTCAGTACAGAGATCCCATCTCTTTTTCTGTACTCCGTCCTCCTAAGACTTTGAGAGCTGCTCAGTAAGAACGTATTTGGTTGAGAAAGGCTTGGTGCAAAATTTGTCCTCCTGGTGGTGGCCTCCAGGTCACCTGGTGGGTGAAGGTTTGGACACACCTTACAAGGTACAGGGGTGACCTAGCTTTTCCCAGAAAGGCAGGGGTGGTTCTGTTGAATTAGCAGATCAGGAGTTTCACTGGGGTTAATGTTTTAACCATTGTGTCAATATAGTCAATGCTATTGTGTTTGAACATTCCATTTTTAAGGAGCAAGTTTTGTTTTGTTTTTAAATGAGGAAATGGCAGGAGGAATTCCCTGGGTGCACTTCATGCCATACTGAAAAGTCTGAATTTTAAAAACACCAAATATTTTATTTGGACTAAAGAGATGGCTTGACTTTTAGCCGAGAGCTCTACAACTTTTCAGCTCTTATCGTCACTTCAAGGTCTGTCTGTTTCCCTCTCTTGGTGCTCCCCGAGCTGTGCAGCTTTTGTTATTTGGGGGAGTAACTGCTGGTGGGTTTTAGTCAGAACCTGCCTTGGGTCGGCTCTCATCTGGTGCCTTCACCCGCCACGTGGCTGGGAGCGAGGACCCACAGCCAGCGGCTTGGGCTCACAGTCCGGCTCCTGGAAGTCCTCGTGGCATCCCCCGGGGCAGGGAATAATCTTCCTGTGGCTCATTCCTCACCTGTGAAATGGGAATGACAGTGGCACCTGCCTCGAGAGGTCTTTGTGAGGATTAGGGAGGTCGAGTGCTGGTCCTGGCCCAGAGTAAAACCTCAACAGTTAGCTGGTACTGTTGTCACTGCCAACACCAGCAGTGACACCCCACTGTTGGCCCTGTCTCACACCAGAGTCCCTATAGCAGCGGTTCTCAACCTGTGGGTCGCGACCCCTTTGGCGGTCGAACGACCCTTTCACAGGGGTCGCCTAAGACCATCCTGCATATCAGATATTTACATTACGATTCATAACAGTAGCGACATTACAGTTATGAAGTAGCAAGGAAAATAATTTTATGGTTGGGTCACAACATGAGGAACTGTATTTAAAGGGCCAGAAGGTTGAGAACCACTGCCCTATAGTCATAGAGCCTCGGACTTAAAGGAGACCCCAGGGATTCCCAAAGGTTGCGTTAGAATCCTGGAAGTTGCTTTTATGCAAATATGCATAACCCCGTTAGAAGGTTGAGCCCTATAGTCATAGAGCCTCGGACTTAAAGGAGACCCCAGGGATTCCCAAAGGTTGCGTTAGAATCCTGGAATCCTGGATTATGCAAATAT
>NW_005371555.1:485767-566100 GCF_000412655.1 Myotis brandtii
GTGGGGGGTGCAATGGGGGAAACAGGGACATCTGTAATACTTTCAACAATAAAGATATTATTATTATTTTTAATTGGCTGTTCCCAAGCTGTACCTGTGACCCCAGGGAATTAGAAGCAAGGCCTGGGAATCTGTCCTGTTAACAAACAACGCAGGTGATTGTAATGTCAGCCAGGGGTGGAACCACCTCCCTTGCTTGGGTGCCCTCCCTAACAACACTAGCCAGTGGCCTCTGCCTGGACGCCTTCTTGGGGGAGGAGCTCAAGACCACCTGAGGCAGTGCACCCCACTTTGGACACTCTGGCAACATGAACCTGGGCCTGAGAAGGCAGGGGCTGCCTCTGGCTACAAGGAGGCGGAACAGAGAGAGGAAAAGACAAGCTCAAGTCAGAGAGAAACGGGCTTGGATTCCATGGCAGTGCTTGTGAGCTTTGGGCTCTGGGCAGAGGTTTGCTATTTTCATCCTCTAAATGACAGCCTTTCAGAATTTGAACCCTATCTTTCCAGGCCGCCCCTGGCCTCCCTCCATGATAAGACCTCCTTTTTCCCTGGTCACTGGAGTCACACACCCAGGCTCCACCCCTGCTCAGTCATATAATACAAAGATGCGTATGGTCCCCAGGTGAGGTTCTGGGTCAGGGAATGCACCGGGCTGCAAGGGCTGGGAGAGTGGACCAGAAAGCCAAAGCGTGAGCCAGCAGGCGAGAGGGGAACAGACCCTCGCACACCTATCCCCTCGTCATTCAGCTAAGCTGGCCTGGTTCTGATGCTTGGGGACCAGTCCCTGGCCGTGTCCCTTTGGACCTGGGACTAGGGGTAGATGTCATCGACCTGGCCACATCCTTGAGGGTGGCGAGCAAAGAACTGGATGGAGTCAGGGCCACCTGCCCCTCCTGCTCAGTCTGTCCAGGTGCTAAGACCAGAGCTCGCTGGAGGGCAGGCTGTGGAGAATTATGGGCTGTGGTCCTGTCACCCCTGCCCAGATGCTGAGTCTACCCCATTACCGCAGCCCACCCCGCTCAGGCTCAGGCGCAGTCAGACCCCGATACCAGCAGTGCCTATTCGTACCCAACCACGCACATGGTACTTTTAGTCTTGAACCAAGGACTCTCCTCCCACTGTACGGGTCAGACAGGGAAATGCAGAGGTTTCAAGATCTGATTTCTGAAGGTGCTTATTACCACGTGTCTCCAGAAAATGTCCCCTCTCTGAGTTCCAGTTCCTTCATCTGTAACACCCAGACACAAGCACATAAGTCCTCACCCAGTGCTGCTTTTGGGTTCTTAGAAACTGCAACTCATACCAGGTTCACCATAGACATGGATATAAAGGAGAGTTCAGTTCTCATAGCATATTTCTGTATATCAGTTATCCTATGGTAAGCCAGGATATCCTATGGTTTCCTTATATGTCGTTTCGTTTAAAGTTGCAGATTCCAAGAACCCATCCTCAACGTTAAGTGAGGACTTTACTGTAATAACTACCTCCTAGGATTGCAGGAAAGATTCGATGACACTGTATACAAACAGTGTACACTAAGTGACTGATAGGTATCCGCTTCTTGGAAGTGTTGTAGGCGGAGGGAACGCACCGGGTGTTAGACCCCTGGGGTCCTACTGGACCTGGGTTCAGCAACCTCGGGACTTGGGTTCTGGCTAGGAAAGAATTCAGAGCCGAGACCCAAACTGTCAGGGAACATTTACTGGGTAAATCACAGAGGTAGATTCCTAGGAGAAATGGGCTTTGGAAACAAGTTATAGAGGCAAAGGAGGGGCCCTTGGGGCTTGGGAGTGAGGAAGGTAAAGGTAACTTGCCTGCAGGGGGAGAAGGAGGTGGGGAGGAAAAGGGAAAGGTGTGGGCGTGCTCCCGGGAAGGAGAGACTGCCGGATCCTCCATCCTAAGGGTTTTAAGGGTGAAGACTTTAGGGGTCCCAGGGGAAGATTTAATAGACTATTCAGCAGCTTTCCAGGTGGGCCCTCCCTTTCAGGGTCTAGGTCTCCAGGGATTGATTGGCCAGCGCCAGGGCAGGGGTCATTATTCCATGCAGCTGGTCCTCAGGGCAGCCCTGGGATCGCTGGTCTGGTTTTGTTGATTTGCTGGGCTTGGAGCTGAAATACAACCATCCGAGGCTTAGATGTAATCTCCAGGAGGAAAGGGAAAGGGGTCCAAACTTCATGACCAGAGATGTGCTAGAGGAGGAAAGTTCACCCTGGGGGCCAGGTCCCACCCTGCAATTGTCCTTTGCTCGGCACCTGGCTTGCCACCTGGTGACTTTCGGTACCTGGCCCCCGGTCCTGGCTCTGCTCATGTCTAACTGCCTGCCTCAGAAGGAGGCGGTGCAACTGGGAATGAATTCTCTCCCACCACCGCCACCTGGGAGAGCAGACAGAGGGCCGCAGCCCCCTCCCCCGCCGCTCACACACACACACCTCTCCTGTCCCCTGCACAGGCCCTGGGGTTCAAATGAAAAGGTGGCCATCAGCACATCTGTGAAGTTGGCCAGTCCTGTTCTAGGGCAAATGTGGAATTTAAATTTTACAGAGGAAATGTGTGCATCTGGGAGAACATTGCTTCCTTTCTTGAACTTTTATAGGTCACAGTTCAGTGTTTCACATAGAAAGTGTGGTCGGGCCAGCTGCACCAGCATCACCTGGGAGCTTATTAGAAGTGCAAACCTTGGACCCTTCACCCCCAAACATGCAGCTGAGAAATCCACGTTTCAACAAGCATCCGCTGCTTCGGTGGCTCCTGTTTGAAGTCTCAGGGTCAGCAGGATCCCCCTCCCTGCTCCCCCTCCTCCCACCCCCAGCAATTTTCAGATCCAGATGACCAAGCCCCTGTCTCTAGTCATATTTGCAACCCTTCTGAAACTGGACAGCCAATGGGTCCAAGCTGCCTGTCACTACTTGAGCCAATTAAGCAGAGATAGGGTTGAATCATATATGAGCGTTTATCCCAATCATGCTGGCAGACTGGGAGAGCCATGGGGTGAGACTGGACCTGGGTTCAGCAACCTCGGTACTTGGGTTCTGGCTAGCAGGTCATCCATGAAAACCTGCTCTGCAATCCCCCATAAACCAGCTGTTTATATGGGGTAGAAGGACAGCGATTTCATGGGGAAGTAGGCAAGAGGGCTAAGGATGGGTATAATGGTTACAGATTGCAGGCAATGCAGGCTGCGGGGTTGCAAAGGGCGGCAACGAGGTTGTTAATCTTTCCATGATAATAGGTGCTTCTCAGGTAAGGAGGATGGGCCTCATTTCCAGGTTAACTCCCAGGCACAGCTCCCAGCCAGGTGAGAATGTGCCTTCTTTAATCAGAACAAAACAACCGCGGGTAACAGAGCACAATTAATTTCTTATAACTATAGCTAGTCTCCGCTATTCTGCTTCTGCCCCTAACACTTCCTCAATTTGAAGACAGCTTCTGAGAGAATGATTTATTTTCCCATCCTGAGAGGCGCGTCTGTTCATGCCAACAGCAGGTGGAATCTACACCCCAGCCTGTAGGAGGGAAGAGGCAGGGAGCAAACATCTGTTCTGGATGTTCAAGCCTCCAGCTCAGCTGGCTTTTTCCTCTTGTCCTGGCTTCCTGCCTGATCTGACCAATAATAACGGTACCTCTGTTAGATAATGATAACAGCAAATATTTATCAAGCTCTGCCTACGTCGGTAAACATGTTTTGTTATTTTTCCCATTTAATCCTCATAACAACCCAATGAGGTTAGGTCCTATTCATGTCACCCCCACGTTCTGCTGGTGAAACTGCGCCTCAGAGAGGCTAATTCAGTGGCAGACAAGAGTCTTAAACTTGAATCTGTCTGAAGCCAGATTCTGTGAATCTTCAACCAGCCTCCCTGCTTGGTTAAGCAGGCTAATCCTTGAGCCAGGATTATGCACAAAGGAGTTTTCTAGGCCAGTGCTCTTTACGTTAGCACAGACCAGGATTCTCGGGAGGGCGGGTGAAACACAGGCTGCTGGGCCCGAGTCCCAGAGTCCACTGCTCTGAGGGTCAGTGCCTCTAGGCTGGGGGTTGGGGATTTGCTTTTCTATCAAGTTCCCAACAGGCAGGCACTGCTGGTCTGGGGACCACGCTTTAGAGTCACTGCTGTAGACCACTGCCTCCACCCAAGGCCGCACATTAGAATCATCTGGAGAATTTCAGATTCAGTTGCTCTAGCATGGGACATTGCCAGCTTTTGTTTTTATGCTCCCCAGATAACTCTAATGTGCGGCCAGGGTTGAGAACTTCTCCTAAATGCAAAGGAAGACTCCTAATTGCTGTTTACAGCTTTAGTTTAAGTCCAATGTCTGCCTTCCCAGCTGAGGCATTCCCACTGCGGGGCCGCAGGGGTGGGCCAGGGAGTACCAACTGCAGGGTAAGTAGGGCCACTCGTTTTATTTCAAGATTAAGGGAAATGTTAATATTCTCTATAAAAACAAAACAAACCTACTGTGAAGTAAAGTGCAAAATGTGCACAACTGTTTATATTAGCCACGGGATTCAACACACTCCTAAGAATCTAACCAAGGAAAATTGTCAGAGGCTAACTTAACTGCCCAAGATAAACTAGCTCAAGGAGACTCATCCAATCGTTACTTCGTCTTGGTACTTTTTAAACCTGTGTAATGGGTATATGACTATTGTTCGAAGAATATTTAATATTCATGATATTATGTTAGGTGCGAAGAGGAGGACACAAACTGAATGTATAATGTGATTCTAATCTGACTTTTGAAAGACTGTATACAACATATATGTGCAAAGTGAAAAGACTGCACGCCAAAATATTGTCAGTGGTTATTTCTTGGTGAGATTGCAAGTGATGGTGGTATTTATAATTAACAGCATTTTCTAATTTTTAAAATATTTCTCTTATTATTAGACCAAAAGAATTTAGGCAGTCACCTACTTTTATAATATATGTTCCCAACGACCCGTCTGAAATACAAACCATAGGTTTATAGGTTGGAAGCTTTTTCTGAGAGCTAGAAAGCATTTAAAAATTGCTTATTACCATCCCAAAGTGTGTTCATGCCTCTGGGCCCAGGAAGTGTGAAGACCTTAGTAGGAATCTGGGAGAGGTGGTGCTGGCAGGCACATGTGCTCTGCTAGTGGGCCTGGAGCTCCTGGGCCTCGGGATGAATGCAGTGGGCGGGTGGGCCTTCTTTCTCTGCTCCAGGGAGTACGGCTGGCCCACAGGCTTCTGTGGAACATCACCAAGGCACCATGCAGTGAGTGCATGTAGAATAGACTACATGTGCCACACTAATGGGGATATAGCAATGCCCATGTATACTGCACATATGCAGGTGCTAAGAAAGTCATGCGGTGTAACTTGAAGACCGCCTTTGCATGTTAACAAAGAAAGGACAGGGAGAAAGCTGCTGTGCTGCAAAACTGAGCCCATTTGCCTCACCACCCCTCAAGTTCTCTGTCACTGCTCCCCTGGGGTTGCCTTCTGAAAACTAGCAGGTGCTGCCTTCTGCACATTTTGCCAAACGCAGCAGCAGGAAGAGGGCTGTCCCTCGGCAATGCTCACCGGGGCTTGGACGGAAGCAGGAATCTGAAAGTGTTGCATACTCAGGGGGAGCGCCACTAGCGTAATGGTTTTCCAACAGGGATTTTCCATGCAACCAAGCCTCACCTCATAGAACAAAACCACCAGCTTCCACCGCAGCTGGGACTGATGGCTAACCTAGAGGAGCAGGGGCAGAGCAGTGGACACCATTCTGGGGTGGCATCTTCTCCTCGAAGGGCACCTAGCAGGAAGTGCCTATCATTTACCACAATCAAATTTACTAGTATAATCACCCGCAACATTTTCTTTAAAGGGTCCAGGCTGGCAAAACAAATGAATGAAATGATTGGGCTGCCCAGGTGAGTGTAGCACCTCCCAGTTACAGGGAGCTGGCATCACTTAGCCGTTGCCACGAGGGAATTTTGGTCCAGTTGTGCCAGGTCCTCCAAGTTTTTCCAAGGGAAGTCAGAATTCCTGATCTTTGAATTATAGCTCCCAATGTCTAAATGTTGGCAGCATTTCAAAAATACCATGCAGTCCGAGGAAACCATGCCTGCTGGCAGGCACCCGCCTGCAGCCCTCACCCCTGCTTTAGAATCTGAGTCCCTGAGAGGCAATTGCTTTAGCCACTTGTGTCTTCTCACTCCTCTTCCTCCCCCCACCCACCTCCACCAAATTCCCAAAGAAAATGTCCTAAACTCTCAGATTTTTCTCCTCAGAAGTCATGTTTCATTGAAAACATTAAAGTCAGGTAATGGTCTCAGTAATTTATTTTAGTTGAGTATTTTTAAAAGTAGCTACAGGAACACCTCTTTATATTGCATTTGACTTTATTGCACTTTACAGGTGTTAGATATATACATATACATATACATATATTGATTTCAGAGAGGAAGGGAGAGGGAGAGAGAGATAGAAACATCAATGATGAGAGAGAATCATTGGTCGACTGCCCCCTGCACACCCCACACTGGGGATCAAGCCTGCTACCCGGTCATGTGCCCTGACTGGGAATTGAACCATGACTTCTTGGTTTCATAGGTTAACCACTGAGCCATGCCAGCTGGGCCAGGTGTTGGGTTTTTTTATAAACTGAAGGCAAGACCCTTCACCAGCAAAAAAATTATGACTCACTGTATCACTATAGTCACTTTATTAGGGTGGTCTGGAAACGAATCTGCAACATCTCTGAGCTATGCCTGTGTTAAGAGCCACTTTCTAAAATAATTTTAAAGGAACTGTCTTGATGTTTGATGGTTAGAGGGTAGAGAAAGGTTTGCCTTGGAGGGGGATGGATCTGGGTTGAAATTTCAGCTCACCATCTATCTCTGTATCACTTGGGCAGGCGACTCAGCCTCAGTTTGCTTCCCATTTCTCATCTGCAAAATGGGAGGGGTTGTGGGTGTAATGAGATCTCAGGAACGCACACACACCCACACACACACACACAAGACAAACTCCTGGGTTTGCTGGTTTAGGATAATGAAGGGTATTTTATATCTGGTGCCCTTAGATCAGTGGTTCTCCACCTTCCTAATGCCACGACCCTTTAATACAGTTCCTCATGTTGTGGTGACCCCCAACCATAAAATTATTTTCGTTGCTACTTCATAACTGTAATTCTGCTACTGTTATGAATCGTAATGTAAATATCTGATATGCAGGATGTATTTTCATTGTTACAAATGGAACATAATTAAAGCATAGTGATTAATCACAAAAACAATATGTAATTATATACGTGTTTTCGGATTGTCTTAGGCGACCCCTGTGAAAGGGTCGTTCGACCCCCAAAGGGGTCGCGACCCACCGGTTGGCGACCCACAGGTTGAGAACCGCTGCCTTAGATGCTCAGGAAACATTAAGTTCTCTTAGAAGCCAATGTAATTTAAACTTACTTGCAAATATTGTAAAATGAGCCTCATAAAGCTTTTACACATTTGATATTAGAATTTTAAAAATCTGCTGTCTTCAGAAGTCCCATTGTAGTAAGTAGTGTTATAGTTGAGATGGGAGGAAAGGAGAAAATAGAGAGAGGGGATGAACATCAGGGATGTCTGTACCTGGAGGAGGTCCTAAGGCCAACTTCCAGTGCCCACGTTCACTTCCATATAAGGTGACCTTACGATGTATCAGGCCAGTTTAACTCCTTTGCTTATGGCTGCATCTCTCATGTCTAGCACATTCCAAAATAAATATGTTTGCTAGCTATTTAAATTGGTGAATGAACAAGTAAACAACATGGTGGGAATTTTATCTAGGGAGGGTACTCCACGCTGGACAACTCTGACCAGACTGTGCCGCCTATCAGAGAATGCGGCTCCCCAGGTGTGGAGCCGGCAAGGTCTTAGGGACCTGCCCTCAGAAGGGCCCTGTGCCTGGTTAGTACTCTACCGTCACCGTCGTGAGATTCTTAATAATTTCTGAACAAGGGGCTCTGCAAACGATGTAGCCAGTTCTGATCAGAGCGTTTCATCAGCAAACACAGAAATGTCAGTGCAGAAGCCAAAGGGCACAGACCATGGCCTCTGGACCCGATCAAATAGTTTTGGCCAGAGAGTGGTTATTTTTAATATAAATAAACTTTTTATTTAGAATAGTTTTAGATGTACCCAAAAGCTGAAAAGATCATACAGAGAGTTCCCGTACCCAGTTCCCAACATCTTCTATTACATTCATATTTACATTTGTAATACATTCCTCATAACTAAGTAACTAACCTCAGTACTTTACTATTAACTAAACTCCACACTGTGTTCAGATCTCACCACATTCCCCCAGTGGCCTTTTTCTATTCCTGAATTTCACCCGGATGCCACATTACGTTTAGTTGTCACATCCCCGTAGGCTTCTCTGAGCAATGAATGACATCTTCTCAAACTTCCCTTGTTTCTGATGACTTTGACAATTTTGGGGTGTGCTTGTCAGATATTTTGTAAACTGTCCCTCAATTTGGGTTTGTTTCATGTTTTTCTCATGGTTTCTGGGAAGATGGCCACGTGTCCATCACGTGATATCAAGTGCATGCAAAGGCCGTGAACATGACTGGTCACTGATGTTGTTGATCCCGATCACCTGGTCAGCGTAGTGGTCACCAGGCTTCCCCACTCTCTTCTTCCTGCCTCCCCTTCCATGCTGTGCTCTTCAGAAGCAAGATCCCCAGCGAACCCCACAGCCAAGGACAGGCGGGGAGCCTCGCCCCCTCTCTTCCCCCACTGCAGGGTGTCCCAGGCCATCCCGTGCACATCCTGCCCCAGCCCTCGCACCCGCCACTTCTCCCAGGAGCCGTGACTCCCTTGGTTGAAGAATGTGCTAGAAACTAAGATCTGGGTGCTCCCTGTGCTCATGGCTACCTGGGTGTCTTTTTTTATTTTATTTTATTTACACTGACATTTTTAAAAATTAAGCAGTTATCGTATGGACCATCAACGTTTCTAGGCTGAACTGGGCATGAAAATAAATAATGTTAATAAATAGAATGTTTTAAAATGTTTGCTTAATGGTTTTGAAATGCCAGCATTTTAACGAGGACGAGATTTCACATTAGAATCTAGACTTCCGGACTCTCTTGAGAGACCAAAAGGTCCAGCAATCCTGAGCCCATATCCCTGCTGAGAGCAACCGGCAAAGGCCGAGCGGCTCTTCTCCTTTCCTGCACGGAGCACTCTCCAGGCCGCCGCAAGCCGCACCACTCCCTGTTGTATCACACCACTCACCGGACTCATGTTCCTTTGTGACCCTTGAAGGCATTTGAATACATGAGTCCATTCAAGTAGGTAACTTCCAGATACAGTAGTCCCCCTGTTGGCAGTTTCCCTTCCCACCTTCTCAGTTACCTGTGGTCAACTGAGGTAGGAAAATATTAAATGGAAAACCCCCTAATTCATAAGTTTTAATTTGTGCGTCATTTGAGTAGAATGATGGAATCCCATGTTGTCCACTCAGTCGCGCTCTGATTCACCCAGCAAATCCACACTGTGTGTGCTCCTCGCCTGGTTGTCACTTAGTAGGCGTCTCAGTTATCAGACCAGTTGTCAGAGAGAGAGGGGGGTCACATTTACAGAACTCGTATTGCAGTAGATTCTTCTATTGTTTATTTTATTAGTGGCTATTTTTGTTCATCTCTTCCTATGCCTTATAAATTAAACTTTGTTATAGGTTTGTAGGCATAGAGAAAAACATAGGATATAGAGGGTTTGGTACCATTCGAGGTTTTACGCATCCCCTGGGCGTCTTGGAATGTATCCCGTGGATAAGCAGGGGCTATTGTACACGACGTAGTCTGTGAATTTAGCTCTACTATTACTTTGACCCAGAAGTGAGCCAGCAAGAGGAGCTTTGCTCTAGGAGGGCTGGAGGATTATATGTAAGTTGGGAGGATCCAGAGGTGATGATAGAGACACACATGTATGAAACCAGAGGGGGTCGTGCCTGCCTGGTTAAATAGCCCTGATTTCCCCTTGAAGCAGTAGGAAGCTGCTTTCGAATTTTATGCAGAAAAACAAATGTCCTGGTTAGATGCCCTGCCAGGTGGAGATGGGAGAGATCCCGGAGTAGAGGAAGGGAACTCAGTTAAGGGGAACTGCAGCCAACCAGGCAGGAGGTGATGGTAGCTGAGCTGGGGAAGTGGCAGTGGGTTAGAGGGAAGTTCATAGATCAGAAACTATTCAGACAAAACTCGGTGTTAATTTCCCTTCAGATAATGGAAAGAATATTTTGCTGGTGAATAAAGAAAAGTTTTGTCTGTTAAGATACTCACTATATATCATCCACGACAAAGAGGCTGAGTCATTTTCAAATTCTGACTGGGCCCTGGCTGGTTTGGCTAAGAATAGAGTGTTGGCCTGCGGACTGAAGGGTCCTGGGTTCAATTCCAGTCAAGGGCACATGCCCGGATTGCAGGCTCAATCCCCAGTGGGGGGGTGTGCAGAAGGCAGGAGATCAGTGATTCTCTCTCATCTTTGATGTTTCTATCACTCTTCCTCTCCCTTCCTCTCTGAAATCAATAAAAAATATGTATATTTTTAAAAATTCTGACTGGGGCTCATGATCCCAGTACCGGTCCTGCTGCCTACCTTTCCAGCACCAGTGAAGCCCATTAACATCATGTTCTCATCTCCCTCCGTCTCATTTGCCCATTTGATCTTCAGCAAACTCGGCAGGTGTGAAGTGGCTAGCGTTTGTTTTTATGGCTTCCGTTGCCCATCCATAGTGAATGAACACCTTCCTCAGGTCTTCTTGGGTCTTTCTTGATTTATGGCACCTCCATGCGATGACAGCAGAGGGTGGAGGCAGCCGTCCTGGAGATGGGGATGCAGATGGGAACAGCCTGGTGGCAGGGAAGTGGCACTGGGGAAGACGAGGGACGTGCGACAACAGGCACACCGTGTTGACAGTCGCTCCTTCGGGTGGCTGACACAGCACCCCGCCTGCCCGGCCAATCGCATGTCGGAAGCAATTAACAATCTGTTGAGAACATATCCTCACATGCTAGTGTATTTTTCTTTCTTTTGGTCCAACCTCTGATAACAGGTCGGAGGGTAACCCAGAGGGCGCGGGGGCAGGGCGGAGGGAGTCGGAGAATAAAGAAGTAGCCACTTTATTTCTAACCGTTCGCAGCTGTCCGCTTGTTTGGGGACCTTTTCTAGGCAGAGGAACAAAGTCTTTCTCCCCGGGGTTGTTTTCCTTGGCTCGGGGAACAGACACTTTCTTGAGGAGCGCACGGAGATAACACAAAACATCTGCTTGCTGGAACCAGCAAGAGCAGGCGGCTCCTTTAGATAAACATACGCTTCACAGGCGGCAGGAGGATGTGTGGAGGGGCCGGACGGTAAACTAAGAGGAGGAGGAGGTGTGTTTTTAAGGCACAGGTCTGTGTTATTAGCTGGTGTGTGTGTGTGTGTGTGTGTGTGTGTGTGTGTGTGTGTTTAGCGTGTGACCCAACGGCATTTTGTTTTGTGCTTTTGTGCGAAATGGTATGTTCTCAGCCACGCTGCCGGAGGAGGTCTGTTTTCTTTTCCCACGTGGGCGGGCTGTTGCTTTTAACCCAACGGCATTTTGTTTTGTGAGCACTTTGGAAATGGTATGTTCTCAGCCACGCTGCCGGAGGAGGTCTGTTTTCTTTTCCCACGTGGGCGGGCTGTTGCTTTTATTCATGAGCTCTTGATGCTGATGCCTTGGGGAGGGGTTTTCACACGTGTTGGACTCCAAAGACACAACCGCTCTCCGACATGAGTAACAGTTTTAAGGAGAAGTGTGGGCATTTGGGTTGTTGTAAACTGCCAAGCCATCAGGGGTCCCCAAAGGATTGAGCAGGGCCTGAGGGGGTTCATCTCGTGTCATGTGGAAACTGCTGCACAGCTCACAGCAGGTTCCCGTTGATCACATTGGCCCCAAATCCACTCTCCGGAAAGCATGGGCCCTGTGGGGAAAGGCAGCTCCACCTGCCCGTTCACTGGCCCGCCCCCACCCGGGGCTCCATGAGGAAGAGCCGTGGTGAGAGCAGTGGGAACACCTGCCTGGCACTGGGGCCTCAAGTGCCTGCAGGCGCTGTGCTTCCTGGGTGAGCCTCACAGTCTCCCCAGAACTGGGTGGTGCTGTCCCCATTCCTCAGATAAGGAAACGGAGCCTTTTATTTTATTTTAATTTAATTTTTTATATATATAGAGAGAAACTGACATACCACCAGGGGTCCCCAAACCGATTTGTTGTTCCCCTTGTTCATGCATTCATTGGGTGACTCTTGCATGTGCCCTGACTTGGATGGAACCCACCACACTGTCATAGCAGGACAATGCTCTAACCCGCTGAGCTCCCGCCAGGGCAGCGGAGCCTGAGAAGTGAGCAAACTCCCTCCCCGGCAAGCGGGGAAGCTCCACGGCGGCAGGGAGAGCCCACCACCTTGGCCCCAGAGCCAGACGCTTAGCCACTCTCCTCACCGGGGACACAGGTTTGGGGAAGTCACCAAGCCTCCCGTTTCCACCTTCGTCTTTAACAAGTTCTGCTTCCCCAGCTCTGCCAGCTGGACTGGGTGACAGGAACAGAGCTGTGAGAGCCGTGCCAGGGCTCCTGCTCAGTGGGAGCTACGGGGCCTCTGGAATCAGACAGACAGGAATTCAGATCCCTTTGCACTGCAAACTGGCTCTGTGAGTCCAAGCCCCCTTGTTGAGCTTTGATTTCAGGGTAAGCAAAGGGCACACAAGCTCAACTCAGAATCCAGCGGTGCGCGTATTCGTCACACAGCCCCTCCCTGCAGGCCCCACCTAGGCACTGAGGAGCCACCCGAGGAGCCTGCCACCCCCTGCCCTGCGGCGGCGGCGTGCAGCGCCCAGGGAGGCAGACCTGCGTCCCGCAGATCACTGTGGCGTTACCGTCTGCGTCTGTTGCTCAGGAAGTTTCCGAGCAGATAGCAGACACAGGGAACCTGAGTCCAGGAACGAGGGGAGCCTTGAGCTGAGCTCTTAAGGAAAAGGAGGCATGAACTAGGTATATGACGAGGCGGAGTGCCTGCCAGCTGTTGCGGACCTGGGCTGTCTGGGGACAGGACTCCCCCCAGACCACCTCTGAGCCCTTGCACTGCACCCTCCACAGCCCAGGTTCCGCCCAGCACCATCACAGACCAGTCTCATCCCCAAGCCTTGGGCTTCTCTTCAGAAGAAAAGAGGGAAAACGAGGAAACAGAAGGAGCTGAAACCAGCCAGCCACTGCGCCGGGGCCTTGCCTGACTGTGGGACCCATGTCCCAGGTGGTGGCCCTGTGTCCAGAGCATTTCTGCTGTATTCTCCGAGGGGCGTCTCCCCCTGCGGCCTCCCTGCCAGGACAGCAGGAGCACACAAGCCTATAGACAGCCTCCTCTCTCTCAGGGGTGCCCAGACGGGCATGTGAGGGCTCTGGGGAAGGGGGGGAGAGAAAGAGAAAGAAAGAAAGTGGGCTGAAGCTCAGACATTACTGGAATTTTTATTAAATTTTGTTTGGGAGAAAGGCGATTTACTGAGTCAGAGATGAAAGGCAAATCCGCACGGGGCCCAGAAAGAGGATTCTGTCCCACGCTTGATTTAGCTCCCACACAGCCTGTG
This sequence comes from Myotis brandtii, assembly GCF_000412655.1. NCBI lineage: Eukaryota > Metazoa > Chordata > Mammalia > Chiroptera > Vespertilionidae > Myotis > Myotis brandtii. The sequence continues at coordinate 499,365 of NW_005371555.1, forward strand.
GCCGGGAGATCAGAAAGCTGTGGTTAGACACATTCACAAACTCCGTCGCTCTCTCAGATGCTGGTTCCCGGCTGAGCACCAGAGGGAAAGCCGTGGGGCTGCCTGTCAAGCCTTCGAGAGGGACCCCAGGCCCTGCAGGCTCACCTTCTTGGCTGGCTTCACCCCAGCTCTCTGGCCGGCCTCCCCCTGGGCCCGATCACCCGCAAACAGCAGTCCTGCTTGGAGTCGCATTGTTGAGCAAACTCCTGCTGAAACCGCATATGAGCGATCGGTTTAGGATTCTGACCTCTGCCCAGGCCTCTTGCTCTGCTCACTCGAACCTGAGCTCAGCCTGGCCCTGTTCTGGGTTCACTGACTCCATTTCAGTGACCTGAGTGCAAAGACCAAGCCCCGCCCACGACCCAAGCCATCCAGGACAAGGCCATCTTTGATGTCCGTCACCTCTTTGTGCACATTCATTCTGAACGCATTTTCTCACTTTGAGCCCACTTCTTGGAGTCTGACATTGCCCTGCTGGGTCCTGAGAGTCATAGAATGTGGCTGAGGGTGGGATAGAGAAAGGGATGCTGGGAGATCAGTTCGTGCTTGCCAACCGCTTCGAACCATCAAAGGTTGTGTTCCGTGGCATCAGTAGATATCTGCCTGGGATTGTGTCGGATGGCTTGTCTGGGTTATTACAAGACTAGTCAAAGTTTAACAGCAAATTCTTCCAACATGCAATCGATTAAGTCTGCTGGTTAATGTCGTCTGGCATTAACTTTCTAATTGAGTACAATGACTGAAAATTAACTATCACCGTTTTAAAAAAAGGCAAAGAAGGGAGGCTTTCCTGATAAAGAGGAGAGTTTCAGATTCTTTCTCCCACACCCTACCCTGGATCACAGCGTTCTTATCACAGAGCTCTCCTCCCTTCCCACCAAAAGCCGAGTGCAGCCTGCCGTGCCAGGACCCTGGCAGTGAGCTATCATCTCCCCTGTCGTCTTTCTTCCTCCCCCAAATAGGAGATGATGGATTCACATCTTGACTAAAAAAGATCACTGCTCTTTTATGATGCAATTTTGATTGATGAGTACTCCCTACCTAGCCCTGTGCCAGGTGCTTTTAAAGGTAGAAAAGAAGTAGAAACAGTTCCTTTGTTCAGGGAACTTAAAGTAATACAAGACATAAGTATGAGAAACCTGTAGAAAGTAATCCAAGGCCAACTCTAACCCCGTGCTTAACTGAGTACCTGCCACTCTAAGTTCTTTGCAAGTTCAGAATCGATGTATTGATACCTAGACTGCCATCCTGGAAATAAATACGCAGGAGGAATCTAATGCCAACGTATGTTACAGAGAACATTCGGTCTCCGTGGGAGGCTAAAACTAACAGTTCACAAAAGAGTGCCTACTGTCTGCAAGGCATCAGCGAAGCCTTTGATAGGTGCATGTAATCTTCACAACCACCTCCTGGGCTACAGATAACACTGACACCCGGTTTCTTCCGAGATGGGGAAACTGAGGCTCAGAGACACGAAGCCATTAGCCTATGGCTATGCTATTAATAGGGAGCAGAGCCAGAAAGAAGACCTGAGAAGGCTGATTACAGATGCTGTGTTTGAAATCAACAGATATTATGGGGAAAGGAGGTTCCGGAGTTAAATAGGACTTTTTGCTGCAGGGATTCTCAGATCCTTTCCTGTGTTTAGGATACTGCAAACTTCTGTGAAAGTAGCATTTTTGCAAATATATTTGACCTCAGGATCCTATTGTTTTAGCCAAGGATCTCCCAGGATTAGTGATTTTTAAAAAATACCTAGAGTGTAGTGTCCACAGAATCTGTGAACTTGGCAGTGGGAGGGGGTGGACTATGGTCCTGAGCTAGGTCAGGGATGCCCTGTGGACCCCATAGACTGCCCTTGGCCCAGACCCAGACATTGCACAGCCCCTCAGGTTCAGGCTGCCATTTGTAACCTTCCCAATGTCCGCTTGAAATGATTCCCTAGCCTTTTATTCTTCCTCCTGCAAACCAGCGGTCGCCAACCGATGGTCAGTGGACCACTGATGCTCTGTGAGGTCCAAAAGGTTAGCGACCGCTGTGCTAGACTATTTTCATTTAAAGCAAACAAACAGCCGACCGGCATGGCTCAGTGGTTGAGTGTTGACTTATGAACCAGGAGGTCAAGGTTTGATTCCCGGTCAGGGCACATGCCTGGGTTGCAGGCTTGATCCCCAGTGTAGAGCATGCAGAAGGCAGCCGATCAGTGATTCTCTCTCATCACTGATGTTTTTTTCTCTCTCTCCTTCTCCCTTCCTCTCTGAAATCAATAGAATAAGTTTAAAAAAGCAAACAAACGGACATTATTTGAGCTTCTACAAGGCAGGTACTGAACAAAGTGCAGGTCGAAAAGCAGCCATCTCAGCAGTGGGGGTCCCTGCCACCATGGAGCCTGCAGGAACAGACGTGGAAGGAAGAACCCGAGTTTTAGGGCCAAATGCCTGCCTTACCTTCTTTCGGCTATGGGGCCAGGGCCAACACTTTAACTGAGCTAAGACTCCGTTACATGAAAAAAAAAATAATAACAATAATGCCCCTGCTCAGGTGTCACTGGGACTAGACAATATCCTACCTGCACATCTCAGGCCTCACTCAGGGTTCGCCTGTCTGTGGCTATGGAGATGGGAGACTTCTAGTGGCACCATAAAAACAAAACCTCTCATGTCAATCAATTTTTTGTGATCTGGCCCTTCTGGAGCTGTTGGGGAAGGGAGTGGATCAGCAGGGCTGAGCCCTTCCCTGTCTTGCTACCATGAGGCCAGTGACAGAGGGTCCACCAAAGGGGTGGCCATCTAGTTCTCTACATCCACTCCCCACCTTTTGAGGAAGGTTTATTGAAAAGCACACACACACTTACAAAGATGCACATACCTGCATATCTGAACACCTGCAAGGCAGAGGACAAAGGGAGAAAAGGGTTAGGATGGTATACAGACTACATAATTATTTCCTGAACCATCAATAATATTGAATGAATTTCCCAAATGCCCCGTAACTTTCTTGTTCTCAACCCCATGCTCTGCGAGCTGGGATTTTGTCTCTGGCTCACAGTGAAACCTAGTGCCCCTGAGACTCCCAGCCTGGGGCTTCTCAGCTTCCAGAGCTGGCCTGGGCTGACTATGGCACACGCTGAGCCATTTTGCAACGTTCACTTTTGAAGAGTTAATGACATGTAAGGGAGACCGTGGTGAAAGAGTCAGCCCCAACTTAGCAGCCCGAGCAGAGGTTCGGAGCCTGATGGCCTACCTACCTGAGGTCAGGTGGGAAATAACAGAAGTAGGACGTAGTCCCAAAGTTCCCCCTTAAGTGCCAGGCATCCTACACATCCTCTTTTAAGAACACTGCAGAGTAAATGTTTTTCTCCATGATGAAGGAGAGTGACGGAGTGATTTGCCTAGACAACTAGTAAGTTGTAGAACTAGGATTTTAAACTAAAGTCTTCAAACTTCAAAACCAACTCCTCTCAACTACTTCAAGATAATTCCCAGCCCAGCTGGTGTGGCTCAGTGGTTGAGCGTCGACCCATGAACCAAGAGGTCACCAGTTCGATTCTTCATCAGGGCACATACCCTGGTTGCAGGCTTGATCCCCAGTTGGGGACATGCAGGAGGCAGCTGATCGATGATGTTTCTCTCTCATCAATGTTTCTATCTATCCCTCTCCCTCCCTCTATCTCTAAAAAATCAATAAAAACGTTTTTAAAAAAACATATTAAAAAAAAACACAAAGGAAATTCCCTGCCATAGCCTAAAGGGGAGAGGCGAGAGCAAACCAAGGTCAAGGCCAAAGGAAAGACCAGAGACCAGGTGTGGAGTGGAGGGCAGAGACAAGAGCTCAGAGCTTGTCAGAGGAATGGATGCTAGTCTGTTTCCTCATCTGTGAGATGGAAACAGTAATAGCATCTATCTTTGAGAGTTGTTCAAGGATTCAATCAGGTAATCCAGGTAAAGCCCTTGGTACAGTCCCTAGAACATAGTAAGTGCTCAGTAAATGTTGGCTTTTACTCTTCATCTCAGATCCATGGTCTTAAGGCATGGGCGAGAAAACACATTTCTCTTGGGGACTGCAGATTGTTAGCTGACCTTCATCACTCGGGTCTGTGGCTCCCTAGGGGTGGACATTTTTCACCCTCTCTCCCTTTTCTTTTTCTTTTTTTAAATATATTTTATTGATTCTTTACAGAGAGGAAGGGAGAGGGATAGAGAGCCAGAAACATTGATGAGAGAGAAATATCAATCAGCTGCCTCCGCACACCCACTACTGGGGATGTGCCCGCAACCAAGGTACATGCCCTTGACCGGAAACGAACCTGGGACCTTTCAGTCCGCAGGCCGACGCTCTATCCACTGAGCCAAACCCGCTACAGCTCCCTTTTCTTTTTTTAAATTTTTTTTTCGTGCCACCAAGAGTAACCTGCAGATGCCTCGTTGTGCTTAGCAATGGGCTGTGCCTCTGTTCTTGGCAGAGAGAGTCACACTCCAAACACAACCAGATCTTTTGGATTTTAGAGGCAAGCTGACTTGGTCCAAATCCCAGCCCCGCCACCAGCTAAGCTGCTGGAATGAGTGCATCGGCGCAACGGAGCCTCAGTGCCCTTCGTCTGTGACACAGGAGTAAAACCCATTTCACAGGCGGGCTGCGCAGGTCACATATGCCAACCCCTGGCACTGGCACTGGCACTGTGTGGCTACCGGACGCCTCTTCTGACGGGAACACACTTGTCTTCAAGGGGATCTATTCCCTTTGGGACTTGAGCTTCTTAGAAGGCTCCAGACCCCCTTCCAGCCTGCAGCAGGGGTTCTCCTGCCCACCCCTCTCCCGCAGCAGAGGAAACAGCCCATGAACTCTTTGAGGGGCTGCCCTCCACCTCCTCCCCAGCTTTACCTCCCACTCCCCTCCAAATCCAAGCATCTGTTGCCCAGACAGTCAGCTGCCAAGCTGTGCCCAAGTCTCTCCCGGGTTCACTTGATATGTTGCCACTTTGTTTTGGAAGAAAAGCCGCTATCAGTGCTGGGCCCTGGGGAGGCAGGTCCTGCCTCTGCCAACTGCCAGCCGTGTGCCGTCTCTCTCGTCTTGCCCTGGGAGTGCCAGGTGATCCCGTTACACTTACAGAGTGTCCCTTACCAGGCAGCTGCCACGGGGACCCTGTGGAGGCACAGACAGCAAACCCCAGGCTCTGGGGGGCCAGGGGCCGCCCTGAGCTCAGCTCTGCAATTCTGTGGACAGGCCGGCCGTCATGTCTACCTATTGAGGTAACTATTTCCCTCATAATCACAGCTACATGCTGCAGGCCTTGCCTTGCACAGAGAAGGGTCTTTCCCACTTAGTGAGCCCTCCCTCTGTTCTAGGCACTTGGGAGGGTTTTTCTTGAGTTAACACCCTCCTAGCCATGCAAGGAAGGCCTCATCACGACCCCCTTGTCATAGGCGGGAAACCAAAGTTGCACAGGTACTACTTCTAATACAATCATCGGAATATTTATCTGCATTCTACATATAGAAACACTGAAGGTCAGAGAGGTCAAGCAGCTGGGAAAGGAGCAGAGCGGGAATTCACCGTCTGTTTCACTCAGCAATCCGTAACATGTCATCACTTAGGACAGTGTAACTCACAGGCGCTTAGGCATTGTGTGAGAGGGAGAGAGGAATAGGCTTGCGGGTCTGCTGTTTGCTGCCTGACCACCTGGGAGTAGCTGTCGTCAGAAGGGGATTGTGGGTGCCTCGTCTGACCATGCACTCTGTCTGTGTTATGGAAAACATAGCCCTCCTCTCTCACCCTCCTCAAGGCAATGAAGTGGCAATGAATGTAATGCGAGGTATTCCTGAAGTTTGCTGCCTTTGCCCACCTCAGAAACAGTGTGTCTCAGGAAAAGTTCCCATCGGAATTGGTGCGCTGGTAACCTGCAGGCGCATCTATCTTAGAAAAATGTCTTGTTTTGAGCTGTGATATTCTTTAAACTTTTAGATTAATTGCTAATGTGTTTGTGGTTTTTTGTTTTTTGTTTTTTTTAATGCAGCAAATCACATAGAGCTCCAGATTATTGAATTATCTGGAAAAATCCCAAGCTGGCCACCACTGGCTAGAGTTGTGTTTGCCACAGTCTCCACCACTCCCTAGTACCCTGTGACAGGGAGTGCCAGTCTCCCTGCAGGGTCACCCTCCTCCTACCAGTTTTCTTATATTAGAGCAGGGAAATGAACTTTCTTGTGCTCTATAAAATGGGAAAAAATTAAAAGGCAATATGTGAGAATGCACATTTCTATATAAAAATATTTCTGCCCACTTATTTGCACCAAGATAAGATAGATCCAAAGAAACAAACCAGGCCCTTTTCCTCTTCCTGGGGGGTCTCTTCCTGGTTGTTGTTGGCGTTTGACTTTAACACTTGTGTTAGGCGGTGTCTGGCGCTTCGGGCCCAGGATGCTCTCAGCCTCCGCCTGGTCCCGGGGCTGCCGGAGCTTTCCCGTCATGGTTTTGTTCTCTCTTTGTTGCCTTCTCCAGGTGTCCCCTTCCCAAAGAACTTCCTCCAGATCTGCAAGAAGATCCTGTGTCGCCTCTTCCGGGTCTTCGTGCACGTCTACATCCACCACTTCGACCGGGTCATCGTGATGGGCGCAGAGGCCCATGTCAACACCTGCTACAAGCACTTCTATTACTTCGTCACGGAGATGAACCTCATCGACCGCAAGGAGCTGGAGCCCTTGGTGAGTGTCACCCTGCAGTGACCAAGTCACACCCCGGAGCTCAGCCGTTGGTCACGGTGCACTTCCGGACCCAGGCAAATTGCTCACTAATGGGTCCATGTTAGTGGAAGCATTGCAGAATGAGATAGACTTTAAAGGTCAGAAGATGCCAAATGTCCATGACCACCAAATAAGGGTCTTAAATTCCTCTCGGAGAGGTGGCAGGATAAAATGGGATCGTAATGGTTGGGCCAAAGGGAGTAGCTTTAATTCTCAGCTCCAACACCAGTCACCTAATGACTTAATCCCTTAAACGGACACCTTTGCTCTCTCGTGTCGTCTCTTAAGTGTCATCAAAAGATGATCAGAAGCATCTCTTCAGGGGGTAAATAGATACTGAGCACCTTCTGTGTGGCAGCTGTGAGGCAGACAAAGTCAAGTAAAACTGCCTTGAGTAGCCTGTACTCTGGGATAGAAACAAGCCAGACGAGAGTACAGCATCACAGGACCCTTGCTTTTCATACAGATCCGCTGGGACACAACTTTTTGCGTGTTTTTTAAATTGATTTTAGAGAGGAAGGGCATGGGAGAGAGATAGAAACATCAATGATGAGAAAGAATCACTGATTGGCTGCCTCCTGCATGCCCCCTACTGGGGATCGAGCCCACAACCCAGGCATGTGCCCTTGACCGGAATCAAACCCAGAACCCTTCAGTCCGCAGGCCAACGCTCTATCCACTGAGCCAAACCAGCTAGGGCTGGGACACGGTTTTAATAGAACATATTAGAACCCAGAACATTTGATACAAAACTTTGTTGTTATCATTTGGGGGCCAGCATTCATTTTCTTCACAAGTTATTATTTTTTTTAATTTTTTTCTTTATTGATTAAGGTATTACATATCTGTCTTTATCCCCCCATTACCTCCCCGCCCCCCACTCATACCCTCACCTCCCTGGTGTCTATGTCCATTGGTTAGGCTTATATGCATGCATTCAAGTCCTTTGGCTGATTTCTCCCTTAACCCCACCCTCCCCTACCTTCCCTCTGAGGTTTGATGGTCTGATCGATGCTTCTATGACTCTGGCTCTATTTTTGTTCATCAGTTTGTGTTGTTCATTATATTCCACAAATGAGTGAGACCATGTGGTATTTATCTTTCTCTGACTGGCTTATTTCACTTAGCATAATGCTCTCCAGGTCCATCCATGCTGTTGCAAATGGTAAGAATCCCCAAGTTATTGTTACAATTAGACCCAGTCTGCACTCTAGAAGCCAAGGGCCTTGGGAAACCCACCATCTTTCGTGACATGTGGTATCTTAACGTGATGCCCATCATGGATATTTCTAGTCAGCTCTACAAAGGGCTTTTTTAGCCAGAATAACACACTGCTTTATAGTAAAATCCTGCTTTCTTCCTGAAACATTAAGGGGCAGTTTTGTGAAATGTAACTGAGAGAGCATCTGTGTTTCATCCATGTGCATCTGAATAATGGCCAGAATGCAGAGCAGGCTGTCATCTTGTGCTACCCTATCTTCCTTTCTCTTTATGTAAATGTTTCTAAAATAAAGGTTTTATTACTATTTATGTATGGTGAGGCCAACAGATCAAACTCTCAAAAGATAGTTTGTTATGCTCACAGATCCCAAGAGAAGGGGCACATTGTGTCATGGGGGCCATACAGGGAAGCAACCGGATTGGTTGAGGCAGAGGGAGCAGGGAGAATGTGGGCAAGAGCCTGTATTATGGTTTCCCTGGGAAGGAATGGGCAAGGCAGGTAAGCAAGTTTAAGATGAACCCGTTTGAATCATTTCAGAGGGCTCTGGGCCTAGGGGCTACCTGGTTGTCTGGTAGCTGGCCTTGAGGTGATGAAGGCAGGGGAGTAGGAACCTAAGTGTGAGAGGAGAGAGAGGAGGTGGTTGGGGTGTGGGTTCTGTTGGTAGGGATTGATGAGTGAGTAAATAGCTTGAGGCTGAATTATTTACTATCCCTAGGATTGGCTAGCCCTGGGACCTTCGTGGTCTGTAAGACTCTAGATGTTAAAGAATCCAAGTACAAAAAATAAAACACATGTTTAATACAGTACCTGTATCTGGCAAAGAATAGTGAATGTCATGTATGACCTTTAGAGTTTCTGAACTTGAAATCTGTTATAATGCTATAACAGATTTTTTATTTCATTTTATTTATTACTAGAGGCCTGTTGCACGAAGATTCACGCAATAGGCCTTCCTTGCCCTGGCTGCCGGCACTGGTTTTCCTCTGGCACCCGGGACCCAGGTATTTGGTCTAGCCACAGCGGAGAAGCCAAACCTCTTCAGTCTTCAGTTGTCTTCAGTCTTCAGTCTTTGCTCCGCACCTGCTTATGCAAATTAACCACCATCTTTGTTGGGTTAATTTGCATACTCATCCTGATTGGCTTGTGGGCGTAGCGGAGTGACACCAATTTGCATGTTTCTTTTTTATTAGTGTAGATATTTATTATTTTTTTTTTGCATCACTCAAGAATTCTGGAAGAGGGCAAGACTTTCTGGGTATAATTAAGGCATATCATTGGCTAAAGAAGTGCTAATTTTCTTCATATTTATTACAACAGCTTTCTAGAAAGCTCTTGGGGACAGGAAGTATGTTGTCCTGAATTTGGTTGGACAGCTAGTGTGGGAAGAAGCTGAAGTGCCTCTTGAGTGAGTTGGCTAGTCTGGCCTGTGTAAAGGCTGCCGTGAGTAAACAGCCACTTCAAGAAGAAAAGGCTATGCAAACAGCTCAAGGGGGTTACTGGTAAAATGCTGGGAAGAATGATAAAGCTAATTTTAGAAAATGTCAAGGGCAAAGGAAAGAGTGGGTGGGGCCGTGAAAGGAAAAGAGCAGAGAAACCACTCTGACCTCACAGAGAAGAGAACGCGCTTCTGCTACCCGCGAGTGTATAACTGACAGGCTCAGGTGGAGGGAATACCTTCATCTGACCTGCAGGCCCCCCAGGAGGAAGGGCGCCTCTAAGCACACACAGTGTTGGTTCCACTGAGCTAAAGGAGCCGGAGCATCAGATGGACAGATCTGAACATCAGCTTCTACTTCTACAGAAACATAAAGGCCATTGTAGGACGTAGCTGAGTGGAAGTCAGAAAGTACAGAAAGCCCTTTTCTTTGCCATCAGACAACTTCGTTATTTTCTGAAGAAGAGGCCACTGGGGTTCTAAAACCTGGCCGTGCCAGGAGCTGACTGAAGTCTCAGAGCCACAGAAATGCCCCCTAAAACCCTGTATTCTAGATAAGAGCCTCTTTGGGGGGGAAACTACCACTGGATTAACCAGGAATTATTAACAGTGAAGGGGAGGGTATCAGAAACTTATATTTCTTTAAATCTTGCTTCAAGTCGTATCCTTCCTACCTTTATGCTTTGTTAATTATGATTACAGGGAGACTAATTTTAATGCTTTTACAAATTAACAGCAAGTGTTTTTAATGCTTAATTATCTGAAATTATATATTTATTTTACACAAACCAGAACCTATAAAAGAAAAGAAAAAGATATTGAGGATGTTTCACGAACAATAACTATGCAATGTCAAACTCTGGATACTTAGCATAGCCCACTATGAATACTGTACTTGTGGATTGTTATTACTGAAATGAGCACTTTCAATAGCTGACGGTGCTAGAATTCCTAACTTCTAAATCCACTGTTGCAAATGCACGTATTAAAGTCAGTCACAGCATATCAAATCAACACATTTTTATTTTTATTTGATTTGCATAGATCAAGCGCCCAATATATGCAAAGTAAGTTGCTCAGATGTTCTAAGTACATAAGAAAGATATACTTTTGAGGATTTACAGATGCACTCTTAAAAAATGTAAAATAATGACTGCCACTCATCTTTGGCCCTTGAAGGATGACCAAGAAGTCAGGCATTTGGCTTCACATTCTAGTCATACATTCTTTAGACTCAAATGCAGCCAGGGGCCAAAGGACACCATTTGTCCTGCCGGTGTCCCTTAGAGCATCAGCATTCCCAGGGCCCCCACTGTCATGCCTTGGGATCCTACAGTTTAGATTCAGAGACCCCACCTCCTGTTTTCCTCCGCCATGCTTCCACCGGGTGCACCCACACTCCTCTGCTCCCAGACTCGCCCGGTTGCGTGTCCAACACACTGGTTGTGTTGAGGGTCCAGCCTCCCACAAGGGTAGAGATTCAGTCTCATACAGTGCCGGGGACAAAGCCTAACTCTCTGGATTCAGACCCTAGAGACTTCCTTTACTAATTTGCAATCTTGAGTAAGATAGTTGACTTTTCAAAGCCTCATTTTCCTCATTCATAGAATGAGTATAGTAATAGAATTGTTATAAAAGTTAAATGGATTAATCTCATGGTAGGTGCTCAAGAAGTGTTAGCTGTGAATCGAGATCATGAATGTAAGGTAGCTGGCATGTAATAAGCAGAGGTACCCTAATGCTCTCTTCTCCAGATCCCATGGCCTTTGCCATCTTAGGGATCTGTCTGGTAACCTTGTAGTAGAAATAGTTCATTGTATCAGTGTCCCCCTCTTGGAGGGATGGCAGTGTATGTGACATAGCTTGCATTGCCTATGTTGCCTGGTACATAATAAATCCTAACTGTATTTTTGAATTGAAAAGAGTACTTTGTGGGTGACCCACCTCCATAAAAAAGGATTATACACGAGGTGTTTATTCTCTGGTGCCTTCCTCATCTCAGAACCTGTCTACAGACCTTCACTAGCCCACTGTTGGAAGTAATGCTTCATCCTATCGGATTAGCAAGAGATTTAAAGCAAAATAAAGTGCAGAGCAGTGAAGAGATGCATCCTCAGTCTTAGGCCTGACAGAGAAAAATGGGACTGAAACTCTAGCCAGTTCTCTGTTCCAGACTCCAGCTAGCTCACTCAGGGGATATTGAATGTTCACACGCTGTGTGTGCCGTGATGTGCCGGGCATATGGGGACCAAACCTCCAAAGAGTTAGCACTCAAGACCCCATGTCCTGGGAAAACTCCGTCCCTGGCAAACAGGGCCAATTGGTCATTCCATCAGGCCTCTGAGTGGGAATACAGTTTGGAATCCAGAAGCTGGGAAGAGGTCACCCTAGTCAGGAACCGAGGACGGCCAGGGCAGCCACCCACCACAGGGCTTGCCTCCTGGCTCCCGTGGGGACCTGCGCCGGTCAGCAACAGCCTGGGAACCCAGGGAATCACAGGCCATGTCACTTGATCTCCAACAGGGAGGGGAGGCTGGAGGACTGACAGAGACACAGATGTGACAAAGGACCCATTTCTCATGTAAATGCAAGTTGAACTCAAGCAAGTTCACAGTTGGAGGCAAGGAGTCCAAATGCTGCTGGTAATTAGAAAGCGGGCCAGACCCTGATTGAGTAAGCAGGCTGCTGGGGCCTTGGCAGTCTAGGAGTCAGCTGACAGGATCAAGCTCATCAGAATCATTGTTAGCAAGCACACGCGGCTAGCAGTATTTTGTTGGCCTTTCACTAAAAACAAAAGTGGACTCAGAGTGGGCTGTTAGCAATGCAGAAGCTGCTGAATACGGAGCTGATTAGAAAGGAGGAGAGAAGTTGTTCGCCCTAATGCACTTGCTGACCTCTGGGTGACCTTGGTCTAGGGCAATGATGGCGAACCTATGACACGCGTGTCAAAGGTGACACACAAACTCATTTTTTTGGTTGATTTTTCTTTGTTAAATGGCATTTAAATATATAAAATAAATATCAAAAATATAAATCTTTGTTTTACTATGGTTGCAAATATCAAAAAATTTCTATATGTGACATGGCACCAGAGTTAAGTTAGGGTTTTTCAAAATGCTGACATGCCGAGCTCAAAAGGTTCACCATCACTGGTCTAGGGCCTTCACCTTGTCTTTCCAGGGCTCCATTTCTTTATTTCTACAGGAAAGGAGACTATACCACTTCCTACCTTGTAGCAGTGCTGCTATGAAACGAGATGTCACCGCAGGCTGTTGTTACCTTATAGTCAGTGCTTCTCCATGGGAGTCTGCACACCAGCAACATCAGAATCCCCTGGAGGTTATTTTAAAATGTGCACACCTGGGCCTCACCACAGGCACACAGCAGTCAGAATTATTGAGGTCCGTGCCTAGAACCAAGCACCTCAGTCTGCCTCTCAAACTTGAATGTGCCACCTGGGCCTCTTACCAAAACGCAGGCTTTGTGTCAGTGCACCTGGGCCTGGGGTGGGACTTGAGCGTGTACCTTAGCTCCCAGGTGATGTTGATGCTGCTGGTTCCCAGACCACATCCTGAGAGGCAAGACTGTCGGCGACCAAGATGCTCACATTTGAGAACTGATATTTTTAGCGCACACACCATCTCTTCCCCTTTTCTAGGGTTGGAGGTTGTTAAGTCGGTGAGATGGGGAAGTAAAGCAAAGAAAAAAAAAATCTAAGGATCAATGTTGCTAAGAGTAGTCCTCAAAATGCCGGTCCTGAGTCATGCTCAGTGAAACAGCTTCTTTTCCTTGATCAGATGAGTTTGCGAAAGGCTACACCATCTCCACCCTCAAAAACTCACAACGTGCAATCGCAGATTAAAGGCCCCGAGAAGCCATCCAGTGAAGAAACTGGTCCTATTCTCTGTAGGCCAACCAGTTTAACAGCTATTTCTGTTGCTGTTGCTCATGAGCATCTTATAGAGATCATGGCCCGTGGACATGATCCACAGGTTAGGCAACACTGTTTATCTTTGTGGCGATGTGTGTCTCGAGTCGGAGCTTTGCCTCGCTGCCTCTGCTCTGGCCCCAACCACACACCCTCCACAGCTGCCTGGGGTGAGGACCAGAGAAGCCTGAGAGGGAGGTGGGAGGAAAGTGAAACTCATTTGGGAGGGCTTCCCAGGGAAAAGAAAACCAGCGCTGCTCATTCTCACTCCTCCCACATCATCGCATGACGCCTCGTCGCTGAGTTCTGTTCCTACCATGTGCACGGCACACAGGCCTTTCAAGAAATAAACACTAGCTTCATTTCTTGAGTTCCAGATGTCCTAGTATGCTCTTTACATGCATTATTTCATCTTTTTCTAGCATTTGATACCTTTACTTCCAACAGATGTTACTTCTCAACATCCAAACCACGTTCCTCTCCATCCCTCCAGACTCTCCTCACTGCCATTTGTCACACAAAGCTCCCCTCCGCCCCTGTTTGTAGTCAGATTGAGGTTCATGCCCCAAACGATTGTCAGCTTTAGCACCAAAAGCACAGCTATAGAAATGGTGGACCAGATGGAAGAAAGTTTGAATAGCAAAGATTTGGAAAGCCTTGTCTCATAAAGGCCCAGCACAGCCCATCGAGGTCCAAGCACATGGTCACCCTGTGTTCTCCTTCGAGGTGGCCTAGCAGACGCTGGGGTGAGTGCAGTAGCCAAGGTTGGCCTGTCATGGCAAGATCGGGTCAGGACTGTGAAAAGAAGCAGAGCTTCTCACATGAGCCAGAGCTGCTCCCCAAAATAGCCGGCAATGGAGAGCCATTGTGGGGCTTTTGAAAGGGCCTTTTCTTTTGAAACATCATCTGTGCAAAGGCCTCTGGGCTGCGTCTTGTCAGGCGGGTTCCTTGACTTCCAGCCAAATGGCTTGGACGGGGACTCGGGTGTTGAAAAGAAAGAGCTTTGACTTTTCCACTATTTTGTTACCACATGAGTTGTCTGACCCTGAGTAAGGCATGTAAAGACCTGCTGCCTCAGTTTCCCCATCTAAGAGAGAGCATATCTAGAGCCTCCCCTCCAGCTTGTCTCACTGAGATTATGATCTTTGACATGGTGTTTCACCAGCCTTGTCCTCTTTCATTCAAGGTGGCCATCTCTTTGCTTAGAGAGGCCTTCATGAATTAAAGCTCACTATGCCAGCAGGAGGTGCGCCTGGCACAGAGTAACTGGAGATTGCATTCAAGGGACTTTGTCCATTTAGATGGTGTGTGTGTGTGTGTGTGTGTGTGTGTGTGTGTGTCCAGCGTGGCATCTGCTGGTGGTAGTTGTTCAGGGCAACCCAGATGCCCAGAGATGGGTGGGTGGGAAAGCCTGCCAGAAACTGTTTTAGGAACCTTGGCAGACATACTGTAAAGTGTCAATTTGAAAAATAGCAAAGAAATGTGGGGTTGCTTTCAATGAACTGCATTGTGCTGGGTTATTGGGAATGTGGCAACATCAGCCGCATGCCTTTGTCAGTCTTGTTTATTCAACCTTTGCTGATGTCCTGACAGCTCTTGCTTCTGGTTTGTAGGATGGTAGGTGCTTGGTTGTTTGGGTTTTGTTTTTATTTTGGGTTTTTTTTATTGGGTCAGAGTGAGATGCGGTCTCTGGCTTATCTCAGGGCCAAAAGTATGATTAATCAGAGTTGAAGACAATAATGGGGATATTGTCAGCACATAATATTAAGTAATAAACACAGAATTCAAAACTGTATTGGAAAATCACTCTACTCATGTCAATTTATTAGTATTGTCTGTGAACATCACCATAGATGAGAAAGGAAATATGGCAAAAAGTGTCAGAAGTGGTTTTCTTTTGGTGGAATGATGGGCACGCTTGTTTTTTACATAGACCTATTTGGGCTTTTCAAGTTTTCTATTGCAAACATGACCACTTCTGTAATCAGCAGAAAAATCAAACTGTGTGCTTTCAAAGGCCTTAACAACAAAGACCGAAGATGTGCAAGCCAAGCGACCTGTGTGCCCAGGACCTGGGGTCTGAGTGCTCTCCCCGTCTCTGGCCTGCCCCCTGCTCCCTCATGGAGCCACAGTGACAGAGATGCTCAGAGGAGCAGCCAGTGGTCTCACAGACCCCTCTGTGACTGCGGGAGGTGGACGTGCGTGGTCACCTCGGACTAAACGATTCCCTGGATCTGGGGTGCTCCCTCTTAGAGAGTGGAGTTTGGGGGCCCCTATTTTAAGCAGGCAGATCTTTGTGACTCAAAAGCCTGTGATGGAGCCTGCAGATCACCTGTGCATGACGTGTCCAGCCCTGTGGGGACCAGCCTTGCTCAGGCCCCTCACTGCCAAAGTACAGTGATCTTGACCGAGGGTTTTGGTTGGCGGTTTTCCCATCCAGATTTCTCTACTTCACTGGGTCTGAAGAGATTTTTGTTTTTTTCTAACTTCAAGTTTTAAAAGAGAACAAAAGGGATTTGTTGAAAAGAAATTAATTCATACCATGGAATAGCCTGTATAGAGTTTATTACACTTAAGTATAAGTGTGTGTGCAATAACTACAACTAAGTTTTAGCTGAAACTATAGTGTGGGTCTACAGTGCATTCCAACCCCTTATTACTAAGATATTAGCAAAAACGAGGACCAGAAGTGACTCTGTAGTATGTCTCTGCCCTGGTCTCAATCATATTCCTGTTTTATTAGAGACAGAGAGAGAGAGAGAGAAGCATTGATTGGTTGCTTCCCAGGGCTGGGGATTGAGCCTGCAGCCAAGGTACGTGCCCTGGACCCGAATCAAACCTGGGACCCTTCAGTTTACAGGCCAATGCTCTATCCACTGAGCCAAACCAGCTAGGGCGAATTTTCAGTGTTTAACTGCTTACATTTTAAAATACAGAGCCTTATAAAACGATTAATATGTTTTCATGACTCTTACTATTTCTGTTCCAATTTGCTATTGCATACCTCCATCTAATTCTTACGTGTCAGATTATGTCCTGGTTCTGCAGGAATGCCCACTAAGAACGGCAGGCTTACCAATCGCACACTGCTCTCTCTTTACCTTTGCTGAGTGGGGGTGGTTTACAGACTGCCTCCGGTTTTGACTGGCAGTCATTTCTAAATCATTCGGTAACGTATGTTACACGCTGGCCATGTGCTGAAAATCAGGTCCCTATTGTAAGTTTCCGCCGTCTCCGTCTTTACTGCAGCATCTCCCAAAGTATTTTCCCCAGAATCTACTAGTTCTAAGGGATGTCAAAAGGATAACGTGAAAAAGAGTTTCCATGGCAAATAACTATGGAAAATAGTTAATAAAGTTATTCCGGTTTCTTTAGTGCCCTGGTGGGCACCCTAACCCTCCAAGCAAGGCTGGAACTTGTCGCTGTGTTTGCTCAGGGAATCCTTTCTCTCCAGAGCATTGTGTGGGTGTAAGGTTTGAAATACCCTTTGGGAAATATGAACTACACAGCCTTCACAATCTACCTTCTGGGTTATAAGTCAGTCTTCTTTCTGGCTGCTGAAGGTCTATTAAGCATTTATTGAAAACCCACTGTATGTCAGCTGTTGTGCTGAGTGCCAGAATGATGGTCAAATAAGTTACATCTCCATTCTGTAAGAAGGTCAGTTAAAGAGTCATATCCTCTGACCTGTCCAGTACAGGAGCCACTAGCCCGTCGTGACTACTTAAATGTAAATTAATTAGAATTAAATAAAAATTAGTTTTGTAATCTCACTAGCCACACTTCAAGTACTCAAAAGCCACCCCCTGTGTCTAGTGGCTATTGTATGGGGTACACAGTGAACATGAGACCATCTCTCGGACACCACTGAATTAGAGGCTCTGTCTGCCAGAGTTACCGCCTAAATGCACTGTTAGCACCTTCTCCCACCATGCCTGCCTGCCAGATGTGTTCAGAGTTGTCCCCGTGATGTCTCAATGAAGCATTGCCATGTAGTTCTTTAAGCTCCTGGGACGATCAACTTCTCTTTGCTAGGCCACTTCTCTCCCAGCTTACAGACGAAGAACAGACTCAAAGCCACATGTTCAGTGTCCCTCCCTCGGTCCCATGTCAGAATGCCCGCTGCAGCGGGGAGCTCAGTACCTCAGGCTGGCTGCCGGTCTCTGGGGCTCCGGATCGTAGTCACACTTCGCTGTGCCTGCAGTGTTGGAATTGCTGCAGAATGTCGATCACAGCAGGAATGAATTCATCTTCACAAGCATTTACATGAAAATATGAATAGTCAGGATGGCTTGATGCCCATATATAAATAAGCCTGCCAGATCTTAGCTGCCACGTGTGGTCTTGATTAGTTCAAATTTCCTGGCCAGATAAGAGTAGATTCTTTGGCTCCAAAAGAAGTCAAATGAGTATTAACTTGGGGACTGGGAAAAGTGAAAAGGTTTTCCTTATTAAAATACAGCAGTATATCTTCTCCCACTACCCTCCTGTCCCACCACAATCAAAGCATGAGGATGAGGTTAGAGCAGTGATGGCGAACCTATGACACGCGTGTCAGAGGTGACACGCCAACTCATTTTTTTGGTTGATTTTTCTTTGTTAAATGGCATTTAAATATATAAAATAAATATCAAAAATATAAATCTTTGTTTTACTATGGTTGCAAATATCAAAAAATTTCTATATGTGACACGGCACCAGAGTTAAGTTAGGGTTTTTCAAAATGCTGACACGCCGAGCTCAAAAGGTTCGCCATCACTGGGTTAGAGGCAGTCCCTAACCTAGGGACTTGTGTGGTCACCTAAGAACACCCCTTCCCATGGAATAATTTCATACATAAAGATCAGATATACAAATCCAGTTCAGCCAGACTTTGTACTAGAACTTTGTATTAATCAATATTAGTTCCAGGAGATTAGTGCCCACAGATTCCTATTACATTGTGAATCTGAGTGCAGCTGCACCACTAAATAAAAAATAAATGCATTCAGGTAGGTCTGGGTGAAGAAAGTGAAATGTAGATTACTTTAAAGGGACTTCATGGAGTTCTTTAATGGGCCATGTCCTCTCACCTCCAGGCCATAATACGTGCCAGTCCCTCCACCTCCACATCCTCCTAAGTCTTGAAAATCTCAGCTTAATCACCCCCTCTCCAGAGAGGACCTCATTCTGCACCATGTTAGGTCTCCTGTATTTCTATAGTATATTATTTAGAACAGAGGTTTATGGTAAAAATATATGTCTTATTAAAGTATGTCAGCACCGAAGAACTTTACATGGTCTGTAATAACAATGTACTTTTTAAATTTCACATGTTCAGCTTCTGAGGACATAATAGGGACATTTTTTGAGTCAAGCTGTGGACCGTCTCTGGACCGTGGACTGTAGATGCTGTAGGACATTTGTTTAAGTATGACCTCATTTAATGCGCACACAGTTCTATGAGGTGAATACTTTAGCGAGGAGGGGCTTCGGGCAGGAGGACTTGTGCAATGTCAATCCACTGGCTCTGAGGAGGCAGGAGGCAACGCATGCAGTCTGACTCCCAAGCCCCGTCTGACTGGCCTCTGCCGGGGAAGCCCATTTGAGGTGGATCAGTCAGATGGGTCCTGATGGTCTCCAGCAGCCAGATGATCCCCAAGGTCCCGCCCCTCCCTCAACAGCATCTGGGTGTGAGGCCGTGCCAAGTCCATCCGCTATCTGAGCCCATGCAATGTGCATTGCTGAGGAACTCAAATGGGTTGGCAGTGAGTAGGAGCTCATGCTAAGTGCTGGGCAACTGAAAGGATGAGCCTTGCCTCGGAAAGTTGAATATCTGGAGATCAGAAGACCCAAACTCAAAGCCTACGAGGCCGGCAATCTAGCAGGTACGTGTTAGCAAGGAGGTGGTGGGAAAGAGGAAGCTGGGGGCAGCCACCATTGCAACCCCAGCTCATTGGGGGAGTAGAGACCCGGGTTTCCAAAGCAAAGGAAACTGGAGTTCTAACATTCTAGGTCAGGGGTGGGCAAACTTTTTGACTCGAGGGCCACAATGGGTTCTTAAACTGGACCGGAGGGCCGGAACAAACGCATGGATGGAGTGTTTGTGTGAACTAATATAAATTCAAAGTAAACATCATTACATAAAAGGGTACGGTCTTTTTTTTTTTTAGTTTTATTCATTTCAAATGGGCCGGATCCAGCCCGAGGGCCGTAGTTTGCCCACGGCTGTTCTAGGTGAACTCCCCAGAATTATAAATGATGACAACTGATGAGAGCCGATGATTTTTGTTTTATTTTAATTTTTATTTATTTTAGAGAGAGAGGAAGGGAGAGAAAGAGAGAGAGAGAGATCTGTTGCCTCTCCTATGTGCCCCAACTGGAGATCAAACCTGAAACCTAGGTATGTGCCCTGACCAGGTATCAAACCCGCCGCCTTTTGGTGTACAGGACGATGCTCCAACTGAGCCACCCGGCCAGGGCTATTTTATTTTATTTTTAAATCAATGGCCTAACAAACTCTTTCTAGGTTTGCACTTTGCCTCAGGGCCATCGCTTTGCACTCCTGCCTTACATGGAGCCTGAGGGGGGCAGCAGACGGTCTGGCCCGTTACAACCTGGCAGCACATCCACAGTGTCTGAGCTTCAAGTGTTATTTGTAGAGTTTTTCCTCCTCTTGAGAGCCCAGAACATCCGTGAAGCATGTGTGTGTGTTGGGGGGTGTACAGGGTTTGTACGAAGCAGACAAGACAGGGGCCATGTGATGGAGTCGAGGTGAGCCCCACACCATGCTGCCCTGTGCCCCTCACCGTTGCTGGTCTGCAGTGGCGGGGCTGCTGCAGGCACCAGGAAACACAGAGCTCGTCTGTCCCTTTGTCACTGCTTTCACGTGACATGGCCAGTGTCATCGCCAGTTGGCATTGAGATTGCTGACCCTGCCGCTGCCCGGCCTGGACCGTAAGCAGCTGTTGTTATTGTATTGCTCACCCCAAACAGTGGAGCCTTCAGAAACCCCGCCACACCCCACCCCTGCTCTGGGGCACGGGCACACGGTGCCGGCGTTCTCCCAGCCTCCACTCGCGGGACTGCATCTTCTTCACCTTCGAAAAACATTAGCAAAGCGGACAGGAGTCAAATAAGATGTTTGCCCACATCCAGCACATGCTGGTTTCAGTTTTACGAGCTAATGATTGAAGAGGAAGGGTTTTCATTAAGACTGGCAGGCCCTCTCATCTCTACATTCCATTTATAATATAAGGTTTCTATTGTGGTTTCCTCTTTTTTCAGAGCTTTCTCTTACCCTGGTGTTGACAACAGCCTTTGAACGTTGAGGAAACTTGATAGGCGCTCCCTGGATGTGGGCTCTGTCTTTGCTGTCTCGGGTGTAAGATGTTAGTTACAAGAGGTTCTCAGACATAGTTACTTTTTATTTTGGTTTCTGTTGCCGGTGCAAGGGTGCTTGATATTTTGCATTAAAAGAGATTATTCTAAATGGAGGAATTCATGTAAGCATTTTATTTCCAATATTGATAGTGTTAACAGAGGGAAGTAATTAAGTGGACATGAATATCTTCTGGAAAACACATGCATAAGCACACGCACACACATGTGTACAAGCACACACATGGATGCTCATTTATTCCTGATAAAGCTTCAAATCTCTCAGAATCCGTTCTCTGAGAGTTTCGGTTTTTTATTTTGTTAATGGAATTATATGTAAAAATCTTCTTCCTTGAAGCTTTTGAAATTGTTTTTTCCAAAATGGATATTTATGGGGCCTTTATTGTTGTCGTTTTCTTAAATTTTACTTTAAATTGTGGTAAAACACATATAACATAAAATTTACCATCCTGTCTGTCAGTGTGCAGTGCAGTGACATTAAGCAAACTCACATGGTTGTGCAACTATTACCGCCATCCATCTCCAGAACTCTTCATCACTAAGCACGATTGTTATTTTTAATTTTTGTTTTCATATGCGAGTCAAGTCTTTAGGATGTGCAGTTGGAAACGGGCAACAAAAAGTACATAAACGAAAAGCAAACCTGCTCTTACTTCTCTTCGACAGAAGCAGGGCTGCTACCCGCTGTCAATACGCTGGACAAATTCCCTCTACTGTTGAGAGCAAAACACATGGTTGCAACACAGCACATACCTCTATCGCTAAAAAGTCCAAAATTGCAGCTTCAAAACAAAATATCAGTAAAGAGTGAGGAAGGAGCCCTAGCAGGTAAACATGGCTTTAGTAGTCCTATGAAACATTCCCTTTATGTAAAACTCATATTGTCTTTGTGGCTCTTTAATTGGGACTCTGAGTATAAGAAAGAAGGGCTTGCCTCCTCTGCATTCTGAAAGCCACCAAAGTGTAGTTTGAAGGGACGCAGGCAGAGTTTCCTTCATTCTTGTTTTACACGTGTTTTCTTCCTGGTGCAGCATCACTGCTGTCCAAAGATAGGAGAAATGTTGGCCTGTTCATGGTCAGGGCGATTTTGGAAAGGAGCATGAGGACCCGTTTATAACCACGGGGGCTCTAAGCCTTCAGAGTCACACCCCTCATGGTGTCTGCAAACTGCAGAACGGGCTTAACACACATTTTCTGTAAAGATTCAGATGCTAAATGCTTTGGCTTGTGGGCCATTCATGGTCTCAGTCAACTGCTCAATTCCGCCATTGAACTGGGGAAGCAGCCTTACACAAGACAAACAAATGGGTGTGTCTGTGATACGACTTTATTTAAATGAACTTGAAATTTGAATGTCATCTAGCATTCATGTGTAATGATATATGACTCTTCCTTTGATTTTTTTTCAACAATTTAAAAATGTAAAGGTCATTCGTAACTTATGAGCCATATGGAACATGTGTGAACTGAACGTGGGTCCGTGGGCCTCAATTTTGAGGTCCCTGACACAGAAGGAAATACAGATTCCAAGGCCCGTTGACAAGATCTGAATGACAGATCTTGGTTCATATTCTCTCTCTGCCAAGTAGTAACCGTAAAAGCTTGGGTAAGTCACTCACCTCTGCACATTCCAGTTTCGCCATCGGAGAAGGAGAAGGACCACCCGGGGAGGTGACGTCAGTGACAGAGTGGGACACAAAATGGTCATCGCCCCTACAACTCTGGGGAGGCTCATTTTCTCTCCAGGGAAGCCTGGGAACAGGTTTCAATTGGTGGCAGTCAAACTCCTAGCAGTAGAACTTATTTTACTAAAATGCAAGTTCAGTTTGCTTCATGTCTGCATACTCCATCAACATAATCCTTTGTTCCCATCAAAGGCATGAGACTGCTAAGAAACTACAAACTTCCTAAATTACAGGCTCGCTGAGGAAGAAAAATCTCCGTGTATTTTCGTCAGATACACAATAGAGGTCTTATTGAGCGATGGCCAGCTCTGTGCTGCGGTGAGTTCAGCCGGGCTGACCGGTTTCTATGGAATTCTTTGTCTTCCCGAGGGAGGTAAATTCTTCCTCCAGGGCCCCGTGCCCTGAAAGTTCATGGCTTACCCAAATAACGAATCAGGCTTCTTCAGGATTTCTTGAATGCCATTAAGAGTTGGACCCATTAAGCTTCTTTCAGAATAAATAAAAGTGTGTGCCTGCAGCCTAACCGAGAGGGGAACTCCGCTTCACCGGCCAGGTGACCAGGGCAAACGGCAGAATTCCGTACCCTGTCCTCCCACATCTAGTCTTCCAAGAGCTGGGCAACCCGACGGGGGGCCCCGGCCATGTTCAAATCGGTTACATCTTGCTAAGGGAATGGGTGCATTCAGTCACCCACGCTCACCCCTGAACAAGGGCATGAGGAGCATCTGCCAGAAACCAATCCAGCTGTGCTGACAAGTGTGGGCTGTGGGAAGGAGGGAGGCAGGGGAGATGGGCCGGCAGAGCGAGGAAGGAGGAGGGAGGAGCAGCTGCCACCCTAGGGCTGGGTCTGCGCCCGCTGTGATACAGGCACATCCCTGTGAGCAGAAGTCAGGTGGACTCCCGCACTGCCATGGGCAGGAGCTAACAGAGCCCCAGTGAGAAGGCTGGCATTGGGGAGGACGTACAGATAGGTCTGCAGCGTAAGTCGGGATGTTACAAAGCACGGACGGGGGACTGTGGGGCTTCGGGGAGGAGAGCTTGAGAAATGCAGTGACGGTGAAACGCTCTGATTCAGGCTCTGGCTTTCATGGTGCATGGCGAGGTTAGATGAGAGAGCTTCAAAAATGTGCAAATCTGCCTTTACAGGAACCAATGTAAATCAAGAAACTGAGTATGTTTACACAGAGCGGCTTATTTTTAATGCTTGCAGGATCTGGGGAAAGAAGAGCAGCGTGACTCGTGTATCGCCTGAGTAAATATTCTCCGTGGGTGGCAGGTCTGTCTGTTTATCCATCCCTACAGACGTGTGCATGTACTCGGGGCGTGCAAGTATGTGCACAGGTTCACACACCCCGTCGGGGCGCGCCCTCCGGGTCAGCAATGTGGGCTGCTGTTTAGGAACAGAATTAATCAAATAAATACTGGTTTTTCCCGAAGAGGAAGGGCCAGCCTGCCAGGCTTCTATTTTTATTCCTTTTGGCTCGTTTGCCACCCACGTCCCTAACAAAAAGCAGAAAGGACGTTTTTAATTCCTGTGTGCTGGTTGGCTCCCACATGTCCTTTAAGTTGGGAGGAATTTTTAAAAAAAATGTTTGTAGTTTGGCTGCCCTGCCTGCCTCATAGGAATTCAGACTGTGGGATGCTGGCAAGGAAAGACAGCAGCCCCAGCTGTGGCCTCCCACGAGTGGTTCCCCAGCCAGTCCCTGCTCCCCTGGCCAGCGCCAGCTTCGTGCGGCCGCTGACTCAGAGGCTGAGCCTAAAGCACCTGCGGGTATGAATGAAGATCCCATGGGCACGATGCCAGGGCACTCGTTTGGAAGACGGGGCGTCACGTTCCAACCTTGACTACCCTAACCTTTGACCGGGGTGCTTAACCTCAGGTGTTTCATCTGTAAAATGAGGACTACGCCCCTCAGGACATAGGCAGCGGGGAGGACTGGATGAGATATGGATGTACAGCGGTGAGCACAGTGCCTGGCACATGGGGAAAGTGCAAGAGTGGTGGGTGGGAGCATAGCACACTATTGTTGATTACTTAAGGCTTTACACCACTGCCCCATCTTCCTTATTCCGTTTGTGTGACCTGACACTCATTCATTCATTCATTCATTCATTCACCAACTTATTTATATGTATAAAGCCTTGCTCCAAAATTCATTCAAAGTGGCTGGTGTCAGTCTCCTACCAGAATTCGTTCTCCCAATTCCCATTGAGCAGATGCAACTACGTTAAGAAAAATAGTTCTAAAAACCATGTGTAGGCCCTGCCCCTGACCCCTGCTCTGGGCACCTGCCCTGGGCTGGAGCCGCATCCTCCTTGCTTCAAAGGCTCTGAGGATAGGAACAAAGTGCTCTGAGCCCTGGGGGCAAGCAGGACACAATCTCCGAGGCGGACTCAGGGACCTGTGACCTTCTGCACGGCCAGGAACCACTTGGAAAGGTATGGTCCAGTGGAGGAGGGGAGCTGGGCTCGCGCCCCTGAAGAAGGCACTGAGTGGCCCTGCTACAGGCCAAGGCAGAGCCGTCCTCTCTGGGCCTTCACTGTGGGTGGAGTGAGGGCTCCTGAGAAAGTCATGCCCCAGTGCCCAGCCCCTGCAACTGCTTGCCTAACCAGGGGAGCGGTGGGGTGGGGGCCCTTTCCCGGGGAATTGTCAAGGCATTTGGGAAGGACCAGTGTTACCTTCTCTGGCACATGCAGCTGTTTGGATTCTAGGAAGCGAGAGGAGAAACGATGCATGGAGGGAGCGCTTACCGCAGGTGGACAGCTGTGGTCCTGACACCCAGGCCCCCCTGTGCCCAAGGGCAGGTGGGATGTTTAGTATTTGCTTGTTTTTCTTTCAATTTTTCGCTCTTCTTCCAGGGATTTCCCTGCAGCAAGCAGCCTGCTGTTTTTCCGGGGCTGCCTCTTAAAGGGGGACCCTGACCCTCAGAGCAGAACCACCCCCCTGTCTGAGGGACAGCTAGCTGTCTGACAGGCCCTGGGGCCGAGACTTTTCCTTTCTCTGAATCACTGTCTCGCTCTCTGCAGCGTGTAACCTCAGAGATGCGTCAGCAGGGCATGGATGGATGGACAGGCGTGTTCCGGGCCGGGGAAGGGAATGGGACTCTCCCTGCGGAACAAACAGCGCAGATACAGAAGCAAACAAGCAAGGCGTGTGCGAGGCTGGAGGGAGGGAGGCGGTCCTGAGATGCTTGCAGCCCCTGGAACTTGCTGGGACTTTATCTGCTGGGAGGTGGAGATGAGTAGGAACAAGTTTTATGCCTCTGGCTTTCAGCAGCTCCTTCCCAGCTGCTGGGTTGATACCAGCAGGGATTAGAGAGGGTAGACCTTTCACCTTGGAGTCAGTAGGCAGCCTGGTGTCACAGGACATTCTGAGTCCTTCAGATGAAGGATTTGGAGACAACAGCTGATTTTGATTCTTATCAAATACCTTAAGACAATGTCACCTCCGCTTCCACATCTATAGCTCCTAAAACCACACCTGCCCATTCCTGGAATTCTTTTTTTTTTTTTTTGACAATAATTTTTTTTAATCTGAAAGCAAAAGCAAAATAAACAAGTAGGACTACATCAAACTAAGAAGTTTCTGCACAGCAAAGAAAACCATCGACAACATGAAAGGCAACCTCCTGAATGGGGAAAACATCTGCAAAGCATATATCTGATAAGAGGCTAATATCCAAAATATATAGAGAATTCATATAACTCCATTGCAAAAGTAAACAACAACTGATTTTAAAATGGGTAGAGCATCTGAATAGACATTCTCCCAAAGAAGACATACAGATGGCCAACAGGTACATGAGAAGATCCTCAACGTCTCCAACCATCAGAGAAATTCAAATCAAAATCACCATAAGCCCTACCTGGTTTGGCTCGGTGGATAGAGCATCAGCCTATGGACTGAAGGGTCCCACCAGGTCAAGGGCATATGCCCGAGTTTCGGGTTTGATCTATTCCTGGAATTCTTGACACCAGGATGGTCATGCTGCTCATAGTGTCCTGATGCTCAAAGAAACCTCACTGAACCTTGCCCGTGTCTACACTCAGGAATTACCATGTGGTTTAACTATTGCGTCATCCCTTGCCAATGTCAACTTGCATTTTTTTCTGCTTCTCATTGTGGGGGAGGAAGAAACTCAAGGTTCTTTTGGCTGGTCTAATGATCAAATAGTCATGAGACAGATTAGCAAGAGGAAAAGGCCAAATTTAATTACATATATGTGTTAGGGAACCCCCCACACATGAATTAGAGACCCCACATGCATGAGAGGTTCAAAAACAGAAAGGGAACGTGGGTGCATAAGAAATCCTGAGCTAGGGATGAGGTACGGTGCCTGGAGGGCTTCAGAAGGTCATTGCAGGATGCTAAGAAGAGAGCTGTTTAGTAATTAGAAGTTTGTCCTGCCCTATAGATAGATAGGTCAGAAGAGGTTGTCGCTGATAATCTCTTTATATTGGACAAGGCCCCTAATTCAAGCTCTTCTAGGAAGCTAAGGGAGGGGCAGAAGGTCCTCGTGAGCCTGAAGCTAAAGTGGCCTTTAGCTCACAACAAGCCACATACCACTGAGGCATATCTTGGAGTGATTCATACTGACCTGACAGTTTCAAAGGGACTTGCTTTTGCTACCAGTGAGTTAGATCTCGGTAAGGAAATAGCCCAATACCTGCTTGACTCCCACTGTGGAATATGGCCTCAGGGAGACGGGTGTGGGCAGGGGCTGAGGACCCTGGAGGAGCGAGGGGATTGGCTGGTTCTGATGAAATCTTGGCAATGACGTCACCAACACAGTTGTTTGGATGGAGGAGGGAAGGGGGGAAGACTCCTGAGAGAAATGGAATTTCTCATGTCAACATGTTCGATCCACACAATGTTAGGGAAGGGAAAACGTAGCCAATAACAAAAGAAACAAATGGAGAATGCAGATACAAATTGGTGGTTTTAAAGCCTGTTAAGAAATGGAATTTATAGGATGGAAGGTACACAGGAACCATCTTTCTGACCTGGGCATCTCCCCCCCTTCCCCCCCCCCATCACCCCCCCACACACAGGGGGCCTAACTTTGCTGTCAGGAGTGAAAGTCTTCCCCATAATACGACTTTGGTGTTACCCACATCCCAAACCCAGCCCCAGCAGAAATGTCCCAGTGGTTCTTGCAGCATTTAAAAGGGACCTTCCCAAGTCTCTATCAGGGCGGAGACTGGTGGCTGATTCCAGGCTAGACATGGCCACGCTCCAGCTGTGGCGGGGGGCTGAGGCTGAGCAGGTGAGCAAGGAAGCACTTTATAGAAAGAGCACCAGCCTGACTGCCTTTTCTGTTGACTCACCGTTTCTCCTTTGTCTTTTCAGCAGCAGTTACCTTAACATATTACCTTTAAAATGTGTTGACAAAGAGCCCTTAGTGGGGGAAGTGTGTGTATGTGTGTGTGCTCATAGCTGAGAGGCAATTCACTTCCCTCTTAGGGCCAAACCTACCATTAGGTTGAGTGCTTCAAACTGCCCAGTTTTAAGCCATTGGTTTTCTCCTGGTGGCTGATGGGAGAGGGTCTCATTTACATAAAAGTCTTTTTCACAGAAGTTCAGCAGGGCTCTCATTCTCCTGAACTGCTAGTCCTAATATGGGTTAAAGCACTAGAAAAGCAAAGGCCTCCCTCACTCTTTTCCTTTTATTCCAGCCCCCCGCAGAGTAATGGAAACAGTATGTTTTTTGTTTATTTTTGTTCTCTGGTCAACCAAATGCGGGTGCTAATCCTTATTCTTTCACTTGCTAGCTGTGTGAAGTTGGGCAAGTTCCTTCCATTCTATGAGCCTCCGTGTCCTCCTCTGCAAATTAGAAAAAGCAAAGTGTAGTTCGTAGCGTCCTGAGAAAGAAGTACACAAAATAAATGCAAGTGCCTCAGAGCAGGTGCCCCATGAGGACAGAGTAGGTCCTCAGTGCAGATTTCCCTCCACCTCTCATCTCACTGGGTCTATAGACCTAATGATTTTGTTCTCCGTTGGATTTAGTCTCATTAACAAATGTTCTTAAGTCCCTGTATGTGTCAGAGCTTTTGCACCCGAATCCAAACAGAAACAAGATGTGGTTCATCTCCCCCAGAGCAATCGCGTGCTGGAACCGGGAAGTGATCAAGGATCGCAGGGAAACCAGAAGAGGAAGGCCTGCCACTTCATGGGGATGCGGCGGGGAGGTGGGGAGGTAAGAGAGGTTGTCCAGGAGGCAGCACCGAGCAAGAGCCTTGAAGGATGTAGAGTTGGGAGAGAGGGGTTGTGGGAAGCCAGGAGCAAACGCAAGCATATACACGGGGATTGCTGACAGCGGTTCTCAACCTGTGGGTCGCGAGCACCGGAAAACACATATAGCATATCAGATATTTACATGACGATTCATAACAGTAGCGACATTACAGTTGTGAAGTAGCAACAAAAATAATTTTATGGTTGGGGGTCACCACAACATGAGGAACTGTATTAAAAGGTCGCGGCATTAGGAAGGTTGAGAACCACTGGAGCAGGAGAGGAGAGTTGGGGAGAGTTGGGATCTGAGGCTGGGTAGCTGAGAAGAGGCCAGATCAAGAAGAGCATTGTATGCTAAGGGTGGGACTCGGTTTGAAGACTGTGGACAGCCACTGAAGGAGTGTAGGTTGAGGAGAGCCTGGCGGGAGAAGGATTTTACCTGGCGCTCACTGAGCCAGCTCTATAAAAGACTTGTTCACACTCTTGCTTTTCTCAAATCAACCTGAAGGGTAGAGTGTTTCTGCCATTATGTAGTTGTGCCGCCTCAGGCAGGTCACTGGCTCTCTAGGTCTGAGTTTTCACGCCTCTGAAATGAAGAGGTTGGACTAGATAATATCTGTGTTCTCCCAGCGTTAGCAGAGTCTACGATTCCGTACTTTTGTCATTGTTTTTGGAGTTTATTTTATAATTCCTAATGCTAACTTGCTAAAATTGCTTGCTAGCACAATAACAGACACCCAGTAGACATCAATTATTTGTCTCTGTTTCATGTAAAAACTAGGTTACTGAAACGTGATGTAGTGCAGCGATTTTCAACCCGTGTGCCGCAAGAACTTTCTAAACACGCAATCCCCGACTCCTCAGTCAGGGCACTGGCCTCTGCTCCCTTAGATGGTCAAATAAAAAAATGACAACAGGCAGCCCAGCAGTAGCCGTCCTGTGGGAATGAATCAAAATTATACTAATTACAGTACATATGGTTTGATCCAGTTATGTTGCGCTCATATTTTGCTTGTACTTTTTCCCAAAATAATTGGATCAAACCATATATACTGTTATGTGAGGACCAACATATCCCATATCATACTCTCATATACAGCAAGGTTTTAAAGGTCTTCTCATTTTCGGGGGGAAATGGATGCTGCAGCCCACTGCTGGTGGAGAGGGGTGTTACGGGAGCATGCACGCAGTGATGGGGCGCCCAGAAAGGGGGCCCAGGAAGCCTCCTGGGAGCTGACAGTTGAATCTTGAAGGGTGTCAAGTTTGCCAGGTTGGGAGAGCAGAAAGCTTCTCCCAGAACAAACAGCCTATGAGAAACTACTGAAAACCTTGATAGGCCATGGCCTGTTGGAGACCAGGGAGGACTCCAGGGGGTGTGGGAGTGGGTGGGGGTCCACTCAATAGGAGGTGAAGGGCAGGGGAGGTCCCTGTTATAAACTGCATTGCTTGCCAGGGGGTGGAGTAGGAAATTGCTCCTGTTGATAGTGGGGAACCAGGGACTTGGTGGAATCAATGCTCCCTTACATGAAAGCAAGTGTTACTGAATGAGGAGAACCCAAACCCAGCTTTCCTCTTTCCTTAAGGATAGATTTTTTTTTTTTTTAAATCTAGTGCGTCAGCCCTAGCTGGTTTGTCTTCATGGACAGAGCACTGGCCCTTGGACTGAAGGGTCCCGGGTTCAATTCCAGTCAAGGGCACATAACTGGGTTGCAGGCTCGATCCCTGGCCCTAATGGGGACGCTTGTGGGAGGCAACCAATAGATGTATATCTAACAGATGTTTCTCTCTGTCTCTCCCGCTCCCTTCCACTCTCTCTAAAAATCAATGGGAAAATATCCTTGGGTGAGGATTAACAAAATAAATAAATTTATTTTTTAAAAAAACCTAGTGCTTTAAAAAATCTTCAAATACAGGCCAAATGCAGTCCTTATGAATATTTCTCTGAAAATTCTCATAACTGTGGCAGAAGCCTGGTCAGCACCCTGTGGAGTTCTTCAGCGGCATGCCTCCATACTCCCCAATGCCCAGGGCTCCTGCACTGGCAAAGGCGTCTGCAGAGAGCACCCGGCGGGAGTGGTTTAGGCCGCTCTCCTCCGGAGAAAGGAGTATGCTGGTCCTGCCAGGGCCTGCGGGAGGGCTTTGATGAGGAGGAAAACTATGGAACCCTATCCTGGCCAGTTTGGGGTGTGGGGTTTCCCCCACAGAATCAATTGTTTCTTAACCAGCTCCTTGTGCGCCACCCCGTGGGGAGGTGCTAGAATACAGCTTTGAAGGCTTTTGAAGGGTGCATCCAACTGAGCCTGCCTTCCTCGAGTTTCTGATCTGCTGTTGCAAGGGCTCTGTCTCTCTGAGGATGTCAGGGGACATCCCAGGGGGCAGCTTCTCTCCTGCATTTGGGGCTGCAGGGTGTGTGAGGAGGCACCGGTCCTGGCTTTTCACAGACTAGCTCAAGGGCTTCGGATAAGCGCCCTGTGCGCTCTCAGACGGTTCCCTCTTCCGCTTTGTTGTTGTTGTTTGTTTCCCTACTTCTAGTGCCTGCAGTCTATAGTGACGAAAGTGTTTGAGTATTTATGGCACCTGTAATTCAAAGAGGCATGAGTCTGGGTGATGAAAATACATCTCTGGCATTTTGAAAATTCAGGAATGACTGCGACCATCTGTGAATACTATATATATAAGTCAGTATTAAATCAATATCATCTGAATGCATATTCATAGGAACGTCTGGCCTTTGCAGTCAGCCCTGAGTTCGAATCCCACCCCTGCCACTTCCTGTGTGGCTTTGATAAGTTGCTCTCAGTCTCTGAGCCTGTTTGCGCCTCAGTCCAATGGGGTGGCAGTCTCACTTCACAGGGTTAGGGGAAGGGTTACATGATGGAATATGGGCACCGCAGGGTAGAGGTGGGGCTGTCTCAGAAGTTAGAGAAGGCACCCTAAAAAGGGGCATTTCAGCCAAGACCCAAAGGCACAGAGAGGTCACGCAAGGGTGGTGAGTGCAGAGTGGGATCTAAATGTAGGTGAAAGAGGTGGCCAGTTCAATTCCTGGTCAGGGCACATGCCTGGGTTGCGGGCTCAATCCCCAGTGTGGGCGTGCAGGAGGCAGCCAATTAATGTTTCTCATTGATGTTTCTATCTCACCCTCTCCCTCTCTCTCTAAAAACCAATAAGAACATATTTTTAAAAATTGTAAATGTGGGTGAATTCAGTTCTACCATACCTCACGGCCTCCCTTCCTCTAAATATTTGCATGTATGTCATTGAATTTTTTTTTTTATTGTTTAAGTCCTCACCTGAGGATATGCCCCATTGATTTTAGCAAGAAAAGAAGAGAAAGGGAGAGGGAGAGGGAGAAACATCAATTGGTTGCCTCCTGCACACACCCCAACCCAGGGATCAAACCTGAAATCTGGGTATGTACCCTGACCTGGAATTAAACCCACAACCTTTCAGTGTACGGGACAATGCTCCAACCAACTGAGCCACACTGGCCAGGGAATCTATACTAATAAAAGGGTAATATGCTAATTAGACCAGGAGACCTTCCAGACAAAGCCATGGTGGTGGGGCTGAGGCAGAGGCGGTTAGGGGTGATCAGGCTGGCAGGGGAGGGCAGTTGGGGGTGAATAGGTCGACACGGGGGAAAGCTGGGGGCAAGCAGGCCAGCGGGGGGGGGGGCGCGCAGTTGAGGGCGAGCAGGCCAGCAGGGGAGGCAGTTGGGGTGGGGAGCAGGCTGGCGGGAGGGGCAGTTGGGGGCAATCAGGCCAGCATGGGCGGGCAGTTAGGGGTGATCAGGCCAGAAGGGGGGGGGGCAGTTGGGGTTGATCAGGCTGGCATGCAGAGTGGTTAGGGGCAATCAGACAGGCAGGCAGGTAAGCAGTTAGGACCCAGCGGTCCTGGATTGCAAGAGGGATGTCCGACTGCCCCACAGGGATTGGGCCTAAACTGGCAGTCGGACATCCCCTGAGGGGTCCCAGATTGAAGAGGGTGCAGGCCGGGCTGAGGGACGCCCCCCCCCACCCCCATGCATGAATTTTGTGCACCGGGCCACTAGTGTTATTATATTTTAGCTTGTGATCTATAGCTCTTTCTCCCAGATAGACTATAGCTCCTTGCAAACAGCAACCTCATCTCCCAGGCACCTGCTACATAGTACAAGTAATAGGCCTAAATAGATGCTCATTTAATTTTTCAGTTTATGTATCTGTATGTACTTGCATGCATTTAATAATCTTCTAGGGGTGCTAAATTCTTCTATGTACTAGTATGTTCTGTTATTTCCTTAACCAACACATTGTTATGTTTTCCAAGAATCTCTGAGCACCTGGACACACCCATGCTCAAGCTCCTTTTACTCCTATTTTCTAGGCTGGGGTGATCCAGGGCCAGTGTGCAAGGGGTGCAGCATCTGGCATCAGTTCTGCAGCAGGTGGGACTTGGATGCAGCTCATTCATCTACTAGAAATGACATTGAACGTGTCCTGCCAAATGCTGCACAGGGCAGGGCTCATTGCAGCCTGCCTTCCAGGCCCTGGATGAGGAAAGAGGAGCCGCTGCCCTGTGCCAGGCACTGTGCAAAGTGAGGGACACATGGTGGAAGCACATGTGTGATCAAATGGGAGTTTCTTTTTCCTGACACTTAGTCGCTCACAGTGGCGAAGGCCCATAGTCCGTGCACACACACAGAGTATGGACCAGCTCGTTGCATGCAGGACTCCATCCAGGTGGGCACAAGCGGAGGGAGTGGCTAGCTTCACAGGGGGGTGTGAGGGAGTGTAGGAAGGTGTGCCAGGCAGTGAATTTCTCTTGCTGATTGGGAAAAATTATGGCGAGTAGCCAAGGAAAGAGGGCAGGATGTGGTAGGAGCAGGCACAGACGAGAGGCTCAGCCTGTGCAGAGGCCCAGAGAATGAGAACGGGTGGCACCTTTAGCCCCTGAACATGCCCACGA
This sequence comes from Myotis brandtii, assembly GCF_000412655.1. Taxonomy (NCBI): domain Eukaryota; kingdom Metazoa; phylum Chordata; class Mammalia; order Chiroptera; family Vespertilionidae; genus Myotis; species Myotis brandtii. The sequence continues at coordinate 532,976 of NW_005371555.1, forward strand.
GAGCCACTCAGGTGGTAGGTGGGTAAGAGGCAAGGTGGTTGGTTGCATGTCAGACCCATTAGTATAGTCTGCATTTCCAGTAAGAAATGTCTTCCCTCCTGCTTTTCTTGACTTATACCCACTTAGACTGTGCTTCATCTTTTCAATCTTTGATGGAAACTTAGGTAAAGAGATATTATTCTCCAAGAAACACAGCAGCATAAATCCAACAATCCTATCCATCTGTACATGGTACTTGGTTCCTGATGGTGAGACCAGTGGGAGTGGTGGGGCCTGGAAAGCATGTCCTGCCTCTGAAGGGGCAGCTCGTGCCAAGCCAGCTCATCCAGGTTCGGTGAGCCTGAGAGGGGGCGGGGAAGGATGGAGAAAAGACAGACAAGAGAATGAAAGCTGGGTCAGGGTGGGACGCTGTCCTCTCCGATGGAGAGCTAGCGACAGTGCCACGGACTACAAGCTGTGTCTTTATTTTATAGCCAGATTCCACGAGGCAAAGTAAGGGTGTGTTTACAACGTTCTCGTGAGTTTCGAATCTACTCAATTACATGCACCTGAACTCTATCAAGCCCACATCACTCAGGCACGTGGGGCCACGTGTGCGGACCCTAGGTTCAAGCTTGCAGCTATAGCTGTTGGCTATAATTGTGCTGGGAGGGCTTTGCCCTCCAGGCTGGGACTTGCACGTGGCAATGAGAGGACTGTGCCCTCTCATTAGTCCGAAGCTTGACCCTGTCCAAACACTGTAGCCGCTCTCCACAGCGGCTGGAGTTAAAGGGTCTTGCAATATTTCAGAAAAAGCAAGCAACCTGGATTTTCAGCCAGTTAGCTGTGTTTTTAAAGATGCTTTGATTAAAACAAAAAAACAAACAAACAAAAACGAAACAGAAGCCATCTGCAAGCCAAGCCTTATTCATGGCCATGCTTGCAGCATCTTGCTCAAAGTCTCCAGAGCTCACAGGGGTATGTCAGACCCTTCCACAAGCCACCGCAATGCCTTCAGTTCCCTAACCGCCCTTCTCCCTGCTTTCCAGAAGGAGATGACCAGCCGGATGTGTCACTAGCGCCCCACCCTACCCTGCGGAAGAGAGGGCAGCTGCTCGCTCCTGGTCCTGGAGGCCCAGGTGGGCGGGAGGAGACCTGGCTGAGATGGCGCTCAGACTTCCAGGAGCCTGCGAGGGGGACATCTGGGTGACTCCCGAGAGACACGCCCCTCACTTCTGCGTCTTAACCCTGAGTGCTGCTAGCCTCGCCCTGTGGAGTGGCAGCCCGCAGCGCGATAGAAGGACCCCCACCCCCCTGTCCGCAGAAAGCCCTGCCTGGGCCCGCGCTGGGCCGGATTCAGGTTGTGAGACTGAGACACTGTGTGCTTTCCCTCCTCTGTCTTGTCCGCCGGCCGACTTTTCCGTCCGTGTGTTCTAAGTCCCGAGTGCACTTGGATCTCTGGATGTCCTGCGAGTCTGTCTAAACAAGCCTTCCTCCCGTTCAGTCCCTGCAAACTCCCGCCCTGCTCCTGTGGCCTGACTGTGCGCAGGGCTGTGGAGCTGGAGACGAGGCCCTGGCAGCATCCACACCGTTTCCCTAACAGGCATCCTATCAGGGACACTCTGCGGGGGGCCGTCTCTGCCCCCGGCGGGGTCTGCACACTTACCTACAGGGAAGAGCCTGGTTTCTAGTCACCAGTTCACCCTGAACCGAATGTGTTTTTATAACCACGCCATTCTTTCCACTTAAGATGTTTGGTCCTGTTTCCCAGAAGAGAGGAATGGGAGGGAGTTATAAATGACCAGGGATGGTCAGCAGAAGCCCTGAGCCAGATTAGTGCCGTGTTTGTTCTTCATTGGGGAGGGGGGGTGGAGGGGGTCGTGGCTGTCGCTGCGTAATACCAAATTTCAGCTAAAAAAACAAAAGTACAATTGGCTGTTGGTGCATGGAGCTCAGACTCCCGGGCACGGCCTTAACCTTCCCGGCTGGCCCTCTGAGCTTCTGAACCCAGCCAATGGCCGCTTCCTCTTCCTCCACCCTCTCCTCGCCTCTGCTGTATTACATGATGGCCTGAAATTAACTTCTGCCCCAATGATTGTGCCACAGTTGCCAAGGTAACCGTGGAGCTGCAGCGCATTTCCTTCTTCCATCCTCCCCAAGTTTTCCATTCCAGTAGACAGGATGCCCACTCTGGGCTACTTCCTGCCTGTTGAAACCCAGGTGAGTGTCACCTCTCTGATTCATTCACCACGCGGTGGAGGCCCCGGAAGCCTGTGACTAGGTGGTAACTATACTTCCAGTGAGCATTTGAATATGGCAAAATAGCCGTTGGTGGAGGGAAGTAGAAACGAATGTATTAGTGCATTGTAATGTAGTACCGATTAAAGAATAACTAAGCAACTCTGATTTCTGTTTCATTATACATAACATATTAAAGCCATTTGTGGCGGCCACAAGAGCCTAAGAGCATGAACTCGTTCTTCGTCCAGACTAAGAAAGGGCTGACTGTCTGGGCTCGGTGGCATTCTGCATTGACCCAACCCAACCCTTTGCTTCTCGTCCAAGTTGTCTCATGGAATCCAAATGCTGCTACCTCTCTCCGTGTGGTTATGCTCTGGCCAGCAAAACTCACTGCCCTTTTATGTTTGAGAGGACAAGACAGGCAGAGATGTTTCAGCTTCATTTGGGGCTGAAAGAACACCTGACTGTCCTAGGGACCCAGAGAAACAGGAACAAGAGCCCCTGCAGGACCACGCACAGCAAGTGCCGTGTGACAGAGCAGGACCTGGAGGAGTTCGGAAGCCTGGACCTGGGACAACCACGGGGCTTTGCATTGAAAATGGACTGCGTTCCTGCATCTCCGTCACATAGGATGCTGGACTCTGAAGACATTTGTTATTAATTCTTTTTAAGGTTATTCCTAGTCACTGTTGGTGCATCTGAAATTTCCATTCAATTTAAAAATCCAAATATTTTTTTCAACTCCTTGGAACAGATTCCTCCTGGTTATATCGCTCATTGCACTAATTAACTCCTCTAGGATAAGCGCTGGCACACGGCTCTTATTTTTTAATTACAGAGCATTTTTATTCCCGCAGAACCTTGTTTGGCAAATTCTAAAGAAAATCATTACAGGAGGGCTTTTGTTTTGTTGTTTTTTTTAATCTTTTTGGCGCGACCACATCACAAGTACATCCCATTGTACATGGAGGACCTGAGCTCAGGCAGCCCCGCAGGCACCCCTGGCTCTGGGTCCGACACTGACATCTGGCTTCTTCCTCTGAACCTGCTGGCTCTCCATCTCCCACTATGTTTCAGTTGAATTATACATGTAGCCACTCTTCTTTCTTTCTGCGAAATTTCAAAAAGGGAAGATTATAATGAACATCCATAGACCCTTCTTCACAGGCATCAATTGTTAACATTTTTTCAGCTGTTAACATTTCCATATTTTCTTTCTCTCTCTGTAAATATTCATTCTTATTGATGAACCATGTCAAAATACAATGCAGACCTCATAAAACTTTAAAATACTTTGTCAATTGTCCCTACATTAAGAAAGATCCAAAGACTACATAAAATAAGTAAAAACATAATAAATGAGAGCTTTGTCTGCATACCCATGACATATTTGAAGACCATTACCAATGGCCCTTCAGCCTTTTTTCCCTTAGCCGTCTCTCATTGGCAGAATTCTCTCGGAAGTCTGTTGCTCCGCTAAGAGTTCTGTAGTCCAACGTGAAACCTTCCCAAAGCTCTCCATGTCACTGTGCGTTAGGATGGAACCAAGAGTGAACATGTAAAAAATTATTGCATGTTTTCTACAAACTATATTGTGCCTTTGTTCAATCCTAACTTGATTTTTATACATTGACAAATTTTCTGTTCTGTTAGCCCACACTAAATTATCATCTATATTATATTCAACCATTTTGATGTATCTCCTTGAGTTTTGTTTGTTTTAAACACCTCTTTAATTGGCAGAGTACTGAGGGACTTGGATAGGGTTCTCACCGTTTTGTGGTGATTTACGTCAATCCATCAATCTGGTCACCAGTGGAAGCACAGCACTTCCTGTGACCCCTCGCCTTCCATCACACCCACACCCCGTGAGCATCACACTGTGAGAAAAGAAACACTGTAGGAAAGGCATGGCCCTGTCTCAGAGGAGTGTGTACAAAGGGGTCAGATGTGTCCCTTGGGTAATCCTGTTGTCATTTGTTCTTGGATCATTTTGGTCCTTGATGACGTAGATGATTCTCTCTTAGAATTATCCAAACAAAGTGTGTTTTGGAAAGAATTGATTTTTCCCTGCTTTAAAAAAATATATCAACAATAAAACAAAACAAACAAAAAAAGCACACCTCTTTACAACAGGCTATTTATTTCTGGCCAGTTATTAATTCTGGGTAAGAAGTTTTCAAGGAGTAAATAAGGATTTTTGTAACTTTTAGAGGGAAGAGTCCAGTTCTAGTCTGACAATTAAGCTGTTTTGCTAGCTCTTAGTGTTCTCATTTCAAAGTTTCCAGTATCTTTTCTAATTGCATCAGAAAAATGATTATTTTTAGTTCCATTTGTGATTAAATTAAGGGTTTGACAATAAGAGCCTACACAAATCAATTAGAAAAGCAAGATAAAGTGAAAGAACTTTTATGAAATCAATTCTGTGTGAGCTTGGGAATCCAAATGTCAACAATAAAGGACATGTAACCATCATCTATTCTGTCTTTTTTTCTGTGTGTGCTCAATTTATTTCTTCATCTTGCAGTGGGCCTGCAACAGCAAAAATTGAGAAACTTACTTCCCATAGAAATTAAGCTGATTATTCAATCTATCTAACCTTTCAATTATCCTGAATTCTCAGCTCTGTATCCAAGCAAAGTTCATTGCCACACTGACTAAAATGATAAATGTCACTGAAAAGCCAATGGTAGCATCACACACTATAACAATAATACATTTTATCTGACTTATCTTCTTCATGTGAAGTAGATTTTAGCAGAATACCTTTCTTTAACTGAAACTTCTCATTATTTTAATGCAGCGTTCATCATCTGAGTTTTTATAATAATAAAAAGAAGCAAAAAATCCCAGTACAATAAATTAATACTAAATGAGGAAATTCAATTCAATCTAGCTAAACTTTGATTGATTTTCTAACTGTATTACTGCCCATTCAATTAAGCTGAACATCTGCTCCAGAGGAAATCATATCATACGACTGAGACATGACCTCACATATTATCAAATCAGCAAAGGATAAGAGTCTAAGCATCTTCAAGAAATACACAGAAAGTAGTCGGAAAAGGTAGCAACAGAATCCTCTGTTTTTAACTCAGAAACAATATTCCGGATACCCGTTCCCCATGATTGTGCATATTATGTATCTACAATGATGTGTTTGTACAAACTTCATGCTGACTGACTCCCACAAGAGGAAGCAGCATTTGGAAAATTTCTAAATTGTAACTTGTTTGTTTGTCTAAAGGCTAATGACTTCACGGGCTTGTCTCAGTCAGAAGTATAATCCCACGGAGGCACAACAGGGGCATTTGGCCCCCAGGAGCCTGTGGTTAAGGGGAAGCTGCTGAGGCTTTTTAACATTGGCTGGAAGTGAGGAACCGTCTGCCCACCCCTGCCCTATCTGTGGATGAGAACATAGCCCCTTCTCTGCTCAAAACCCTGCAATGCTACTTTCTATGCTCAGATGAAAGCCTCAGCTCCCCCTTGGTCCCTCCATCCCAGGCCTCCCTCAGCCAGCCTCCTTGCTGGCCTCACACACACTAGGCAGAATCATCTTTATGGCCTTGCATTGGCTGTTCCCCTGACTGGATGCTCTTCCCCCAGATGGCCTTGGACTAACTCCTTCTCTTTGAAGTTTTTGCTTAAATGTTACCTCAGTAAAGTCCCTGATTATTCCATCTGCCCAAAAGGACACACAAGCCCCCTTTCTGTGCTCAAATTTACATTTCCCCTAGCATTTATATTATACCAGAGGCCCAACGCATGAATTTGTGCACCATGGGGTCTCTTGGCCTGGCCTGCAGGATTGGGCCGAAACTGGCTCTCTGACATCCCCTGAGGGGCCCTGGATTGCAAGAGGCTGCAGGACAGGCTGAGGGACCCCACCGGTGCACAATTGGGGCAGGGGAGGGACACAGGAGGTTGGCCAGATAGGGAAGGATCGTGGGAGGGCTTCAGAGTGTGTCTGACCCATCTCCCTCAGTCCCGATCGGCCAGACCCCAGCAGCAAGCTAACCTACTGGTTGGAGCACCTACCCCCGGTGGTCAGTGCACGTCATAGCGACTGGTCAGCTGGTCTACTGTCTGCCCCCTGGTGGTCAGTGCACATCATAGAGAGCAGTTGAGCGGCCTTAGCATATCATTAGCATATTATGCTTTGGTTGAATGGATGACTGGGCGACTGGACACTTGGCATATTAGGCTTTTATTATATAGGATAATTTATTTACTAGGCTTTTGTTTATTTTCTCTTTCCATTAAAAATATTAACTCCATGACACTGGGGATCTCTGTCTATTTGTTGATGTATCCCAAGCATCCAGAAGAGAGTGTCTGGCACACAGTAGATGCTCAGTGAACCCTTGATGAATGAATGAATGAATAGCAAATAGGTACCTAATTAAGGTCTGCTATCAGAGAGATTAATTAAAAGCAATATATAATAATGATAATGTACATTTTATGATGCACCCAAAGCATACATTTATTGAGTGCATACTACACATTAAATATACTCTAAGCATTTTACATGGATAATCTCATCAAATGCTCATGACAATCCCACAAAGCTGGTTGTCTATGTTTATTCTGATTTCATGGTCATTGTTACAAAGTGATGGAGCTGGATTTAACCCCACACGTGTGGGCTCAGGACCCCACACTCTTAACCGCTGGAATCACCTTCACCCACCAGGCACTGGGCTTTCCCACCATTCCCCTTCCTGTGGACACAGGCTCCAGGTAGTGTAGCAATCAGCTTCCCATTTATTTTCTGGATATTTGTTAAAGTGCTTGCATTGGTGCTTCTATGATCTGCACATCTGAGATCATAAAGTTATTTCTATTCGCAAGATGTGCACTCACAGTTATAAAGTGGACCCAAAGATTAGGGGGGACAGCAGATCTAACAGCGGACACCAAGCTCAGCATGACTAGTGTTGAGTGCTGCTGAGTGATGTGAGGGTAATTCCAGAGATGAAGGTGGGGTTCCTGAGTGGGAAGGAACCAGGGAGACAATCGGAAAGTCCTGGAGGATTCACCAGCAAGCAATTACACTGCTGTGAAAAAGAAGGAATTCTTACCATTTGCAACAGCACGGATGGAACTAGGGAGCATTATGCTAAGTGAAATAAGCCAGTCAGAGAAATATAAATATCACATGTTCTCACTCATTTGTGGACTATAATGAACAACATAAACTGATGAACAAAAATAGAACCAGAGACATAGAAGCATCGAACAGTCTGTACAACCTAAGAGGGAAGGTGGGGGGTGAGGGGGTAAGAGATCAACCAAAGGACTTGTATGCATGCATGCGAGCATAACCAATGGACACAGACAGTAGGGGGGGTCAGGGCTTGTGCTTGGCGGAGGGTGTGGTGGGGGAGAGATCAATGGGGGGAAAAAGGAGAGTCATGTAATACTTTAAACAATAAAGAATTTTTTTAAAAAGAGTACACAAGGAATTTTTAGGTCTTGTTCTTTGCTGCAAAGTGAGAAAAAAAGCATGCATTGTATTCATCCTTATAGGAAGACAAGCAGATTAGTAAGCATTAATAAACAGAAACACCCAAAGCAGAACATCTTAGCTTTGACAATAAGAGGTTTGCAGAACTATCGCAGTTAATTTTTTGCTAATTTTCTTTCTCTGCTCAAGAAATTAACTGGCATTAATTCTTAAACCATAATATAAAATACATGCCAGTACATGAACAATTAGAAATATGCAGCTGAGAGGTCAGGGCCATGTGCAGCTGTGAAATTTATTTCTTTTAATATATTTTTATTGATTTCAGAGAGGGAGAGAGAGATGGAAACATCAGTGATGAGAGAATCATTGATTGGCTGCCTCCTGCACACCCCACACTGGGGATGGAGCCTACAACCCAGGCACATACCCCATCCGGGAATTGAACCGTGACCTCCTGGTTCACAGGTTAACGCTCAGTCACTGTGCCACCAGCCCGGCTGTGAAATTTATTAATGCAGCTATTCCCTAAACTAAGTTTAGAAATGAGCAGGAATCTCATTTCTTTTTAAAAGCAGCATCTGCTCCACCCACCTGGCTTGTGCAGCCTCCGCTCAAGGCACCAGGAGTCATGCAGAGGGTAAATGCTCTCTGGTTCCTGGTTCCATCAGGAGACCTTGAATAGGTCAGGATGTAAGGCCGGTCTATGATTTAAGGTGGATGAAGTACTAGTAAATATGCCGTGATGAAGTGAATGACTTTGACCTTCCTGTTCCTAGGGCCCCATCGATATTGTCCATGAAACAACTGAACTACAGATCATAGAAGGAGGCAGCATTTGTTAGAAGGGGAGTAGGTAGGAGTGTTGTTGGGTTTTGTCTTAATAGTAAACCATTAGATGCAGCAACTACTGACCCATGGAAGTTAAAGAAAATTCATTCAAAACGGAAGCCCCATTTCACACTCCCAGGAACAATTTTTAGCACATTTCCGCCCTGGCATGAGCTTCCTGCGGTTGTTCAGATACCATGAGGCATAGCTCTGATACTAAGCACTGGCCGGGCATTATCTGGACACTGAATTCAGCAAAACTCTGTGAGCTTGTGGGTTTTAAGTAAAAGAAATAAAAAACTGTAAGTCCAGAAAGTTCCTAAGAGCCGCAAACTGGTTATTGCCATGTTGACAGTTTTCCTTCAGAAGAAAGCTTGTGCTGCCCTTGGGCTCACGCTATTTCCTTGGAATTTGCATTCTCTCTCCTAAGTGACTGGGGAAAGTTCTGCGTGACTTGGACAGAGAAATGGGGGAGAAGGGTCCCCCGGCTCTCACCGGTGCCCAGAGGAAGGGAAGTTGGAAGTTGAATGACCGCACCTGCAGCTCCAGATTCCCGAGTGGCTGTCCTGGGAAGGAGGTGCCAGGCGCTGCGGGGATGTTAGGATGGCACCAGGGGGAAGAATTGCTGGGAACTTGTTTACCGAGAATTTGCTTTATGCCAAGCACCGTGCTTGCTTGGTACCTGAGGTAGACTCTCCCATCCCTTCTCACGGCTGTTCCTGGAGGTAAGCATGGTGACGGCGACCGTCCTGCAATCTGCTGCACATGTGGAGGCTGAGGGCGTGGCAAGCGGGGCACAGTGTGAGCTCAGTGGGGAAGTCCCTGCTCTGGCTTCGTGCTGGGCCTCCTGCCAGGCGTTTTACTCGGGTGATCGGATGAATCTTCACCACAATCTTCTGAAGTCAATAGCATTGTCATTCTTTCCATTTCACACTGAGGTTCAGGCACAAGAATCTGATTCAAGACCTTGCAGCTGGCTGGCGGTGGGGCTGGGATTTGAACCCACATCTCTGTCTCCAGAGCCCCTGCTCTTAATTACTATGTCATGTCCCCTTCCACACACAGACTTTATTTACTGAAAAATGATCCCTCCTGCACCTGCTACCCTGTTCACCTGCTACCCTGGTAACAAAGCTACTTTCACCAGGAGGATCACACAATTAGTTTCCCCTGAAAAGCGAAAAGCCCAAAGGAACCTTGGGAAGCAAGGATGAGGAAGTCTCAGGCGATGGAATGAACGCGCCCTTCGCGCGAGAGAGGGTGAGGCTGATGAACGCGCTGAAAACTAAGATGGTCAAAGTGACGGGGAGGAAACGTGTGGGCTCACTGCCCCTGGGTAGATGTTGTCGCCAGGCCACCACCCGGGAAGACAGACTGAGCGGCAGCCGGCTCGCCAGCCTGGGAGCGCAGCCACAGGGACGGGAGAGCTCACGCGCCTTTGATTCGGAGGGATTCGCACCTTCCAGTTGCCCAATAGAACAGTGGCGTTCCCACCCAGACTTAGTCTTCCAGGCAGGACTAGTGCAGTGGCCCCCCGTCCCCATCCATGGGCTATATCTTCCAAGACCCCCAGTGGATGCCTGAACCACGGATAATCTAAAGTAAACTATGATTTTCCTATACATAATACCTATAACAAAGTTTAATTTATAAGTTGGGCACAATAAGAGATGAATAATAACTAATAATAAAATAGAACAATGATAACAATATTCTGCAATATAAAGTATTTGGATGGCTTTGGAGCCATTACTAACTAAAATAAGTTACTTCAACAGGAGCATCACAATATGGTGACAGTCAGTCTGATGACTGAGATGGCTCCTAAGTGACTAACGGGCAGGTAGCGTATGCAGCGTGGATATGCTGGACAAAGGGACGATTTCTGTCCCACGCAGACGGTGCGAGATTTCATCACGCTGCTCAGAATGGAGTGCGATTTAAAACATATGAATTGTTTATTCTGGAATTCTCCATTTAATATTTTTGGAGCACACAGTTGACCACGGGGAATTGAAACTGTAGAAAGCAAAACCGTGGACAAGGGAAACTACTCCACCTCCTGGTATTGACCCTTTCATACCGGTGAGGGGATATAGCAGCTTACAAGTGGCCAGATGCCCATTCTGAGCTGCCGGAATGAAACCAGGATAAGGAAAGGCTTAGCTAGGCCTTCCTGGGTGTAGCTAGCACACCTATTTAGAGGCCTCTAAGTTTCATTAAAAGACTGGTGTCCCTGGCTTTTCAGAAGATGCGAACATGATCATCACTCCAAGTTGAATGAGAAGATATAAGGTAGGGGAGAAAGGAACTAGAACAAGATTTGCGGCAGGGTGACCACTGAGAAGAAAGGAAGAGAAAATTGTGTTCAGAAGTTCTGAATGTTTCTGGGTCCACTAAATCTCAAAGTAAATACATTGTTACTTCCCCCTCATCTTCCTGATAATCACCATCCCAAAGCCTTTGGTAGGGTCCAACCCAGGAGGCATATGTGTGAGGGTAGGGTAAAGGGAGCCACCGTGGCCCAGAGTGCGGTGAGAAGGACATCTGAGTGGGAGAAGAGATGCTCGCAGAATATTGAAACCAAATCAATATTTGGAAGATAGAAATATAAGGTCAGGAAGAAATATATGTCAAAACCCGTGGGTTCCAATGGTTACTTTTAATTTCAGCATCTGGGAGTTTAACATTTCACAGCTGGAACAGAGACGTGTGGTGCTGAGGCCCAAGAGAATGGGTTTAGATTGCTAAGTTAGATTAGAAGAGAGGAGTGTTGGCAGTGGGATGTCAAACTGAGAGACCAAGCAGTTGGATGCGTTGTCTGTGTTGTGGCCTGTAAGTTCTCGGAGGTGTTCTTGGAAATGGAGATCGGTATAAGAGTCTTCAATGAATTGGGACAGGTTTAGAGAAGGACAAAAGATGATAGTGGTGGGTGGGTGATGGAGAATGGGATGGCTAAGGGGCATAAATCTTGAAGGACAGATAGTATTGGAGAGCAGGAAAGTCAAAACCCTGAAGCAGCAAGAATGCCAATCCCACCTCAACGCACCGATACACACTGGGGTACGTGGGATGTGGGAGAATCTAGAGGCTGCAGTGAATGGCCAGATCTCAGCCCAAACCTGTACACACACTGGATCTAGATGCTGCATTTATACTTTAACATTATAATATAAGCATTCTCATAAACTTAATCTTAATATCTGTTTAACATTTAATTTAGTGAACATTCATGACATTTTTGGTCAATTACCCTTATCGTTTGTATTGGGTTGTTTCAAATTTTTCTCATTATAAACAATGAAGAAATGAGCATAATTTTGACTAATTGTTTTTCTTTTAGCAATCATGATTATTTCATTTAGATAGTTTCCCAGAAGTGGAATTTCTACCTTAAACCCTGGGAACAATTTTTAGGCTCTTGACAATTATTTTTCTATACTCATCTGCCCCAGCCCTGGAACTAGCCATTTCTCCAAGAATTCCTGGTTCCTTTAGTGGAGAATAATATTCACACGCCAAGACCTGGGGACTAGATGTGTTCATGGAATTGGAATAGCACTATTGTCATATCCTCCATTGGACAGAGATAGGGAATTATTGTATGCATGAGTGTATATGTGTATGTAATATATGCATTCATATGCATACACATTTACATCTATATTTATTTCTATATCTACCTATATATATCAGAAATCATGGGTTCACATAGTTACCTTTCATTTTAGGCCAACATGTGTTTAGATATTTAGAACTCCCTCCTTTGGCAGCGAGAAGTCAGGCTGCCATTATACTAAGAGTTTAAGTCCTCTCCGCTTCCCCTCATCCTCTTCTGCAATTAGACTCCCTTCAAGTTGATTCTCTAATTCATCAGGTATGTAGAAACCACAGGTTGGACTTAATTTGTGAGCCTTCATTGCACCGAAGGAAACTTTTAAGTATTTTTAAATTTATGTGTTTTTTTACTGATGCTTGTGTCATTTTAATTATAAATGTTATCTAATGCTGAGAGGCTATTCAGCACCAATAATTAAAATTGAGAGAAAGTGAGTTGATCCTTTAATGTCATGCAGAATATTGGTGATAGTGTCCATTTAATTTCTTGCTTTATTGCTGATTATGAGTTATATATGAGAAATATGTGGATAATATCATCTATATGAAAGTCCTCTTTTGACTAACTAAATATTATATAATTTTTTCAATGTATGTGAGGCAAAAGATGGGTTTCATTGTAAAAAATGTAAGTAAAACAAATATTTTATATTTTATAAAGAAAAACCTGAAAAAAATGAGTTTCAAAAATTTTTTCCTAAAGAACTCTAGTTAAGATGGCCCATGAGCCATAAGGTGCTGGGCATTTGGATTGAAAGTTGGTGTCTCCGATTAACTTTTAACAAAGATTTTCACTTCAGTTATCCAAAAGAACAGATGTTGTTGTAAAGCTTTGAAAACCCAAAAGGTGTGTTCTCGTTTTACTAGCAACAACATTAATGCTTCTTTAAAATACTGGGGACCTTCGCGGGGTCACTTCGTAAGTTCTATAAATGTGTAACCACTATGCTGGAGCCCTGAAACTATTTGTACTATTGACAACTATAATTGAAAAATAATGTTTTAAATGAAATAAAATCCAGGGGCCAATAATTCACATTAGTTCTTGAATACATATTTCTTAATTTTCAAAGAAAATCTCATAATGTTTTCTTTTTTAAAACTAAAGACCATTAGAATTCAAGGATAAAACAGACAGCAGGCTGAGTCACAAAGCGTTTGGAAATCCCTCCCCAGCATTCTGACCTTTTGTCGGTGACGTCATAATGTCCCGGCTACTTACAGGACCTGCCGGCAACTGGAAGGAAACTCCGAGAGACACAGGACATTGGTGATCAATCACATCGTCCCAATGAATTTCATATTGTTTATTTTTTTATCTGGGGTTCATTCCTCAGAGATTAGTGATGTGACTTCCAATAATGAAGGTGGGTAAGCATGGGAAGCTTTCACAGACATAATAGATAAGGAAGATGACCCCATTATCCTAGAAAATTGACGTGTAGCAATTTTATTGTTGGAAATATGGTACAATTTAGAAGTGAAGTCTCTGCCTCCAATCCTTTGTGGAAAAAATGAAAGTCCTTCAAAGAAATTAACAGCCTCAGAGGGATGGTTCTGTAACTAGGAGGGTCACAGAGGGAAGTTTGACCATGGATTGTGGATTCCCAAGGACTAGTAGGAACATTTGGAAGGGAAGGGAATTATGGGAGGCTGGGTGAAGGCCTCATCCACTCCCTGCCGCTTCCCAGAGCAAGGGATGAATGGAGTAATCCATTCTCTGCATTTGCTGCATTGCCCAAGCATTGATCTGGGATTTTTTTTTTCTTCTTAGCTCTTGACGCTTACCCAGCCTGACCTTTTGTCAGGAAGAATTAGAGATGCTAATTAAAAGTAGCTGTGAATACCCAGAGGAGTCTTAACACTGAACTCCTTGGGGATTTGGGAAATGAAAAGAAGTCAACCAAAAAGATACTTCATCAGGGATGCAGAGGAACAGGGGTTTGGGATAGAATGGCTGCAGCCTCTTGCTGCTGGAAAAGAGAGCAAGGGACAGTGTGTGGTTTGGGGCTGAAAAGCCTATAACTTATAAAGATGGACCTCAGATGGTCCCAATCGCTCAGATGGAAGGTGTTTCATGGCCTGGCAATCTGGCCGTGTTCTGCTATATCTTGTTTTCAAAGAAGGGTCCAGTCCTGCTCTGTCCAAAATGGTAGCCATCAGGTGCGTGTGGCGATGGAGCGCTTGCAGTGTATCCAGTCTGAATTGCAATGCACGGAAGGTACAAAATACATGCTGGACTTCAAAGGCTTAGTATGGGGGGGAAAAAAAGCATGTAAAAATGTCTTACTAATAATTATTTTTATTTTATTTACTCGTTGAAATGATGTCCGGGATATATTTATTGGGCTAAATAAAATACTTTATTAAAATTAAAAAAAAAAGAAATTAACATATGTCTGATGTACGGTGTGTCATACTTTTTTTCAGAGGTTTATGTGGAACCTCTAGTTGATGAAGAACATAAAGAAGAAATTAAGCATAACATCCCTTATAATGATAAAAATGACCATCATTTTAAAGAGGAAAAAAACTGTAAGTATTTAAAGTTAATAGTAATACATCTATGAGAACTGATTATATTGGTTTGATTTAACTTTTTTAAAAACTATAATCACATTATTTTCTACTTCTTAAATTAACCTTATAGACAGGTCAGTGTGTAAAATGAAATTTTTAATTTCTGCAACTTTTTCCTGAGATGTTACGAAGTTTAACAAGGTTATCTTGGTAATTGTCTATAATTAACATGGGCTCCATTGTAGCATTATGGTTACTTATTCACATGAGTAACAACTAACTTAATTCTATGGTGAGATAACCAGAATTTATTTGGAGTTGTGTATGAGTTTCCTCGGGCTGCTAAAACAAAGTGACACAAACTGTGTATTCTCTCACAATTCCAGAGGCCAGAAATTGAAAATCAAAGTTTTGACTCTACCACGTTCTCCCCAAAGTCTTTAGGGGAGGGTCCCTCCTGGCCTCTTCCAGCTTCTGGTAGCTCCAGGCATTCCTTGGCTACTATGGTAGCAGAACTCCAATCTCTGACTCATTTTCACGTGGCATTCTTCCTCTATCACTGTGTCCAAATTTTCTTCTTTTCATAAGGATACCATTTATATTGGATTAAGAGCTCACCCTGTTCCAGTGTGACTTCATCTTAACTAAATCTCCAATGACCCTGTTTCCAAACTGCGTCATATTTGAGGTTCTGGGGGTTAGGACTTCAACCCTTTTTTTTTCCGGGGTAGGGGGAGTGACAAAATTCAACCCATAGAAGATGACTTTAAGGTGTGTGGGGGGCCCAATTAATTTTATTCACCATTCCTCATATGGGCTTTCTCTCTATGTCTTTATAACGGCTACCATTCTAAAAAGTGAAAAGTTCCTAAGAAACTCTTTATAAAAATTCTTTTAAATTAAGATTAAATCTAGTTATTCTGGGTTCTTTATTAGTATTAATCAAAGAAAAATAGAAATACATATACAATGAAGTACTTTGAAAACTACAATCCATAAATTGTAATTCTTTGATGAATTATTGTCCCTCTTTTAAATGTAAAAAACAAAACAAAACAAAAAAAACACAACAAAACAAAAACACCTGGTGCTCAGAGAGGTGGTTCATTGCTACCACAGAGCGAGTCAGGAGTGATGTCACATCTTCCACCACCAGCTGCCTCTGCTGTGCCCTACAGGGTGCAGTCATTCCTTTTCAGGATGTACCTCCATTTGAATTAACCGGAGGACAAATAACTCAAGAGCCTGATGATTACTTTGAGTAAAGGAAAAAGTCTGTCTTACACACACACACACATTTATCTAAAATATAAATGGAATTGTGGTGAAGAATGGTCTTATGACTGACTTTTCTCCTTTAATAGCTTTGGAACTATTTATCCACTATCTTACAAAGAATTAAATGATGGGCAGTTTCTCCCATGTATGCTCTTCTCAGACACTCTTGGGTGTATCTCTCTTTGGATAGATACCAAGTACTGGAATTGCTGAATAAATGACAAACCCTTTAAAATATTGGTAGATATCACCAAATTGCCTCAAAAGGTACCTACCAAATTGTATCTCCCAAGAGTGCTCCCTAATCTCACTTACAATAATAGTGTTAATCATATTTTTTGAATAAGTGAGAAACTTTATTAGTGTTTTTAATTTGCATCTTGATTACTTGTGAAGTTGAGTATTTTTCTCTGTATTTATTGGGCATTTAATTTCAACTTCTGTGATTTGTCTGTTTTTATCTTTGGCTCATTTTTTTATTAGATTATATTTGTAATATAATCTTATCACTTATTTGTAAGAGATATTTGGAATGGAGATATATTAACTTTTTCTCTAAAGTAAAAGTAACAAGTATTTTCTTCCAGGCTGTGGTTTATCTTTAAACTTATTTAGGTATATTAATCACAGAGAAAAATTTAAACTTTATAAAATAAATTTTTAATTCCTTTATAATTTCTGCATTTTGTATCTTGCTTAGATGGACCTTATCCAAATAGGTGTTAAAATATTTTCCTAGTTTTCTTAAGTTTTATATTTTTGTTTTTAACTCTTGGGTCTTAAATTCAGTTATTTTTGTGACATAAAATAGGCATAAAATTTACATGTTTCAAGGGTAATTGCCAAATGTATAACACCAATTCCCTACTCATGTGAAACTCACATTTAATATAAACTAAATTCTCATTGAAATTTAGTTAGTTATTCCCTTTTTGTTTTTCTGATCTGTCTGTCTCTGCAAAAATACCACATTATTTTTTGTTATTGCTGTTAATCTTGACCTGAGGATATTTTTTTCCATTGATTTTTATTGTTTTAGAGAGTGGAATGGAGAGAGACAGAGAGAGAAATATTGATGTGAGAGAGACACATCTATTGGTTGCCTCCTGCATGCACTCTAAACGGGCCTGGATCGAGCCTGCAACCATATGTGCCCTTGACCAGAATTAAACCCTTGATTCTTCTGTCCATGGGCCCAACACTCTAACCACTGAGCCAAGCCAGCTAGGACAAATACCACCTTATTTTAATCTTTATACTTTCATAACTCATAACATGAATATTGGGCTGCAATTTCCTTGTGTTCTCCATAGATCTAGCTCAGAAACTTCTAAAAATTTACATTAACAGCACTGGTGTGTGTGTGTGTGTGTGTGTGTGTGTGTGTGTGTGTGTGTGTGTGTGTGTGCGTGCGCACACACACACACTCATGCATATGTGTGTGTTCTGGGGGGAATATATATATAGATACATATATATATATACACACACATATGTATTAAATATGTATACATTCACGTATATACAATTTTCTGTCATTCCATGGTATTTTGGAAAGAGAAGATGTATATATATGTTTAATCAGCCATCTTTATCCAATTTATTTGACTCGGGTTGGGTGGATATGTCCATTAGTTTTGCATTATAACTAATTCCACTTACAATAATGAAAGCAGGATCCTTTCTGTGCATATGCCAATGTGAAGGTATGTAGGCGACCTTGATTGTTATTGAAGTATATGCTTTTTAAGCGGAACTGCTTCATAGTCTAACAGAAGATTCAGGGGCAAATGAGTGTTTCTTACTTGGCTTTTTCCCCCCTGTCTAAAAAATATTTATTTTTATTGATTTTTGAAAAAGAGAGAGAGAGAAACATCAATAAGTAGCTTTCTATATGTGCCCCAATCGGGAATCCAACCCACAACCTGGGCATGTGCCCTGATCAGGAACGAACCAGCATCCCTTCAGTACATGGGACAACACTCAACCAACTGAGCTACACCAGCCAGGCCTTACTTGGCTTTCTGATAATGTCAATACAGTGATAATATTACACATCTACAAATCTACTTTGGTACCTGTTATGCACTTAAATATGTTTTTCCATAAATTCTCCAATAATTTCTTCTCAGAAAGTCATTTAGCAAAAGGATACTAATTTGGCTTTTTTCCCCATGGATTTTATTTTTGACCTTTGCCCACTTCCTTATTTTGTAGGTGAAGAATGTCACAAATATTTTATTATTCTTTTTTTAAAAAAAACTAGTCACTGCATATGTTCTTTAAAAAATCAGATATGAAGAATGTCACAAATATTTTATTATTCTTTTTTTTAAAACTAGTCACTGCATATGTTCTTTAAAAAATCAGATGATGAAAAATGTAAAGAAACAAAAAGTCTAAACTTGGCTGGCGGCTGAAAACTTTTGTCTTATGCTTTTAGATGTGTTCACAACCCAGACTCCAACTGGCTCCCAGTCTGAAATATCCGTGAAAGCAACAACTGCTGTGGATTTTTCTCTAAGAAACTGTAAGTATTGAAAGGCACCAGTGCAAATATGAACATCCCTTAAAACAATATTTCAAAACAGCATTAGAGTGTTGGGTAGGAAAAAGATCTTATTGGCGCTAATGTCAGAAGTCTTCATTCCTAAATAAGGACACTCGTGTCTATTGCACTGAGAAATTCTGAAGGCAGGGAGGTTCTTACATTTTTTTTAGACTATTTTGGGTTTGCATGGAAATAAAAACTAAATAACTAAATTTAGGACTAGAATATTGTATGTCTTTCTTCAACCCACATTTTTACTCCTTTCTGCTTTATACCTTCAGCTTCAAACATTGTTTCCTTTTGCACCTTTCCACCAAGCATAACTATTTGATAGATGACTTTGGAGGCCATTAAATCTCCTAATGCATATAACACATCTATTACTTCAGCATGTGACAGCTCAGATCTACGAAACACATAAGCCACAAAACAGAATTACAAGGAAAAGGGGATGGAAGTCAATATGGAAGAGAGGATGTTTCTGGCAATGGCATTTCAATATTGGTGAATGACAGACTCCATAAGCCTACTTATTAAATAAAGCCACATGACAATAATGGGATATTTTTGAGCAGTTTCAAACCTCGGGACATAACTGAGAGGGGGACATTTCAAGGGCATTCACTAATGAGCCAGCTGACTCGTGGGAATTTTGCTCCTACAAGTAAACAAGCTCTTGAGTTGTTTGGGACAAGACATAGAAAAGAGAGGCGGTTGAAGAAAACAGACCACGTACCTCAGATTCCCTTAGGAGATGGATTATTGAGGGCCAGGGAAGAGAGTCCAAAACCCTAACTTATATTCCTGCAATTCAGGTCCCCAAAGGATTGTCAGAGAAAGTTGGATAGGGACCAGTTGTTCCATTTAAGCAGGGCTCTGACAGAGGGAGACAGGCTGACATGGACGGGATGCTCCAGAGGAGCAAGCCCCCCCTCCCTCAAGATTAAATCTCCAGAAGTATGTTGAATAATTCTGCTAGTCCAAAAATTCCGAGGGCAAGTAGCGGAAGCAGTCCAGACACGTTTTTTCCAGAACCGAGGAAGAGGGTTGCAGAGTTTAAGGATTTCTGGCCACTTGTTCTAGTCCTGCCTGTATCAGTGTCAACTCCGGTAACAATCTCTTTTTCCATCCTTTCTTGCCACCAAGATTCCTGTAACGGTGTTGTTTGCAGGCTTCGTCCGAATTCATTCTGTCTCTGTAGAACTCCTCCCGTGGGGGGACTGCCTGGACCGCTTATGGAACTTGATTGACTCCTGTATTAAGCAAAGTTAACTGAAATTTCAGGCCAACTTCATGGAGGAAAGTATGGTCCTCCAGTCACAACCGTCCCCAAATACACTCTTACTGACATAGCTCCAGATGGACACATGATCGCCTGAGATATGCACTCAATCAGACCTGAAAACCCTTGATTTGTAGCCCCACATCTTTATATCCAAAGTCCTGTCTTGAGTAGTAAACATGCATATGTTTCCAATTTACAAGGAAAATGTTGCTGCCTCCCTTTACCAGACTGTCCTGGGCTGACGGTATCACTGCAAGGCGTGGGCTGGAACCATCTGAGACAGTGTGTCTGATCCAGTAGGCCTTCCTCACCTCTGGTTGTGGGCCAGAATCCCACAAAACTATAGGCGTATGAATCCCACCTCACACAACAATTTTACCTTTTCTTTCCCCTGCTTTGAGTTACCTCAAAAAATTGTCAACATCTTTCTGGGATTTTTTTCCCCCTCTCTCCTTTTCTTTGTTCCACTTTTTAGCTTAAAAATATGCCTAATCACAGATGTGGAGTCAATATTTTAATATGCTGATAACCCACTTATCCCTTTTCCTAGATAAACTCAATGAGACATCTGGAACACCCAGTGAAGAACCCTCCATACAAAGAATTCCAAGTACTAAAGTTACTACACTGTAGTCATACCTGGAGCATGTCATTATATGAGTAAAAATTTAAGTTTCACTACGCTGAGTATTTCATAAAATAATAGCATGCTTAAAGAACTTGTACTCTACAGTTCAAAGTCACTCTGAAATCTTTTTAAAATAATTTTTTTTATTGGTTTTAGAGAAGAAGAGAGAAATATCTATACTAATAAAAGGGTAATATGCTAATTAGAGTGGACGTCTTCCAGATGACCTTCTGGACATCCTTCCGGACAAAGGCGCAGCAGCTGCGAAGGGCCGAGGCTCAGGCCGCCAGTGGCAGCAGCAGTAGGGAAATGGGGGTGGTGCCTTCCCCTGATCTGCCAGGTCACCTCCCGCAGAGGGAGGCTAGACTGAGGCTTAGGCCAGGGGCCGAGGCAGAGGCGGTTATGGGCGATCAGGCTAGCAGGGGTCAAATTAGGAGGGCAGAGGTACTTAGGGGCAATCAGGCAGGCAGACAGAGGGGTTAGGGGAGCTAGACTGAGGCTTAGGCCAGGGGCCAAGGCAGAGGCGGTTAGGGGCGATCAGCCTAGCAGGGGTCTAGTTAGGAGGGCAGAGGTATTTAGGGGCTATCGGGCAGGCAGGCAGAGGTACTTAGGGGCAATCAGGCAGACAGACAGAGGGGTTAGGGGCAATCAGGCAGGCAGGCAGAGGAGTTAGGGGCAATCAGGCAGGCAGGCAGGTGAGCGGTTAGGAGCCACTCTAGTCAATAGATAAGAGTACTATCTGACTGTCGGTTTAGGCCTGATCCTACAGGGGTCCCAGATTGGAGAGGGTGCAGGCCAGGGTGAGGGAGGCCCCCCCCACCCCGTGCACAAATTTTGTGCACCAGGCCTCTAGTCAATAGATAAACATTGATCAGTTGCATCCCACACGCACCCAATCTGGGACCAAACCCGTAATCTGTGCATGTGCCCTAACCAGGAATCAGGACAACACTCAGCCAGCTGAGCCACACCATCTAGGGTGCTAAAATATTTTAAACCATGAAAATCTAAGGGTCAATTTTCAGATGTATTTGACATGGGGTAGAAAATGAGCTCTTTTTATAATACAATTTTATTTTAATAAAATATATCAAATTTATATTTATGCATATATTTATGTTAAATGTATTTATATTTAACATAAATACATAATTATATATTTCACATAAATATATATAAATATTTAATACATTTTAATATAATTTTTTTAATTCTCACTTGAGGATATTTTTCCATTGATTTTTGGAGAGAGTGAAAGAGAGAGGGAAAGACAGAGAGAAATATCAATGTGAGAGAAACACACCAATTGGTTGCCTCCTGCACAGCCCTGCCAGGGCCTGGGCCAGGGAGGAGCCTGCAACCAAGGTACATGCTCTTGACTGGATTCAAACCCGGGACTCTTCTGTCCACAGGCCGATGCTCTATCCACTAAGCCAAACTGGCTAGTGCTTACTATAACTTTTAATAATTACATAAAAATTTCTACCTGCTTGAGAAATAAACTTTTCTCTGCATAGAGGCAATGATTAGTGTTTCCTAAGATTATCTGGGGAGGTGGGATTGTGAGTAAGAGGCTGCAAAATAAAAAATAATCATTTTACTTTCCTGCCAAAAATATTGTCCCTTATAAAATATTTGTGAAACCATAACAACCCAGGAAGTCTTGAGTGAGTGGTCTAATTGAGGACAATGGACCTGTTGTTACATGAAACTATTTTCTCCAGTTCATGCAATAATATGATTACCCTAAATTCATTTGCATCTTTAACACCACTAAACATAAAAACCTTTAATCAGCTTTTGATATGTTTAAAAATAGAAATCTGATCATGCTGGTATTTTACTTCTTCAATATCTTTAGTCATTTGCACTAAAGTTTTAGTTTACTAAAAGTAAATGAAGAAGAAAATACTAAAGAACCATGTAGAAAGAATATTCAAAATTTTAAAGTTACAGCACTGTAGGCATACCTAGAGCATATCATTATATGAGTAAAAATTTAAGTTTCACTACTTAAATTTGGGGTCACATTCTAACCTCTAACTGGGCAGTCAAGTCTGACGTGACCTGAACATTAAAGAACGTTTCAGTCTCTTCCCTGGTCACACGCCCCATCCACGTTCTTCATTTCAGACTTCCTGAAGCTCCGAGAGCTTGCCCAACCTGTTATGGTTCTGAGTCTGCTCACAGTGGAATGACCTCCCTCTGAACCTGTTTGCCTGGCAATGTCTAGTCCTCTGCACCTGTATTAAAGCACCATCTCCCCTTTGAAGGGTTTCCAGCTTTTGCAACTTGATTTTGGTCCCTCCATGAATACCATCTGTGCGTTTCCTTTAACACCCTCCTTATCCTACAACATAATAAGCAGTGATTCCTGTCTGCTTTCAAAATCAAGTGTGTTTCTTAACCATTAAGACTGGTGTTCATTTCTGTCACTTCAGTGCCAACTGCAGGTCTGGTACATGGTAGGAGCTCAAGGTGTAACTATTAAATGACTAAACTAACAAGTGAAGGAATGAATGTTCTGACACAAATTTACTAAAGCCAAATTATCTTATTTTGTCAAACTGTTCTATTTTGTTTTTTAAACAGAAACAACCGAGGTTCCAAATGAGCCTGCATTTTGGACAATGTTAGCTAAAGGTAAACTCATAGTAGTTAGGTAACTGGGAAAACGATTTCTTTTCTGTTCCAAATCTTATGTAAGAAAGCCAAGATCAATGTAAATAGTTCCAATACTAAGAATAAATGTCAACATTTTGCTGCCATCATCACCTGTAAATGCAAAACATATCCAGAAGGTTGATCAAGTGTTAGCTTTTTCTGATTCTCCTCCCAAAAGTTTCATGCTCCTACAAATGTTGCAATCAATTTTTTTAAGATTAAAAAGTTTAAATAAGGCTCTTGCCCAATATAGCCCCTCTTTGTGTTAGGAGCAGCATGCACCTAAGCACGTGGAGATGTATGAATAAATGCAAAGTACCTATCAAAATATGTGCATGCATAAAATGAATGTATACATCATAAATAGTTAAGCATGCATTATAAACATGTGCATGTCATATATGTATTACATTTTTACTGTAGATGCACACATATATAAATGTAATATCACACACATATATGCATGCAATAGAAATGTAAGACATATGCCATATTCAGTCGATCTTCAATATTTGCATATTCTGTATTTGAGAATTTACCAACACCTAAGATTTGTAACCCCCAAAGCAATACTAGAACACTTTTGCAGTCATGTGCAGACATGCTCAGAGCAGCAAAACCTTTTAATTGCCCGTTGCTCACATGCCTAGCTGAGGTGGAAAAAGGCAGCATTCCGCCTTCTTTTTTCAGCTCTCATACTGTAAATACGTGTCATTTTTGTGGTCTATTTCATGCAACATGTATTTCGTGTTTTCTGTGGGTGATTATGCTATTTAAAATGGCCCCCACGTATAGCATTCAAGTGCTGGTTAGTGTCCCTAAGCACAAGACGGCTGTGATGTATACCTTATGGAGAAAACGTGTGTTAGATAAGCTTTGTTTAGCGGGAGTTATAGTGCGGGAGTTGGCTGTGAGTTCAATGTAATGAATCAGCCATATGTACTAAAATAAAGTGTCTTTAAACATAAACACACATAAAACAGGGCTTTGCATTGAATGGTGGGTGGAAATGTTGTGACCTCGCAGGATCCTAACCCTGTATTTCCTCTATATTATAAAAATAACTAGCATGAATAAATGAGAATAAACTGTAGATATCACACACGCACACAATGTTAGTAAGTGAATTTTGTTTCC
Source organism: Myotis brandtii (assembly GCF_000412655.1). Lineage (NCBI taxonomy): Eukaryota > Metazoa > Chordata > Mammalia > Chiroptera > Vespertilionidae > Myotis > Myotis brandtii. The sequence goes on from NW_005371555.1 coordinate 557,178, forward strand.
CATAACACCAATTTATTGTTTTAACAGTTTTAAATGAAACAGTGCCGGAGGAAGAATCAAGAGATCAATTATTCCAAGCAATTCCAAGTAAGAACAAAATACTTCAATGAAATGAATGCATACGTGCCGGCACACATTTTAGGGCCTACGTGGTGACACTGTTTTCTGGTAAGGTGTATGTCAGAGGGGAGTGTGAAGGCTAACATGGTAGCAGAGCACACACTCCTGTTTTAGAAAAGTTGCGGATTTCAAGCATGCTCTCCAGTTACAGTACTGCATATACCTATTTATTTCTGTCTTCCTGTTTTGTAACTTCTATTCCTGAATCAGATAAACCAAATGGAGTAGGCAAGTGAAAAAAGTATAGAATGCAGTTTGCTTTTTTAATGAACAGACTTAGTTTTTAGAGTGATTTTAGGCTTACAGGAAAAGTGAACAGAAATTATAGAGAGTTCTCATATATTCCCCTGCTCAGTTTTCCTGCTTATTAACACTTTGTATTAATGTGGCACCATTTTTATAATTTATGAGCCAATATGGATGCATTATTAACTAAAGCCCATAGTTACACCCGGGTCCACTCTTTGTGTTCTAAATCTACGGGTTTTAACAAATGCAGATGTCACATGTCCACCATTACAGTCCCATAAAGAATAGTTTCCTTGCCCTAAAAATCCCCTGTGCTCCATCTGTCCACCTCTCCCTTGCCCAGCTCCTGACAACCACTGACATTTTCATTGTCTATACTTTTGCCTTTTCCAGAATGTTGAATGTTTGGAGACATACAGTACATAGCCTTTTTAGACTGGCTTCTTTTGCTTAGTAATCCAATATAATAAAAGGCTAATATGCAAATCAAACTGCAGAAAGACCCGTCGCTATGAGATACACTGACCACCACGGGGCAGGCGCTCAATGCAGGAGCTGCTCCCTGGTGGTCAGTGCACTCCCACAGGGGGAACTCTGCTCAGCCAGAAGACAGGCTCATGGCTGGCAAGTGCAGCGGCAGCGCTAAGGATGTCCTACTGATGGCTTAGACTCGCTCCCCGGGAGTCAGTCATCAGTCGGACATCCCCTGAGGGCTCCCAGACTGCAAGAGGGTGCAGGCTGGGCTGAGGAACCCCCTCCACCCGAGTGCATGAATTTTGTGCAGCGGGCCTCTAGTATGCACATAAGATTCCTCCATAGGTTTCCATGGCTTGATAGTTCATGTCTTTCCATCACTGAATAATATTCCTTCGTATGGATGTCCCAGTTTGCTTATCTAGTCACCTACTGGAGGACATCTCGATTGCTCCCAAGTTTTGGCAACAATGAATACATCTACTATAAACATTCAGCTGTAGGTTTTTGTGGGCACATACATTTTCAACTCATTTGAGTGCCCAGCGATTGCGCTTGATGGTTGTATGGTAAGACTATGCTTAGCGTTGTAAGAAACTACCAAACTGTCTTCCAAAGTGGCTACACCATTTTGCATCCTCACCAGCAATGAATGAGAGAATTCCTGCTTCTAAATGCAGTAACTTTCATTAATGGATTAATTATATTTATATGAGTACAGTAACGCCTGATTTGAATGAAAACATTCATGACAAGGCAATATATTAATGCTCCTCAAACATCTGTCTTGCAAATAAAGCATTGAAAAGAAATTGCATCTGGTCCTCTATCTTAGGCCTGTCACACCAGTTCTGCCCTGGATTATGTGAGGGGTACAGCCTCTTGCTTTCAGAGCTTCAAGAAAATGGAGGGAGGCATCTTTGTTCAGAAGAGCTAGATGGAGGAATGACAGATGCTGGGCCACTTGAGAAATATTGTCTTTTCTAGTAATTAAGTTAATTGAGCATGATTGATTTTTTTTTATCACATACTGAGTACATACTACATGCCAGTGCTTCACAGACATTATTATGTCAGTCCTCACAGCAACTCTGTGACGTTGGTATTATCTCCATTTTACAGATGAGAAAACTGAGGCTTGGAGGAAAACTCTGTTCAAACTTGCAATGGGAGTTTGCATAATTTCCAGTGGTCAGGAATTCCAAACCCTTCTCTAGTTTGGATCATCACCTTGACAAACAAGATGTACTATAAACACAGCTCTTTACAAAAGCCCTTTTAAGGAGTAGCAAAGCAATTCAGGAGCATGGTCCATTTTAATATTTGTTTGATTATTCCCAAAATACTCCTCAAAGTCAAAATCTCAGGCTTTGACAATTGTACACTGTTCACTCCACTCTGACAATTGTAATTTTTTTAAATCAGAGAATATAGACATGGAGCTTGTCATTGCTTATTACCAAAACATCATTATCTGGAAAATAATGAAAGCCTTTGAAACTTTTGGGAGGATGTTGGGGTAAAGGGGAGAAATACCAACATGGTCATGTAAAGTCATCATTATATAAATTAAGTATACAAATATTAAGTCAGACATATTTAAAAAATAAAAATTTGACAGCAAAGATATATTTTCATTAATAGATTTAGTAAAATGACCTGACATATCTGGATCTGGACATATCTTTATTATAGAACTTAGTTTGGAAAGTGAAGTAAGTTTCCATTTCTCAGTAATAAAGTGGCAAGTTCAGTTCTTAAGCCTCATGGAGAAAGCATCTGGTACACCCTCCTTGTAGCTGAAAAGAAAAATCAATGCATGTCCCAATAGGAGAACTGCATCTTTTTCTTTTGAGGGATGTGTGTAAATCCATATTGTTAGTAGTAATCGCCGTAGAGTCGTGAACTGGTTTTTACTAGTCGGAGAGGAAGTCTGCTGCATACACATTTTAATACCAGTAACCTGGGTTTGAAACCAGATTTTGCCATTTACCAGCTCCGTGCCATGGCAAATTCACACACTCTGGGATCCTGTGAAATGGAGCTATAGACAGCTTCTCGGGACTGCTGGGAAGGTGACACGGGAAAAGTTAGGAGTACTGGGCCACCACAGCCTTCTCCTTGCGTTGCCCGAGGGCAGGAGAGTGGCTGTGGCTGTGACTGCTCCCGAGGGTGGAAGGCCTGCAGGCGCTTTGTAATCCTTCCCCGGCAGGAAACCCTTCGGGACACAAGGACCCTTTTCATTGCATTTTCTTTCTTCTCAGGCTCTGATTTGAACGCTACAAGTGAAGACCAAGGGGTTGAAGCACAGGATAACAAGTTAAAACTAATGCTGGGCATCTCCCTGCTGACCCTCCTCCTTTTCACCATCCTCCTGGCATCATCTAGTGCCTTGCTGTACAAACTGAAGACCACGTAAGTCTACAGACCTCCGGAGGGTCTGTGACACGCACATGCGAAGCTCCCAGCCGCCTCTCTAGCAGACGGTCCAGAAATGTGACTCCCAAATGTATGCGGACGCTATTCCGTTGGCCACGATTCCCTGACTCAGAAAGAAGCCCGGCTGTCTCTGAGGGAATGCCCTCTTTAAACCTGTCCCCAATATTTTAAAATCATCCTCCAGAAATAGAGACCACCCTGACCAACTGGGAAGGATAGCGAGCATCTGGTTGGCATCCTTTGTTGAAAGCCTTGGAACAGAAGGGCCACGACTCTGTTCTAAATAGCACACCTGCTTAGGGCCCACCAGTGTTCATTCCTTTACATAGTGTGCTACCAAGTCAGCGATAGATGGGACCGAATCCATACACTGTTTTAACTTTTGTGATACCGTTTTTGAGGTGCGCTGCAGACGTACATCACTTACCACAATTACTGAGGTATGTTTTCTTTTTTCAGTTATAACAAGCAACTTGAGCGTCAGTACTCCATCCACCCCGAGCTGGCATCGCTGTCCTACTTCCAGCCGGCCCAGGGCGTCTCAGACTCATCCTTCTCTCGGAGCGCCGAGAGCAGCACCCTTTTGGACCCAGGAATGGGCATGACAACCTCGAATGAATACATGCGTTAGACCTCGGAGTGGCGATGTTCCCACTGATAGAGAACTTTAGTTTTGTGTCATAAAAAAATATCTTTCTTTGTAAATCACACGGACGTCATGATTTAGAAACTCTGCTGAGACGTTTACATTTTTCTGCCGTCTTAAAAGGAGGACGTGTTCAATAAAATTCTCTCGGCTATAAAAATTAATGGAAAAAATAAAAGGAAATCATTTAAGGTGTGGAAAACTCATCAAGTAAAAATAATCCTAGAAAGTGACTTATGAAACGTATTCACTCTAGGCTGTTTCATTTTTAATCCTCACCCAAGGTATGTTTTGTTGTTGTTGTTGTTGTTGTTTGCTTGCTTATTTTGTTCTAATTGAGTTTTAGTGAGAGAGGAAGGGAGAGGAAGGGAGAGAGAACATCAATGTGAGAGAGAAACATTGAATGGTTGCCTCCCTCCCACATATGCCCCAACCTAGGGATTGAACCCGCAACCTAGGGAGGATGCTTCAACTAAGCCACCTGGCCAGGGCAAGGCTGTTTAATATTTAAATGAGGTCTTACATACCTATTTACCTTACCTGCGGGCATTTTGAGGACTTTCAGGGCTATCTATCACCATGACCTATGCCCCTCCCACCACCAAAGCTAGAAGAATACACCTGTATGTTTTACTGGCAAAACAGTTGTGCCGTATCAGGAGATGAAACTAAATTAATACAAAAGACTCCTAGCACTCTTGAATTGTTTAAAAGCCATCAGGGCTGCGCCCCTGGGACAAACAATAAGAAAAAAATTTTTTTTCCTCCCATTTCTAAAGTATCCATAAACATTTGAGACAACATGGTGGACCAGCGAAGGGAAAGGCAGGAGTCCCAGCACATAACTTCTTGAAGGGGGATTCATGGACCCGAGTGTTTTAGAGCTGAAAGGCCCTTCCTTCTCTCTTCCCCCAGGGATCCTGGCTCACCATGCTCTATTGCAGGGGTGGGGAATGTCCTGCCGCAGGCTGTTTAAGGCCCGAGAAATCATTGGGTCTGGCCCTGCCAAGGCCTTAGGAGTGAGTTAATTAAATGTTTGACCAAATATAGCAGGCTAATTTTTTAAGTTGCTCATTTTGTATGGCCCCCAAATGATGTTATAAATATCCACATGCCCCCTGGCAGAAAAAAAGGTTCCCCACCCCTGCTCTATTAGAAGAAAAGAAAAACATCTCAAAGACTAATTTAGCTTATTAGTGACTTATGCAGCCCTAATAATCCCAGGGGTATTGCAATTTACAAAGAAGACCAATGGAATGGGGACATGTTTTCCCTTTTGTGAATCAGTTTCTCCTGGAAGGATTCCAGGGGCCTGGATCAGGTAGGTAGGTATGTGTGGATATGTGTGGACTGGAAAGAGGAGGAGAACTTAGGACAGGTTTCATTAATTCTCATCTACTGTATTGGAGGCACTTTGTATTTTACATCACACTGACCTCTACTCCCCTAGGAAAGACAAGTTTCTTTTACACCTCAAGAAACAAAAACCAAGATCACATGTGAGAGAGGCGAAGCTAACATGTGCTTCCAAACTGAGGTTCCGTGATCCACGAAGGTTAACAGTCCAATTTTTAACAAAAGTCAAAGGAGGTTGTCCAGGAGCAAGGCAGGCCCTGCCTCCAGAAGGCAGGAGGCTCCTTAATTCCGGAGTTCTTTCAGCTGCTGGGGAATTGTTTTCCTTCCCTCCAGCTGAGGACAGACACACACTTCACACCCAGGTGCTGCCAGGCCTACCACCCATTCTCAGCATCATTGCTCACTCCCCACTTTCTCTCCTGACCTCACCGCAGCCTCACTATTGGCTGGGAAAGCTCCGAAGCTCCGCCTCTGAGTAGCTATGGACCATATAAGATGGTACCCTTCAGGACAAGAGGTGTCAGGGCAGCTGCTCGCTTTTTCCTGATCTTGCTAATAATACCCATAATTCTGAGCCGGTGGTGGTAGCCTTGACCAATAGTCTGTGCTACCCTCTGGGGGTTACTTTTGTCATTTTCCAAGCCCTTCCGACCCGAGAAACGCAGTGGGGACTGAGTGAGGCAAGCGGTTGCAGCTGCTTGCAGGTGCCGAAAGCCTTGTGGAGTCTGTGGGTGAGAAAGGGCTGGTGGGAAGACTGGCAGGAGGGCGGGGGAGGGGTGACTACCAACCATTCCCATTCTTGGGAAGTGCCAGGACTTGGTTGGAAATAGGTGTAATAGTCACGTTTGAATCATATAACTTGTCTCCAGGGCTCAAGTATTGTAGAGTGAGCAAGTTCGTCACTATAGCATTACTCTGGCTAAAATGGCTAAGAGAATGATAACTGTGTTTTTTAAAATTGGCTTGTTATCCTCAGCGGGCATGCTTGCAGGGCCCATTGTGAAGTGTGGTCCAGGTACTGGGGTGGGGAGGGACCTTGCTGGTGACCAAGGTCTGCTCCCCACCTCGCTGGTGTGGAAGCCAGAGGGTCGTGCAGCCCAGGCTGGAGCGAGTGGAGGGGTCGTCCTCTCATTGGGTCCCTGCTGACCTTCTATTCCGTGGCTAAGCCTCCATTTCCTGAGCAGGTTCCCTGGGCCGGGGGAAGGACATACACCCCTCTGGAACCTGTCCGTGTCTCCCCCATGCTGAACACCCTCCTATTCCTTTCTCTGACGCCCATAACCTGCTCTTGCCCAGCCCTCACACAGGGATGTCCACGTTTCCCTTCCTGAACTACTTCAGGGCAAGTCCCAGAGCGGCTGTTCCAGGGTCCGAGTCCCTGGTCCCTCTTTCCTTGACCTTCCCATGGAGAGTGTGTTCTGAGAGGCGCCGAGCAGTGAGGGTGCCATGGGGTTCCGTTTAGGGACATTTTTCGATGACCTTATTGGGGGGGGGGCACCCAGTTCCTGAAACCCGGGGAGGGGCGTCCCAGGGGTGTTGGGAAGATGGTTGGGTGGGCTCCCTGCCCCAAAGCGTCTCTTTGGGTGGGAGAGGAGGGCGCTCCCCCAGGCGCAGCTGAAAGCTCTGCTCAGCTGCCCGGCTCAGTTGCCCGCTCAGGGTGTGCGCGTGCGGGCTCTTCTAAGGACCAGCGTTTGCCACTGCCTGCTCAGGGCGTGCGGGTGCGCGTGCGGGCTCTTCTAAGGACCAGCGTTTGCCAGCTCCTGGGAGCGAGGTCCTAGAAGGGTGCGCAGCAGAGCTGGTAAGATGCGTGCGTGGCCTCCTGCGGTTTTCTCCCCCCCTCCCCCCATATCCCGCGTGGGGTTGTCATTAAGGGCTCCCTGTGCTCTGGTGGAAAGCGGGGGCGGACCCAGGTCGGGCAGGGAGTAATTGTAAATGGAAACGAGCTGTTTCAGTCGCCGCTAGACTCTGGGTGTGCCTTCCAGTGTCACAATTAGTCCTCCAAACAAAGCTGCCGAGAGCAAAACTTCTTAACTTGTGAAATGGAGCGAAAGCATAATCGCTCTCCCCCAATCGCACCCTGGAGCACTGCTTACGCAGCCCTCTGTGAATCATGGCAGCCAAATAAACCCAGCGTTTGCCAGAAAGCAATTCTGGCTGATTATCCGGAGTTGACTTCCCTTTCCAGGTTTATTTAAAGAGAAATGAGAGCCAGACGTTTATGTTTGGATCCAGGATCATGGTCCTTGTGCCTGCTCGCCCCCTTCTCCCTCCTCCATCAAAATGCCATATACACCTTGTCACACACTTCGTTCTGGATTTCAATGGAGTTCGTGTCTTAGTAGAAAATGAATGATAAATTAAAAGGCTATCAAGCCAGGAGAAAGCTCATTGTGTAAAGAGGAAGCACGTGTGTGTTATCCAAACATGAAAGTTATCTAAGATAAATTCAGAGTTTTAGAAAGCATAATTTGGACCACATCTCATATCTGAAATCTCTTGTTTGGGAGAAGGGAAAAGTGTGTAATTACCCCATAATCGATACAGGAAGGCTTATCTTGGAAAGAGGGAAGAGGTGGAAAGGAAGGAGCCCTTTCTACCCCTGGGGTTTAGTTTGTTTTCTTTTTAATGTGTTTTTATCGATCTCAGAGAGGAAGGTTGAGGGAGAGAGAGAGAGAAGCATCAATGATAGAGAATCCTTGGTCGGCTGCCTCCTGCACGCCTCCTACTGGGAATCAAGCCCACAACCCAGGCATGTGCCCCGACCAGGAATCGAACCATGACCTCCTGGTTCATAGGTTGATGCTCAACCACTGAGCCACACCGGCTGGGCTGGAGATTAGTTTTCCTTGTTGATTTTTTAACATTTGTTGGTAGATAGGGGTATGTGTTTTGTTTTATTTTGTGTTTGAGGCATTCTGTAATATTGGGGACCTTAGAATGTTGGGACAACTAAATTAAAAGACTGCTGCTTTAAATAATAGTTCTGTGTAAGAGGCATTCAGCAATTTGAATTGTTTCCAAATTGTCAGTGTTTGGTAAATAGTAAGGTGAGTAGTGTATATCCAACCTATGTCCCATTTGACACAGTTCAATAATTATGTATAAGCCTGGCCTGTCCCACTGCTGTACAGTGATAAGGCACGAGTGTGCTTTAATCAGTCATAGAAATGAGCTAGACCCGTGGTCGCCAAACTGCGGCTCTCGAGCCACATGCAGCTCGTTGGCCCCTTCAGTGTGGCTCTTTCACAAAATACCACAAAATACCACGTGCGGGCGCTCACATACAGTGCGATTGAAACTTTGTGGCCCATGCGCAGAAGTCGGTATTTTGTGGAAGAGCCACACTCAAGGGGGCAAAGAGCCGCATGTGGCTCGTGAGCCGCAGTTTGCCGATCACTGAGCTGCTAGACGTTTGAAAGGCTTCAACAGTGATGGTCATTGACTTCTCCTTCTCCTTCTAAGAGCTGATAGTAAACAGCTCCCTGTGTTTAAAGCTGGGTTCCAAAGAGTTAATGATAGAAAATCACTTGTTCAGGCTATCCTGGAGTCTGCATTTCATCTTGTGTGATTTTTTTTAAATGAGTCTTTATTGTTCAGATTATTACAGTTGTTCCTCTTTTTTCTCCCCATAGCTCCCCT
>NW_005371555.1:568734-574165 GCF_000412655.1 Myotis brandtii
CTCTTGGTGCACCCCCTTGTGGGTTGTGTGCACAGTCTTGTTGTAGTTTTGCCTTGATTGCTGTTGGTATCACTGGGAGGAATTAACCTCCAGACCAATTGGCTGTGAGGACCAGTTGTGTCTACAATGGGAGAACTGCTGTGCTGGAGACACCCTTATGGAGCAGGACTTGCTTCAGTGGGGCTTTGGTGCTCACTGAGTCTGCCCCCTGAGTGTGTCTTTTATGAATCTGAAGAGTTGTAATCTGGTGTGGTCTCATTTTGACCACTGGGTTCACTGGCTCTTGGATCTCCAAGGAGGTACAAAGTCCGCCACTACCTGAGGCCACCCAGCAGGAGCTACAGAGAGATCTGCAGATTCCTCCTCTTTGTTTAGGGTTTGGAGGTGCCCAGATGAGGCACAACTTTGAAGCAATGCAGGCTGCTGAGGAATGTTAGGCCTTCTTTTGGAAGCTCTGGTGTTCTTTGACCCAGCTGCAGTTTGTTAGGTTAGGTTGCAAAAGGCCAGGCCATTCATATGCAAACACCTCTGCACACAGCTTGGGTGGGGTTGTAAATTGGTTGGGGCGTGGTCTCAGGGAATCACAGGGCAGAGCAAACAGCAATGGTTGCCCGTTGGCCCTGCCCTGCATAGGTCCCTGGGTCTCTGTGTCCTGCGGCCCCGTGCAGGAACAATGAACGCTGCCACCACCTCTGGGAGAAAGCCACCCTCATGTTCCGGCCAGATGCCATACAGTCCAGTTTCTCCCCTTATGAGTCTGGGTCCCCAGAGTCTCACCCAGAACTGGAGTTCAGAACAGTCAGGAGTTTGTATCTCCCTCCCGATTGAAAAAGACCACAGCATACCCAGTTGCCAGCCCGTTTCTGCGTGCACCTCTGTACCTCCGCTCTTCCGCATCTCTGCACCTCCTACCAGTCTAGATGTGCTTTTCTCTTTCCCTCTAGTTGTCGGACTTCCACTCAGCCAGCCTTCCCGTGGTTCTGGATGATATCTGTTTTGTCTTTTAGTTGTAGTTTTGATGTGGTTGTGCAAGACAGCAAGTTCAGGTGTTTACCTATGCCGCCATCTTGGTTCCTCCTCTTGTGTGATTTTTTTAAAGGTAAAACAAAACTCCCCTTCTGTTGATGACAGTAGGCACAGCTCTGGAAGAATTGAAAAGGACAGAGGAGTGAAGTCAGTCAAGACTAACTTTAATAGTCTTAGAGAAAAGCAGAAGAAACTCCTGGAGTTCTCTTTAATGCTTAAAGAGCTACCACGAAGCCCTCTGGCCTCCTTGAGTGACTCAAATGTGAGACACAATTTTCCTGAACATAACCCTCTTCCAAAGGTGAGGAGGAATGAGCCATCAAAGAACAAAGAGAGTCAACCACGGATGTCCAGCGACAGGCCTTGAAGACGATCCCTCGCTCAGTTATTCAACAGGGCTGCTGGGGGCATCTGGAGCCCAGCAGGGTGAGGCTGAAACGCAGACTTCCACCACTGGAATACATCTGCAACTGAAATTGTCACAAGTGCCTGGAGAGCCAAGGGCCTTCTGTTTCACCAATGAGAATTAAAATAAATCTTCAAGATTCTGATGAAGGTGACCTTGTGCTAGCTGTACCTCCCACCATGCCTACTTCTAAGAAATCTAAACCATTTGAGGCTTCAAACATCAGAATATGGATGAAAGGATACATATAACGTCCCCGGAGGAGAGAAAGCTTCAAATTACAAGAGGAAAACATAGATAAAACCCAGCTGACCATACAAATAGATGACGATGGTAACAAATCAGAACCACCCAAATCGCTCGTGGAAACCTCACTAGGTATTAAACGTAACATAAACTTGTGTGGTGTCATAAACCACATTCCTAAGATGGGTGATAAAAAGTATATCTGTATTTCAGAAGGAAGTGTATCTTGTGCATCTCTCGGTGGCAAAGAAATACAGAATGAAAAGCATAATGAAAGTTATCCAAAGAGCAAAAAATATCTAAAAACAATTGATGATACTCAAAAAGAAGAAAGTGAATGTCGCTGTTCACAAAGCCAACCCCAGATCTCTTCAGCAAAATCTCATTTTGATGCAGAGCTTACTGAGGACACTTCCTCTGCTGCTGCTGATGCTATGGAGGAATGTCTTTGAATTTTCCATGAGGTCACAGACAATGAAGCTTGTGAGGGAGAGAATGCTAAGCAGGTTGATCAAATTTTTTTAAATCATTTTTCTAAATCTAAGGGGTCTCCCTTAAATACATAGTCTCTATATATCTAAACTCTATAGAATATATATAGTGTAACATGTGCATATAATATATGTATTCTAATACTTGTGATTGATAATAATATATAGGGTGGGGAAACGTCGGTTTACAGTTGTGAGTACGCTGAACACTTTATTCTTATATTATTATTGATTAATTATTGTATTATTTTGCATATGAACAACTGTAAACCTACTTTCGCCCCACCCTGAATTGGAAGGACAAGGCAAAAACTCTGGTAATTGGCCATCCAATGTCTTGCAGACTTGACAGTTCCAGAGGCCATGATGTTACATACAGTGACTTTTGATTTCCCAACTTAGAACAATCTTTTCTGGGGACCTATGCCTGTCAAATTATCCAAATTAAATTATTTTTTAATAAGCTGCCCAATATTTTATACCTTGCATTGCTGTGGCTCTCCACAAAACATGCTAAATTTGCCTTTACTATGCTGAAATTGGATAATTTGTACCTTTTCCCCACTAGGCTTCAGGAGATTAAATGGAATTGGATAGGTTGTATTACTAAACATTTATGGACCAAAAAAAGAGAATTGCACACACTGCCATGTTTGATGTAAGTCATTTAGACTCAGTGCCTCTCTTTCTCCACACGTTACAGTCCATACCTTGCCATTTCTAGCATTAAGTGTATTCTGGTACTTATGTCCTGTTAACCACCAGGGGGCACATGTGGGCAGTCAGTAAATTGATTCCTACTTAATAAGCATTTTCCACATCCTTTATTTTTTTCCCCACATTATCTAACATTTTCATTAAAAATAGACATATTGTTGCCCTAACCGGTTTGGCTCAGTGGATAGAGCGTCGGCCTGGGGACTGAAGGGTCCCAGGTTTGATTCCAGTCAAGGGCATGTACCTTAGTTGCAGGCACATCCCCAGTAGTGGGTGTGCAGGAGGCAGTTGATCGATGCTTCTCTCTCATTGATGTTTCTAACTCTTTATCCCTCTCCCTTCCTCTCTGTAAAAAATCAATAAAATATATATTTTTAAAAATAGACATATTGTTATTGCATAGCCTTTTACCCATAAATTAAGGTCATCCACATTATTTGCAGATTCTGTATTTTCAAATTCACCTATTCACTAAAATTAACTTCTAACTTCAAAATCAGGACTTGTACTTTTGTGGTGCATTGCAGATATGCAGGTTCAAAAGGGGTTTATGTCCTTCCTAGGGCCCAGAGTCACATACACATGTGTTCACTGGTTTCTTCTCTCTCTCTCTCTCTCTCTCTCTCTCTCTCTCTCTCTGAAAGCTTTTTGGAAGCTAACATTATTTCCCTTTAACTGCTAATGTTGAGGTGTTTATAGTTTCCATTTTACTGTGCTACATAACTGCTCCCCCACCCCCAGTTCTTATATTTAAGTAATTGTTGGTTTCATCAGTGTGTTTTTTTTTTCTTAAAATCTCACAAATGGAAGTGACTGGATAAAAGAGATATGAAGGCTTGTGATTGTTGCTATGAAAATGTACAAAGTGCCAAGGATGCAAAAGAAGGGGGCACAGGATTTTGGAGGTCCAGTCAAGGTTGAAGACAACATCTGTGTTGTGGTCTCGGCCTGTGTAACTGGATGATGTTTCTTGGGCCAGGTCAACAGCGGAGGTACAGGAGGGGAGAGGTTGTCATTGGAGCCAGTCTTCCATGGGGCTCCAGCAGGGAGGGAAAGAAGGGGCAGGCAGTAGGAGAAGATGTTGAGAGAGAGTTGAGGTGGAATCAGAGCAGGATAAAGGAGTGATGGTGGAGGAGAGCTGAGGCACCAGGGCAAGTGGGGGAAAGAGGGGAGGAGGAAGGATAAAGGTGGTCAGGACATTGGCAGTTGCAATTCACCTTCAAAGTGCAACCCCTAAGAACTCCACTTCCAGGCGTCGATTTTTCCTGTTCGTTATGTGATAACTAAAAACGTGATGTGCAGAGTGTAGCATCAGATCACTTGCACAGTAATGTCCTTAAAAGTATTTGAGGGTAAGATAAGACACGTGCTCTAGGGTCAGCCACTCTGCCTTGCAAAGCTTGCTTTTTTAATTTTTATTTTTTGTTTGGTTTGCAGATCTCGGTGGCTTAGAGACATGGTACAGCTGTTGTGAAGGTGTCCTTGGGTCCGAGGTGTCAGGTCGCCAAGACAGGGTTTGTCACCCAGAATGCTGCTTGTTTCAGGAACAGGAGTGCTGCCTCCAGCACAGACCTTGGGGACCAGTAAGCATTTGAAAGAATTAATCAGCTAAGTTTCAGTTGATGAAATTTTTATGAGCTTAATTGCTCCTGCAAAAACATAAAGTAATTTATTTGGCAGTGTTTATTTCAGCTTCATGTTCATGTCCAAAAAGAATGCCTCCGGGGCTTTGTGAAGGCTTTTGTCAGATTCCCACCGCCTGACGGCAATCATGGTGTTCTTGCTGTGAATTGTGAGATGGTGTGTCGCTTTTAGATTTTACCTGAATGCACAGTTACAACGGAACGGTGCGGAACACTGTACATGAGATAAAGCACTTTCCTAGGCTTTAGCTCTCAGTTCCACATCGCTCTGCATTGTGTCCACACACTGTCAGGTGAAGCAACTGAAGCTGAACAGGGTTAGGTGACGTGGCAGAGTTCCACTTAGTACAGGATGGAACCAGGCATTAGTCCATGAGCCTCTTTTTTATTTTTTTAATCCTCACCGGAGGATATCTTTCCATTGATTTTTAGGGAGAGTGGAAGAGAGAGGGAAAGACAGAGAAACATCGATGTGAGAGAAACACATCAATTGGTGGCCTCCTGTACATGCCCAACCAGGACCGGGGTCGGGGAGGAGCCTGCAACCAAGGTACATCCCCTTGACCGGAATCAAATCTGGGACCCTTTGCTCCACAGGCTGACACTCTATGCACTGAGCCAAACTGGCTAGGGCCCTGAGCCCCTTTTTATTTAGTATTGACCTTTGTGTATTACCAGTGGTGGTTCTACTCCTCAAATTGCTGAAATTATAGGGGTAGAAAGTGTAATGAGTACTGATGTTATCCCCAAAGTCAGAATAAAAGTTTTAATAAGTACTTTTTAAAACACTGTTGTTTATAGAGACAGTAAAATAATTATAGGGGTTTATCTTTCATATGAGAATCAATAATAAAAAGGAATGAGAAAACAGCACTCGGAATCATGAGAGCTGGGAACCTCCC